>NC_053118.1:22576936-22916102 GCF_010015445.1 Perca fluviatilis
AACACACACCTTTTACACACACTATTTTATTGATTTAAAAGCCATTTAATGCAGGTCACTGACTGAAATTAATATAATGTCAATTATTATACCATACTCTTACAGTGGTATTAATATCTTCCACTAGTTTCTTATTTCACTTGCCACTTTTTGGGGGTTTCAGAAGTGTCTGCTGACTAACCCTGGCACATTTACAGAAATGTTGATTAATGTTCGTTGTCTTTATATGAATGAATATGTTAAATACATAATGAATTAACCATGGAACAAATGCTATGAGACTGTTTACTGTAAGTGGAGTCAATACTAAAGACATGTCCTGTGATAAGACAAATATAAATAAAATAGAGAGAGACTTGTTTTTGTCGAACATCTGTGTTGATGTTCCTTCTTGTTTGTTCCGCAGATGAACCGGCCAATCCAGGTTAAACCAGCTGACAGCGAGGGTAGAGGAGGTGAGACAAGTACCTAAACATAGTTACACACACACACACACACACACACACACACACACACACACACACACACACACACACACACACACACACACACACACACACACATTTTAGTGTGACAGTCACAGAGAGAAGGGTAGGTGTTAAGTTGGATCAGATAGAGATGGAAAGTAGTCAACGGGGTGCTAAATACACACACATGTACACACAGACACAGTCAAATCACACTCTTTCCACTCCCCTCTCTCATTACCCATCTCTATAGCCAATACTGCTCCCTGGTGGACATAAATGGTAGCTTCCATTTCTGTTAACAAAACTTCTATAGTCTGATCAACAGAGGTGTGACCAGTTTAAGGGGAAATAAAGTTGAAGTTCTTATCATTTCTTTTCCTTTCTTCCATATTGTTGGTCTCTCAGAGGACAGGAAATTGTTTGTGGGCATGCTGGGAAAGCAACAGAGTGATGAGGACGTCAGAAGACTTTTTGAACCCTTTGGCAGCATAGATGAGTGTACTGTGTTGAGAGGGCCCGACGGCACCAGTAAAGGTAAAACACATACAGTACATATGCTAACACACACAAACTACCTTATTTAATTTAGTTGTACTTTGTAATTTAATATATTCCTTGTGCTGTAACTGACTCTGTTTTGTTGCAGGGTGCGCTTTTGTAAAATTCCAAGGACATGCTGAAGCCCAGGCTGCCATCAACAGCTTGCATGGAAGCCGCACAATGCCTGTAAGTTGCATGCATGAAATTGGAAAATTATTGAAAACATACAGATACAACACACACACACACACACACACACACACACACACACACACACACATCATGTTCCAAAGACATGTGCATGAGTCACGTGGGACAGTTTACATTTTTCTGTAGATTATAATGTAAGCAAATGTAATCATCTCTCTTCTTTGGTAGTCCTGGGAATCATCTACATGCTGGTATAGGCCTGAGCCCCATATGATTTATAAATAGATTAATTGTATGGAGAAAATGAATGAATTAGTAAGCATGGAGCCCAGTCCCATTAACACATAAAGAAGATAGCATGTAACATTACTTGTAATTGCAGCAGTTGAAACTTACTCTATGTCTCCTTCTTTTGCCGGACAGGGAGCGTCGTCCAGTCTGGTGGTGAAGTTTGCCGACACAGAGAAGGAGCGGGGGCTGAGGAGGATGCAGCAGGTGGCCTCCCAGCTCGGCATATTTAGCCCCATGACCCTCAACTTCCCCGCCTACAATGCCTACACACAGGCGGTCAACGCACAGGCAAGCAGTATACAAATGCACAAACACTCATTGCACTACACACACATACACACCAAGTTTGTAAGGGGAGTGCTGTGCTTATGAAAGGATGTAATAAGTTTGAAGGGGCTATCAGTGGTCTAATTGGGGCTAATGTTATTACCTAGACAACAGAACATACGTCATTTGGCATTAGCTTTCCCGCAACACACAACCATTAACCCACTGACTCAGGACATAATGGCCTTGTAATTAGATCTCTATTCATCTGTTCCTCCATCATTCCCTCTCCCTAACCCTTTTTCTCCTTTTTCCCCTCTCTTTGTCTCTCTCTCTCTCTTTTTCCCATATCCATTTTGTCTTCTCTCTCTCCCTCACTTTTTTCCCTCTTTCTCCCTACCTCCCTCTTTTTTTCTCCATCCCCTTCCTCGCTGTCTGTTTCCTTCCCTGTCTACAGCTTGTCCAACAGCAGGCCTTGGTTGCCCAGTCAGCGTACTTGTCTCCTGTGGCAACAGTTGCCGCCGTACAGATGCAGCAGATGGCGGCGCTCAATGCCAATGGAATCATTGCCACACCCATTACATCCATCACGCCGTCCTCGGGTAGGCTCACACACACACACACACACACACACACACACACACACACACACACACACACACACACACACACACACACACACAATCACATGCCATACATACTCAAAAACATTCTTGCGTGGCGGCCTCTAGCTCACCCAGTAAGAGCGTTTGCCCCGTGTTGGCTGAGTCCTGCAGCAGCGCAGGGTTTGAATCCACCCTGCTGCTCTTTGCTGCATGTCATCCCCTATCTCTCTCTCTCCCCCTTTCATACATATCTACTTTCTAATAAAGGGAAAAGACCCAAAAAAATAATCTTAAAAAAAACATT
Organism: Perca fluviatilis; assembly: GCF_010015445.1. Classification (NCBI taxonomy): domain Eukaryota; kingdom Metazoa; phylum Chordata; class Actinopteri; order Perciformes; family Percidae; genus Perca; species Perca fluviatilis. The sequence goes on from NC_053118.1 coordinate 22,579,564, forward strand.
CTTGGACTTGTATGTAGTCAGACACATGCACTGGAGCTGTATTGTAAAGAATATAGTGGTTTGTAGATAAAGTTATCGGCTGTATATTGTAACACAAAACATATTTTTATAATGGTCAGCAGTCTTTTCCCTTAGATGCTTTGCTTCATCAAAATAAAAATCGAAGTTTAAAGCACTTAGTTATTAATTAGTTTTACTCTATTTTGCATTTGTATAGCAAGATAATTGCATAAATAACTAAGGATTTTGAAGGTGTAGATACAGGTGTAGTCATATAGGAGGTAGAGTAAAAGAGCTGCAATGACAGACTCGTTATCTGGACTGTAATCTGCGTCTGTAGGTACAAACACTCCACCAACTATGGCGGCAACGCCTGTGCCATCTCTCCCTCCGCCACTAGGAGTGAATGGTTACAGCAGTCTGCCAGCCCCGACCAATGGACAACAAGCAACAGAAGCGCTATACACCAATGGCGTTCACCCATATCAAGGTTTTTACTTTAGTTTTTTATTACATATTTTTATTGGGTTCACAAAGTGTGTGTAGTATAACATCCCAGTTCCCCCCACCCTTACCTCTCCATCCCCTCCCACCAAAAAACCTTAAATGAATAAAGAAACGAATGGAAGAAGAAAAGAAAGGAAAGAAAAAGAAAAGAAAGATTTCCTGTATCCTTCTGTCATGTGTCAGAGGGGTGGCATGGTTCCATTTAAGAAAAGTCGGGCTAACAGAGTAGTGTTGTGTTGTGTTGACATGCTGCGTCGTGGTGGACATATTCAAACTTGGTGGGAGACCAAACAGGACTGTTAGAGTATATATATATAAATAGGATGAAATATTAAGGTATTTTAATAAAATCTAAGAACCATACAGATGTATAGACTATTGCAATTGAGACATTAAACTAAGGAAAATCCAAGATTTATTATCACATTGTTTGTATTTTTTCTATTCTCACTATTTTTGTATTTTCTGGCTCTCCAGCTCAGAGCCCAGCAGCAGCCCTGGACCCCCTACAGCAGGCGTATGCAGGCATGCAACACTACACAGGTTGGTGTAAGTGGACAGACAGGTGACAAGAATGTTTAGATAAAGCGCATTGAGCGACGTCTTCTCGCTGTGGGTTGGAATGGCATATGTATGGATAGATGTAAAATGTATTAAAAAAATTATGTAAATACACACACATATTGCTTTCAATATCACTTTAGGTTCTAAATGAAAAAAAAATACTAATATGAAATGTCACTACATATCAAATCCACATTCAGTTGTGTAATCACAAATACATCTTCATGTGCAGCTCATGCAGTAGGTTAAATCAGGATACATGTAAATAAGGAACAAGTTTGACTGCCATCGTCTGAAGGACGGAAGTGTTTCAAGGGCAATTGGTTGAATTAATTTTGTTACGATTTATCTGATTTCATTTTCACACAAGACACACATCCATGGCTGGTAATAATGTAATACAGCTAATGATACCTTTACCTCATTCGTACTGATGATTCATACTTATGAAGTAAATGGGGACTCTCTGTACTGTGTGCATACCAGACTCAGACCAACAATGTCATTGTTGTTGTGTCTTGTTCTATTCAAGTGTTACATTTAATAGTTTTCACCTTCAGCAGGAGACGTTTCAGTTCAAACAAAATGATTCCATTGGACACTGCTATGTTGCCACTTGTTGTTTTCACCCAATCAGATTTTGTTTCTGTCTCTCCCAATAGCGGCGTACCCTGCTGCCTACGGATTAGTCGGACAGCCATTCCCCCAGCAGCCAACACTGGTTGCCCAGCAACACCAGCAGCCCCAGCAACAGCAGCAGAGAGAAGGTGATGTGACTTCCTGTCTGTCTGGGGCCACACCCCTCTCTCCAGTGATCTTATATGAAATTGTTTATCACAAGGTTTTTACAGCCTGAGATAATTTATCACACTCTAATGTCTAGTGTGTGTGGTGTGTGTGTGTGTGTGTGTGTGTGTGTGTGTGTGTGTGTGTGTTTCAGGTCCAGAGGGCTGTAACATCTTCATCTACCACCTGCCTCAAGAGTTCAGTGACTCTGAGATGCTGCAGATGTTCCTGCCCTTTGGCAATGTCATTTCGGCTAAGGTGTTTGTTGACCGTGCCACCAATCAGAGCAAATGCTTCGGTGAGACACAAAAAGAGGGAGGAGGGAAAGGGGAGAGCAGAGAAAGGAAAGGACGAGTGAAAAAGACAGGGTGACTTCGTGTAACAAAAGATATTGTGTCTGTTTAAATGTGTCTTAGTCAAGTTGAGGCAAAGGCACGGTGTAGAAGAGAGGTTCGATTGTAATAACTCTTCTTTTTCTTTCTCTTGCAGGATTTGTGAGTTTTGACAACCCAGCCAGTGCTCAGGCTGCCATCCAGGCCATGAATGGCTTCCAGATCGGCATGAAAAGACTGAAAGTGCAGCTCAAACGGCCCAAAGATGCCAACCGCCCATACTGAGTGACAACAGAGGAGGAAGAAGAAACAAAGAGAGGTGAGGTGATGAGTGACACGACATGAAGAGAAGTGAGGTGTTGTTTGTTGGGGGAGCAGGAGGATAAAATTAGGTTAGAGAGAAAAAAAGAAAAAACCTGGAGAAGGTAGCGTTAGCTTTGACATTGCAATGCTAATTGATGGTACAAAGTTAAAAAGAAAAAAGCTTAACATGACATATCAGTGAATAGTAACAGTGGGTTACTCATATGAAAACAACTAATCAACTCAGGAAAAGTGAAAATACTAAATATTGTTTTCCTTTTTTATTTTCTTTCACAATCTTATTTATTTTTCTTTCCTGCTGTTTTGATCTTTTCCTGAAACGGCAACATACCTCACCCAAGATCCTTCCGTCCAATCATAATTCACGAGGACCCCATCGCTATGGCAATGGTTGCCTAGTGACCGATAAAGCCCTGACCCCCCCTTCCTCTCGCATTGTTGTAAGTTAATTGGTTGGCCTGTGTTTGGGTTGCTGTGGCGATTGATTGCCTGTGTTGGTTGCCCTTGGCAATTTTTGTTCTGTCACCTCGAGCAACCAGCCATGCGTTGACCTGCATGTCCTGTTGCTGTAGTGACCACAGACTGTGTTTGGTGCATTGTGACTTTATTTTGTATTGACCTGTGCACATACTGATCAATAACTTTCAATAGCCAGGACTGTACTCAGAATCAATTGATTTAATTGGATATTTGATACACTTAATCATTGTATAGTCATTTGATAAATTCTGCAGCAACGCTCGTTACTTTTTTGCAGCTTTGTTTTTGATCAGTTTCTGTAGTGTTCTGTTTGGTGTGATTATTATTTGAACAAATTGTTTGGGTAAAGTAGTGAGCGTGGGCATCTATGTGTACATATGTGTCTGTGTTACACTGTTAGTGTGTAATGCAAGAGTGCAAAATGTTTGTTGTACTGGTGTCCGTAAAGAAAGGTTTTCCAGAGGTTTCCATAGTGGACTGGTGGAGAAATGTAGAACAGCAGTACAGTTTACATCAAAATATGCAAATTATATTGATGGAGAAAGTAACCTGCTAGTATGATATTATGCAACATACAACAATGGAAGGCCATGTTGGCATGAAATGATTATGCAGTACAGTACATAGAAGTTTAAGTATGGCTACAAACCCGTCCAAATGGCAATGCAGGTAGAATAGAAAAGAGCCGATATCTGAGTTTTATGGCAAAAGCACACTATTTTAAGGCGAGCATGCATTTTGTTGATCTGTACTCTGATAGGCTGAGTTTTATATTCCTGGATTCTGATTTGTTACACTGTTTAATGTGGAACTTTAGTTTTTTGCTCCTTTGTTTCTCTTTCTTGGTCTCTTTTACATCTTCTATCAGTGCTTTTGTGGTGTTTCCTCCCTCTCTCCTTCACTACTCCCCTCCTCCTCCTCCGGTCCCCTTTTCTCCTCCTACTTGTTCCCCCTTTTCTCTGTAAAATTCTTTCTTCGCTTCTCTTTATCCCAACCTTCTCTTTCTATCCCTCTAGCTCGTGTTTTGAGGTAAAGGGTATGTGGTTGTTATGGTGGAAAGACAAGTGCCTCTTGCTTATTGGAGAACAGCCTTCAACTATAGGAATTCTGGGAGAAATAGAGGATATCTTAAGTTTGAGGTAAATTTAATCCTCCACAAACCCTAACCTTTACCAAAGAGGCGAACATGTGTAGCTGCTGTCAGACCAGTGTGTGGATGCACCGTCACATGGCAGCACACATTATAAATAAAGGATTCTGTTTCTATTTCTAGACAAACCTTTACATAACAAATCCTTGTGGATAATAATAATAAGGTCTTTCATATCCAATGGACCTATCTGATAACCACCACTGTGCCCCTACGTCAGATTAAAATTATCACCCAGAATTTCTATACTGCAAATGCCAGAGAGTGATGCATGTCGGTAGTAGTGTTTGCTTGCCATGACCCCAAGGCACAAGAGTTCAGCACATGCATACATAAACACATATCAACTTTTAAAAAACACACACATACATACCTCCAGACACTCAATCACACAAGGACACGAATAAAGGGTTTTCACTGTATTGAGTTGCATGATCCAGACACTGTGTGTGTATGTGTTAAAGCACCATGATTTATTGCTGTTGAATTACAGAGCTTTATAACTGTGAATGATGCCTTCTTGTTTTAACCAAGATGAAAGTGAAATAAAGCCAAGCTAGGAGCATACTAAGGTGCCATTTGCTTCCAGACTTATAAAAACATTTCAAGTCATGCCTACAAGATTTTTGTTTGACGGGAGGAGCATGTTTGACCAGATGTAAAGATCAGACAGAAACATGGAGCTCCAGTGTATTTATAACTTTGCGCTCTAACATATCCTCCCTCCTTCTCTGTCCCTCCCTCCTTGTTTATGCATCATTCCCTCTACCCCCCAACTCTCCCTCCCTTCACAGGTGACCTTTCAGAGTCCAGCCGATGTGGAATCCCAGGGTTCATAGTGCTTTCAGACTGTCTGCTACCTTTGAGTGTCCGGGGAGTGCAGCCACACACACTGACACACACTCACACGAATACACATGCGCTCTCAACACTGAACCTCGAACGGTACAAGGCTGATATACAAATGTACATAAAGTGCACAAACACACACGCCTGCAGACACTCACACAAAACACACACGGTTCACACAAGTCAGTAATCTTACCCATACAGCCAAGGGCTTGGTTTGACCACGGTCTATGTGGAGTTTGCCAACAGGGTGTTTAGTAGAGTTACTGTAAGATAACTCAGACCAAGCATGTATGGAGGGTACTGATGAAAAATGCTGATATATCACTTCAATAGACTTTAACATGTCTGTACCATGTCTATTCCATGACAAATATAGAGGGGCCGATGTTTCATAATAAAAAAAGAAAGAAAATACAAAAATATGTCTAAATGAGTAGGTTAGAGAGACTTTGGAGAAAATCCTAATGACCTGTAAATAATTTAGTTTACAAAGAGCAGCATTTAAAAAACAAGAAAAAATGCAAAAAGAATACTACTTTAGATAAACACCTAACAGGACACAGCGACATTATTATTATTATGATTATGATTATTATTATTATTACCACTAGTAACATCATCATCCTCATAAAGGGATATTACATTCCAAATTGTAAAATGGGAAATCACTAACCTATTTTAAATTTCTACTTAGATTTTAGGTGAAACTCGGGGGAGGGGGGGTTGCACTTTTATTCGGGAGGTTTTAATATTTGAGCTATTTTTTATTTATTTACTAATTTATCAATTATTTTGTTTATTGGGAGACGGGGTTGGAGTGGGTTGCAATATTTTGATTTTAGAATTTTCTAGAGAAAACCTTTTAAGGGCCTGTTTCTGTCAGACTCTTGCAATCGAGTAATTATAATGTATGTATTAATTATTACAGCAATTATATTTATTTCTAATTTATTGAATCCTGTTTTTGATCCACTCTCTTTTTAAGTTAAAATAAAAAGTATCATACTAAATGTCCTAATGTGATTTGTTAAATGTGTAAGTGTTTGTACGTGTGATGTGTGATTGTGACTTTTTATTTATTTTTTTGCCACAGAAGTGAGAGCTCACATCCATCTTCTGACCAGAAGGGGGCATAAGTAGAGAGCATGTAACTAGAGAATGAAAGACAGCGTTTTCACCCACAATAAGCTGATGCTCCAAGTTTGTTATCTCCTTTATTCGTTTATGGGAATAGGCTACTAATTTATCAGCTAAATGAAATGCTGTATTTGTTTTTATCTTTGTGAACCCATTTCCGGCAAACTCTCCTCCCTCTGGGATGAAGGTATTACACGTTTTTTTGCTTGCTAAGCTGATCTCAGGATCGATTTACCAAAAGAGAAAGAACATGTGCTGGGGCAAAATTATGAGTAGAGATAAGATTATTACTGAGCTTGATGACTAACTACATAATACAATATTTCAGCCCTGTGGTTTTCAAACGTTTTAAATTGCTCTAGGCCTACTTTAGAAACACGTTAAAGAAAGAAAACATATTGTTCATCTACTGATGTGATTGTAATTTCAAGTTCCATATACATATTTCTATGAGGAGAAATCAATTGGAGATGTATATTAATTGAGGTTAGCAACAGGCAAAAGCTTTGGCGATTAGACTCAACGTAAAGCGTCTTCATTGAGCTTATTTTAAAGTTTAATTCCATTTTGATTTCATAAAGATTTTATGGGGCGGTTGCAAAGAACATACTTTAATGATAAACTGTTTAATTGTCAACAGTTGGTTCATATTTGTTTTTATTCTTGACCCCTTGACTTCCTGACTCATTCAAAATCTACCATGACCCACTGATGAGTTGCAACCCAGACTTTGAATATCGCTGATAAGCCTATAGGTTACAAAACTTCCCTATGGAGGAGCAGTGGCAAACTCACTGACCTTGTCAATGTGACCCCTTCGCACATGTGCAAAATGTCAGTATCAAAATGTCATAAAAAGTACATTGCCCTGCACAGGCAAACATTGTTTGTTTAAAAAGGTGTTTTTTTAAAGGGGACATTTTATGCTTTACTGTGTTTTCTGTCTTATCTACAATGTTATAATGTTGAATTTCCATGTTAAACGTGTCCAAAACTTCAAAAAATGAGGTAAACGTATTTTAGACAAATCCCTGTGAGCTAAAACCTATACTGAACAACAGTTTTTTCTACTCTCGGCCAAGTCTTACGCAACTCTAAGCCGGCATTCTATGATTGTTCATCTGCTCCAAGTAGGCAGGACTGGAGTGTTTTTTTGCCACTGCGGTGTTAACATTGTCGTATGTAACTACATACTAACGGCAATAAAATATGTCATCTGCCAGTGTCATTAAATTCTCCCCAATACCGGGTCACATTTCTCCTGAAACATGTTTTGTTTATGTAGCTAGTATCTGGTTCAAAAGCCTTTATTTGCTGCTATATTCTATTATTGTCAACTGCTAACTACAGTAGCTGCATGGCTTACGGCAGTAAAGTATGTCATCTGGGCTGCCAATGTTGTTAAATTCTTCCCAATTCCGGGTCACATTACTGCTGAAACGTGTCCTATTGAGTAGTGTTTTGGTTCAGAAGCCTTTAAAGGAACACGCCGACTTATTGGGACTTAAGCTTATTCACCGTATCCCCCAGAGTTAGACAAGTCGATACATACCCTTCTCATCTCTGTGCGTGTTGTAACTCTGCCCCACTGCTAGCTTTGCCTAGCACAGATCCTGGAGGTAACCGGTTCCAACTAGCCTACTGCTCTGAATAAGTGACAAAATAACGCCAACATGTTCCTATTTACATGTTGTGATTTGTATAGTCACAGGATGTTCAAATATGGTGAATAAGCTAAAGTCCCAATAAGTCGGTGTGTTCCTTTAACTGTTAACTAGCTACATGCTAACGCGACATAGCTGTAATCTTGGCCAATGCTGGTCATTTCTCTGCAAATTCTGGTCACTTTACTGCTGGGAAATGTCCGGTTATGTAATATTTGGTTTAGAAGCATAGACTTAATATACAGTCTATGTTTAGAAGCCTTTTTTGGTGATTTTTCACTGTACAAATTCCTGTACTGTGTTGCAGTACCTCCAGGTTCAACCATGGGGTTCAACTTGTGAAACACGGAGGAGCCGGAGTTTCTAGGAAGCACGCTGGCCAATCAGAGCAGACTGGGCTGTTTTGGGAGGAGGGTTTAAAGAGACAGGCTTAAGGCCGGGACACATCAGGCCGATTATCGGCCGTGGGACAGTCTGGCGAGGTCAGTGACTCAAATCTGTTCGGTGTGTCCCGTGCCGTCATCTGTCTGGGGGGCTGTCGGCGTTCATTTTGGCCGACCTGACATGTTCGGTCGGCGGCAGGGAAGTCGGGACTCACCCGGAAATGACAAGCGGAATGAGGTGACTAGAGTCTCTAAAAATCTGATGAAAATCCTCTAAACTGACCTTTTGTTGAGCTGAAATGAAGACAGATTCAGCAACTGCATGGCCTATTTCTCGCTTAAAATGTTTTCAGAAACACGTTTCAGTGAACTATTTTAGTACAATATGAGATCGTATTCTGAACGGCCGCCATGACAGTCTGGCTCTCAATATCGGAGACAAAGAATTTCTAATATAGGAAGAAGTTCCACTCCCTCGTTACTTCCGGATTCTGAACTGGTTGCAGTTCCACCAGAGTTCCATATAGGGGGCCAATCAGCTGCCGGCTTTCATTTCTTGGGCAACATTACAGATTAGCGCCGCCTGCCGTCTTTTTGGTCTGTTCTGTGGCAGTTTTTTGGACCTCGGGACGCGACTGATCATATCAACGGGGTTTTCTGTCAACGGTCGCCCGTCGGCTATATGTGTCTACACCATTACAGAGCATCTCACATAGAGGGTGAATACAGGTGCAGCAGCCATGGGCAGTGTGAGAAAATTTTTAACCTAAAAGCATCTAAACATGTTCTAGTACAAACACAAAATGCAGCACTGAAAATAACCTGTTTATTTACTGACTACAACTGTTCTCAGGCAGGAGATCATTTGAAGTAATGTCAATGTTTCATCACAAACAGTGATGGCCAGTGGGTTTGAAGAACAGTTAAATACCTTAAGAAATATAAGGTGTGAATCTGCAAAAGACAAAAAAGGTTGATAAACCACCCCTATAAACATGTTATTGCCATTGAAACAGTATGATTTATAACAATCAATAAATGTATTTTACCTTTAGCTAAATATTCACAGTAAATGAGTGCAAGTATCCTACGTTTGCAAATAACAAGGAGGTGGAAGGTCAGCTGCAGTCAAGCTGTGACCCGAGAAAAAGTAGTTTCATCAGTATAAAATAACAGAAATATGTGTGTGTTTGCGTGCGTGCGTGGGTGGGTGTGCGTGCGTGTGTGCGTGTGTGTGCGTGTGCGTGTGTGTGTGTGTGTGTGTGTGTGTGTGTGTGTGTGTGTGTGTGTGTGTGTGTGTGTGTGTGTGTGAGTGTGTGTCAGCCAAATGCTCTCATGTGCTATAGGACGTCATCTGCGTTCCTCCCTTTCCGTTATCCCCTCACTCCTCCCTCTGTCTGCTCCTCTCCCTCTCTGCTCTCGTACCGGCCCTTCCTCCGCCTCTGCCCGGCCACAGACCCCGCCGACTCTCGGGGACACACTAGTGAGGAATTGTTTTTAGCTCGGACACGACGAGATTAAGAGAGAGATAGAGAGAGAAGAAAAATATCGGGTCGCATTGCAGAATCTCGCACATTCTCCAATCTGTAGACACTTTTTTTGTTTTTTAATTTATGTTTTAATTAAGAGGAAAAATAAACTTTGTACGCCATGGAAATATGTAAAAATCATTCCGGATACTAAACTTGGACACAAACTGCGCCTTCTGAGCACAACCAGCGGGCTGGCAGACACTCAACAGGACCGTTAGGTTATTGCTAGCTAGCTAGGTGGGACCTGGACGGCTTGTGGAAAAAACATTTTTTTTATATAATTGCAAGCCGGATATCACTTTTCACTACGGGGGAAAACACCAAAGTAAGTACTGTTTCCCTTTCATGTCGGAGAGTAGACGTTATTCGTTTATGTGCGCGTGAGTGGGGGCGCATGCTCCGCATCCTCGCTTCTCTCAGACGTCATTACGCATTCATGTAGGAATCGGTTAATTAAACTAACAGGCTTCTTATTTGTGTTTTTATCAGGAAAAACGCATGAATGTCTGTGTATTGTTTTAACTGTTTGAAAGTACGTTAATAACCGTTAACCTTTGTTGTATAATATTGAAAACACGGGGGCAGCCTGGCGCGTGGCCCAGTGGTGGGTCGGTTTCTAAAGTTTGCTAACTAGCAGCAGATTATGTCACATTATCACTGTAACTACACAACTACAGGCCGCGGATACAACACCATGATTTACAGACAGGAATACCCAGGGTGATAGCACGTTTAGACCCTTTTACATAATGACTGTTTTTTTAATTACAGTGATTTGTTTCAGTGTGGGACCCCTTCCTGCTGCCACCATTGTGTTCTTCACTTAGCTTCTCCACTATCTCCCTTTTTGAATAGCTACATTTAAGCTAGTATGAACACCACGGTGACAGAAAAACACCCTCGAATTTAAAATATATCTGAATAAGAATCTCATAAATTGAGATAGGGTGGATACTCCAGCCACCGGAAGCCCTGATGAATATTATGGAAATAGTGTTGTTTTGTTTGTAACCAGATTTGTTTATATCACTATGAGCACTCGTTCATACTCAAATGTGTGCAAATCTATGACATAATAATAGGCAAATATGTGTGCATGTGTTGTCAAGCTTTGCATCCAGGTCAAACATCATGTTAATCTTTGGGTGAAAGACCAACACTATCGTGAAACAGTTAGTCAATTAATTAAATAGTCGATTAAGAGAAAATATATCACCAACAAATTTTGATAATTGATGAATGTTTATTAAGTTATTTATTAAGTAATGGTTCCAGCTTCTCGAATGTGATGATTTTAGTCTTGTCTCTGTTATATACACTGCAAATTGTGTATTTTGGAGTTATGGTTAGGCTCAATTTCTTAGACAGAACAATTAATCTAAAAGATGATCATGGTCTATATGGTTTAGTTATTGTTCCCCAGACCACAAGATACTTACATACTATATGTGGTTGTCATTTAAAAGACTAACTAAATAATTAATTGGGAAGGGGAAACCCTCTTATTGATGAAAGCTCTGCATTCAGGTCAAACATTATGTTAGCCCCACAAAACCCTGACAGTCTAGAGGAGGAATACAGAATATAACTTCTATCTTTCCCTAACCTGAACAGAACATAACTTTAACTATCATCTGTCAATATTTACAACTTCTACTGATTTAGCTCTGTTTACTGACTAATCAGTAATTCAGTTAAATACATGAATCATTACCATTTAAAATGAAAGCCTCACATATACCCAAGGGTCATCTAATTGCTCTGGGCAAGGTAACTGTACTCAACATAAAGGGCATATATGGGCCTGAATCCTGTGGGGATCCGTGAGAATCAACATGACAATATTACCCTTACACCTCCTGAACAGGCCTATTCAAATCACTCTGCTGCATGATTGAATCTACCCATTAACAATTCATGGGGGTCACAGGTATTGTAGTTGACTTTCTTGGGATCTCTTATCTATAACACAGAAGATTGGATGAGAGTGATGAAACAGATCACTGCAAACAGGCTGTCTGCCCCTGTAATGATTTGACATGTTCTCCCTTTTGCAGTATACCATTTTCTACAATCTCTGTTTGCGTAACCATTGTATCTACTATCTTGTACTTTATTAAAAATGACACAACTGTTTTCAGTCAAACCAAGATCCAGAAGAACGTTTAAAATGTGAAGGATGTGCCTGACTCACCCTCAGAAACCCCTCAAAATGTCCAAGGCATGACTTGAGTTACAGCTGATTTGCAGAGAGCATGCCAGCCGCCTCTTCAGGTCAACGTGACCTATTCAAATAGGTAGATGTATTCAACCAACAGTCCATATCCAAGTATATTCAGTTACCATCATATGACTGATCATATGAAAATATTCACATTTGAGAAGCTGGAGCAGTGAATGTTTATATGTTTATGTTTTATGCTTGAAAAATGACTCAAATGGTAGATGATTATCCAAATTTGCTTAATTAATTTCTGTCATTTGATTTTGACTAATAGTTTCAGCTCTATTACCTTAATGCTACACTAAATAGCATACTAATTAAATGAAAGATTATCAACCCTGTCAGGAAAGGTGACCCATTACATGAATTTATTACAATATTTAAATCATTTTGCAAAACAGTCAGCTTTATCAGTGAAATGTGCATTATGGAATTGCAGGTTTATAGGGTATCATTCCAGATCTTGTTATACTGGTGCTAATATAATCCCTGAGTTTTGGCACTGATACCTGATTGTACTTTCTTCATAACCTCACAATGAGGAATATAAAATAGTTTTTCCGGCAGAAACACAGTGTTTAATTGTATCTTAATTTAAAGCATCTACATAGAAACAAAACATAAAATTAAGTCTAAAATCAGCAAGACATCAACAAATTCAGGAAATATCTAAGTATTCAATGCCAACTTTTAATACCTGACAGATCTTTACTTGGGGCTACTGGCATATTTCAGTCAGTACTTAAAAAATATTGACAATATTGATATTTTGTCCATACAATACTGTAATGTTTTTAAAACCTAATATGAGCTACAGCAATGTTCAAAGCCATGAAATAATTGCTGACTTATCTGATTGACTCAACCTCATTTTGACTCTTTTGTCTTGTGACCCTTTGTGATATCAGCATGTAATTGATGTGCCGTTCTGTCTCTGACTTATCAAACCTCCAAACTTGAGGTACTGAAAACTTATTGTGTATGCTGTCCAAACTGTCTGTGTCCTAGTCATTTTTTTTAAAGTTGACGTTTGAATGAGTCAACTGTAAGTGAACAGCTTAAGTATGGATGGATATGAGTAAATAGGTGTTAGGGCTGTGCAATTAATCAAAATGTAATCGTGATTATGATTTTGGCTCCCAATGATCACAAAACAGAATAATCGAGAAAAACAATTATTTAGCTTATTACGTTTTCCAAGTAAACTCTTATTTTCTTTTGTGTTCTGAATGAAAAAAATTAAGTTTAAATAGTAAAGTATTATGGCAAATTTCACAGTTGTATGTGTTTTTTTTACTGTTGATTTATTTAACTTTTTTCAGTTTTTTAAGTTCAATAATTGCAACATGTTTCCAGAAGTCAACGAGTAATCATGTTAATTTATCGTGATTTCAATATTGACTGAAATAATCATGATTATATTTTTTTCCATAATCAAGCAGCCCTAATAGGTAGTTATGCACACATAGATGGTATGTTATGAATGACTCACTGCTACAGTCTCGTGACTTATGTTCCTTTTTTCGACTCAGTCTCCTGTTATTCAGATAAACAAAGTATTGGGTGTCTGTTAAACTCCATAAGATGTTATTCATCCATGGAAAGTGAATGGGAAAACTGGAGCATCCCCCTGGTATGGTGGCAGTGTGTTTACATTCTCTAAATATTCCTGGACTCTGTACCAGGTTCCAGTTTGGTCTGTTTAGGTTTTCCTCTGAGGCTTGTTCCCTTAAAGGCCCAGTGTGTATCATGTTTAGTTGTTCATTATCAAAATCTGTGCTGCCCGTTCACAAACTTGTCCTTTTTCATGAATATTAACCACCACCATCAATTCCAAGTATTGCTTTTGGCTTAAAATTTTACATTTGCATTTGCATGAACTGGGGTAAACGCTCCATATTCATGCGCCATCTTGAAATACGTTAGCCGGTAAGGGACATACAGGACATACTGCTCCGTGTTTTGCGTTTTGGCTGTCACATGATAAACTCACAGGTACTGCTAATGGGTATTGTAGCTTCTCGGCTCCGGCAAGTTTCAGGAACAGGAGTCTTCTTCTTTGCCCAGAAAAAGGACATTGAAAAGAGCAAGAGACCGGCTTTTTGAAGGGTGAATGCTACCGTAACTGTAATGTGTACTTTGAACTGCGTGGTGCGAGAGAGTTAATTGCGATATATGATCTCAATGCTAGATGGGAGAAATTCCTACACATTGGACCTTTAATTTCATCCATTTTTGTGAAACTGCATTATGGGTTTGTAAACTTAGGATTCAGAAGGAGCTGAGATGAAACATCAGTAACATCTGGAGGTGTACTCTTCCAGCCTGATGTTGGGTCTGTGTTTACAATCACCACATCCTTGTAATGGACAATCATAGTGAGGAAAAGAGAGGAGACAGTGAGAGAACCTCCTTTCTCCCTCCCCTGCCAAAGGCATGCTTTATTTTTATTGGACCTTTGAAATGGTCAGAGTCTGGTCATTTGATCCTGTGGGCCAATGGTATGTGTTGTTAGGAAAGCTGTGGGGGGAAACAAGCTTTAACATGCTGAATTCATCAGATGATCTCAACTAGAAACCCTAAAAATATCCTCTCGATTCCTAAATCGTCTCCATGCGGCAGCCATGCAAAATATAAATAATTTGTCCTTGTTTAGTTGCAAGCATTTCCCCCTTGATTGTTTAATTTAGGTATATGTGCATGTTTGTATGTTGAGCCTAATTACAGCTAATATATTTATTAACAGTTTGTAGTTTGTTGTTATTAAGGGAAATCATTTAATATGCAGAGAAGTCAACACAGTCTGTCTGCATTCCTCATTCATTCTGCCCTTTGAACTTGTCTTTACTTGTGCTCAGAAGCTCATTTATTATCTGTTGTTTTGTGTTAGATTACACTGCTTTTTATGGAGCCAGACGTGCCCACGGGGTTCAAAATGAACTTTTATTCCACCAGCCAAATGGCTAGTGAAAGTTCAAATTTTACCATCTACTCAATAGATTAACATTGGGGGTTTTTTTTGGCTTGTGAGTGAAGCAAATCGTCCAGCCACTTGCATATTTTACCAGCATTTGGCAGGTAAATTGTGCTAATTTTGAACCCTGCATGCACACAAACTCACAAGATCTGACAGGACACTCCAGGAGAAGTGAGATGTAGTGCTACTGAAGTGGAAGAGTTGGCAAAATAACTGGGAAAAATATGTCACCCTTCCCATCCACTGTGCTGAGGGGAAAGAGAGAGAGAGAAAGGAAAGCCGGGTGCTCGGCCAGCCATTCTGTTGCAACAGGAAATGAGGGCCATGACTAACATGACATGATGTGGAAAATAACCAACACAATCAACATGACACTGTCTCATGGACAGTGTCAGAGGCTGAAACTAGTAGCAATATTATTTTATATTTAGGATTGAATTAATGAAGCGTGGTGTATCGGTGTCAAACACCAAATACTGATTTGAAAACCTTGTATTTAAAGAGCTAATCAGGGACTAAGACAAAGATAAGGGCATTGACGAACATTCTAACTTTCTTTAAAAGTGTATTATTTTTGTGAATCTTATGCATGAAGTACACTGTTGCTTTGTTTAAAAGTCATTGTCAAAGTTGTTTTACCACAAAGCTTCTCTTTAGGCAAACCTCAGTTCTTTACATTCAAGTCTTATTCCAGCTGCATATTTTAAAGATAGTCAAGGGAGGGTGCACATTACATATACACATTGCTTAAGCTCTCTGGGCCAAGGAAGGAATCTTTCTTGATTACTGGCAGGGAGCAGCAGGGTGGGGATGGGAGTGGAAGTGATGTGGTTACAGGGCTTTGGCATTTACAGCTACAGTGAGTGTAAAGGGGGGGTTACTGTAGATCTGCAAGGGGACTCCAGAGATGAGTGTGTGGGGGCGCCCCCGCTGCTCTGCACATATGGATGAATCATGACTCACATCCCTCAGCTGCTAGTTATCCATTTTACTCTCTTTCTCTGCCACTCCCTGAACTTGGCAGCAGAAATATTCCTTTCTGCACTCAGAATAAAAAAGCATAGTTTGCAACGGCTGTCAACTGTTTAGGAAAGAGCTGGTGTTGAAAGCACGAAGCTCAGTTGTTGGTCTGATTTCTCCTCCCTCACGTGGGCCTCCTGAGCTGAGCTCCCAGCATGCTGCTTGTGCTCTGTTCCAATGAGAGGGAAACATTGGTGCCATCATCTAATCCTCTTAATTACATGGTAGAAAATATTCCCATTAACAGATGTCTTCCCCTATACATAGCCAGGCTTGTATTTAAAGCCCCTAAAGCAAGCCCCTTTAGACTGCTTGTGCGTTCAGATTTTAGGGGGAACCATGTTTTTTAGGGTGTGGATTCTGCCTCTCGAACATGTGTAATAAACCCATAGAGTTGGTTGCTGAGTCCTTGTGTGCCCTATGTTGCAGGATGCTGTCTGGGCTGAGCGAGTGGTTCTGGCAGGAGCGGCTGTGGTTTCCAGAGGGCCTGGGCTGGGCTGACCTGGAGGATCGGGATGGACGAGTATACGCCAAAGCCCACGACTTGTGGGTGGCGCTGCCCATCGCCCTTGTATTCCTCATTGTCCGTCAGATCTTTGAAAGGTCAGTCCATTTTTTACGCTGTCTAACTGGATATCTGTGCAACCTCATCTATGTCTTTGGTTATTAATTCAAACATTTGCTTAATTTATATTTACACTTATTTTCTGTCCTTTTGTCCAGTCTAACTTGTTTTGTCCCTTGATAGTTTCCCTCTGTTCCTTTTCTTTCTCCTCTAGTCTGGCCATCGGTTATCTCATACTCTGACCTCTAATTACATTATTTTTCTCCAGAATGCAGTTTCTATCCCAGCAATGATTTAATGTTCACTATGCTGTGCCCTAGTTTATAACGAGTACAGCCCAGTTCTTTCAAGTAATTCACATTCTTTATCACACAAGTACAGTGTTCCTGTTTCTAGTTGCTAATCTTTTAGAAATCAGACAAAATGTATTTTTTATTCCTAAATCCCATTCAAATCATAGAGTGATAAATTATAAAGTGGGCTAGCTGAAAACTTTATGAATATGATAAGACAAATAAACATTTACATATATAAACATGAAGGATAATTGTTGCTCTTTGGGTTATCACTCTACACATGGCTGAGAGGCTTTCTCGTCATCCTGAATTTCATCATCCTAACTTCTAATGATTTTATTTGCTTTTTATGTCTATTAGCTTTGTTTATCTCACACTTGAGTAGATCATTTCTCACACATTTAAATAATGTCCTTGATATCACCCTTTACTGTCTTTAACTTCTTTACATTTCATCTCCTTTTAATCTCGACAATGTTTTTGTGATTGCAGGACGGTGGCTACACCCCTGGCTTCTCTGCTCGGGGTGAAAGAAACAGTGCGGCTCAAAGTCCCTCACAATCCCACACTGGAGTCCTACTACTGTAACATTACCAAAAGTCCAACAGAGGTACATGTTTGCACCCATACACACTTAAAAAAGACAGAGTAGCGTGCTGTGTGTGTTGCCAGGAAATTAAATACTTAAATCTGACCTTTGTGCTGTTCTCAGACTTCAATAGCAAGTCTTTGCAAGCAGACTGGCTATTCAGAAAGACAAGTGCAGCGATGGTTCAGGAGACGAAGGAACCAGGACAGACCGAGTTTGCTCAAAAAGTTTCGAGAGGCCAGGTAAACTCACGCACACACATACAGTACATATGCACACATGTCTATAGAGCTATGGAGCAGCTGCCTACCCTTGCGTTCCCCCGGCTATATGAGCACATTTCTAAGGGCAAAAGTAGCCCTCTATTTTTAACATGCACTTATTATAATGCCACTATGCTGCTACCATGCCTGTAGCATTGCCCCAACTCTTCTCACACATGCACAGACAAATCCAACCATCCACACTCATTAGCACAGGGCCTCGGCAACAGGGGTTCTCTCACCACTGTTGGCTATTTTTATGTGTGAGCATTACCTGAGTTAAACCAATAGCATGATCACCTGACAACACAAGGCTACTGAAGCTAGCTAGTGTCAGCTGGCAGATGACTCAATGTACAGTATTACAGATAACCGTATCTATAAGAGTGCCATAAACAGCAGCAGATAGCATAATAATGCTGACAAACACTTTCTTAGATGATCTGTTAATGCATTATTCCACACAGTGTGTTGTGTTCAACCTATAACTTCTGTGTATGGACTTTACCATTAGCTTCATTGTCATGGTCATTGTACATGTGTGTCGACAGATCCATAAAAACATTTTTTTACGTGACTTGAAGGGTCAGTTCACCCAAATTACGAGAAGACACCGACCTAATTGAGAGCTGGAACTAAAGAAATAGTCCCTATAAAAATCGTCATATACTTTGGAAACAGCAGTTGACAAAAAAATAATCTTCTCACAAGGTCTACCCAGTCGCTGTTCTGGAGCAGATTGCTCATTTGCTTAGAAATGTTTTTCTGAGCTAAGGATAAGTGGGATTTTTTCCAGTATGTCTTAAAATAATAGTCAGGTGCCCTCAAAGGCCCATAAGCTTGCTGTAATAATTTCTCCTGTTAATAATGGACATTAAAGGTCCCATGACATGGTGCTCTTTGGATTCTTTTATATAGACCTTAGTGGTCCCTTAATACTGTATCTGAAGTCTCTTTTCCAAAATTCAGCCTTGGTGCAGAATTACAGCCACTAGAGCCAGCCCCACAATGAGCTTTCCTTATTATGTGCCATTTCTGTGTCTGTAGCTATTGAGGAGGAGAGAGGGGGGGCAATGTGGAGGGTGGGGGTGTGGCCTTGACCAACTGCCACTTCATGCTCATTTGAAAGCCATGCTGTCTCTCTCTCTCTCATGGGTGGGCCAAATTCTCTGGGCGGGCAAAGCAGAGAAAGGGGAGGTAACCTTGCTCCTTATGACCTCATAAGGAGCAAGATTCCAGATCGGCCCATCTGAGCTTTCAGGGCTCGGTTTACACCTATCGCCATTTCAAGCCACTGGGGGACCATAGGCAGGCTGGGGGAACGCATATTAATGTTATATTGTCATATTAAAAAAATGTTTCAAGCCATGGGACCTTTAAAGCTGTGGTATGCAGTATATTTTTGATGTCGTTTTTAAGAGAAAACTAGACTTCTGCACCTCTGCTTGGCTCTGATTTCAGGCTTCAGAAAATGTAGCCCGTGACAGGAGACTTTGGCCAATGACAGGGCATTTCAGAGAGAGAGTGTGTTTCTATTGGCTGTTCAGCACATGCAGACAGAGAGGGGAGAGGGAGAGCTGCAGAAAGAGCTCTCATTCTACTTGAAATTCTGGCATTTTTGTTGCTTTCTAGCTACTGCAGCTTTAATATATATATATATATATATATAACACACAGTATATATATATATATATATATATATATATATATATATATATATATATATATATATATATATATATATATATATATATATATAATTTTTAAATGATATGAGCACAACAAATGAAGTTCAACCTGCTTTCATTGTGTTGTGGAGGATACAGACATCTTAGAGAATAACTCAAAACTGTCTGCATGACTAAAATAAAACTTTTCTGTAATTTTGGTGGTGTGACCCTTCCTAATCTGCGTTTGCGGTATACAGTGGGGAGAACAAGTATTTGATACACTGCCGATTTTGCAGGTTTTCCCACTTAGAAAGCATGTAGAAGTCTGTAATTTTTATCATAGGTACTCTTCCACTGTGAGTGACGGAATCTCAAACTAAAATTCAGAAAATCACATTGTATGATTTTTAAGTAATTAATTTGCATTTTATTGCATGACATAAGTATTTGATACATCAGAAAAGCAGAACTTAATATTTGGTACAAAAACCTGTGTTTGCAATTACAGAGATCATACGTTTCCTGTAGTTCTTGACCAGGTTTGCACACACTGCAGCAGGGATTTTGGCCCACTCCTCCATACAGACCTTCTCCAGATCCTTCAGGTTTCGGGGCTGTTGCTGGGCAATACGGACTTTCAGCTCCCTCCAAAGATTTTCTATTGGGTTCAGGTCTGGAGACTGGCTAGGCCACTCTAGGACCTTGAGATGCTTCTTACGGAGCCACTCCTTAGTTGCCCTGGTTGTGTGTTTCGGGTCGTTGTCATGCTGGAAGACCCAGCCACAACCCATCTTCAATGCTCTTACTGAGGGAAGGAGGTTGTTGGCCAAGATCTCGCGATACATGGCCCCATCCATCCTCCCCTCAATACGGTGCAGTCGCCCTGTCCCTTTGCAGAAAAGCATCCCCAAAGAATGATGTTTCCACCTCCATGCTTCACGGTTGGGATGGTATTCTTGGGGTTGTACTCATCCTTCTTCTTCCTCCAAACACGGCGAGTGGAGTTTAGACCAAAAAGCTCTATTTTTGTCTCATCAGACCACATTGACCTTCTCCCATTCCTCCTCTGGATCATCCAGATGGTCATTGACAAACTTCAGACATGCGCTGGCTTGAGCAGGGGGACCTTGCATGTGCTGTAGGATTTTAATCCATGATGGCGTAGTGTGTTACTAATGGTTTTCTTTGAGACTGTGGTCCCAGCTCTCTTCAGGTCATTGACCAGGTCCTGCCGTGTAGTTCTGGGCTGATCCCTCACCTTCCT
This sequence comes from Perca fluviatilis, assembly GCF_010015445.1. Lineage (NCBI taxonomy): Eukaryota > Metazoa > Chordata > Actinopteri > Perciformes > Percidae > Perca > Perca fluviatilis. The sequence goes on from NC_053118.1 coordinate 22,600,143, forward strand.
CATGATCATTGATGCCCCACGAGGTGAGATCTTGGATGGAGCCCCAGACTGAGGGAGATTGACCGTCATCTTAAACTTCTTCCATTTTCTAATAATTGCGCCAACAGTTGTTGCCTTCTCACCAAGCTGCTTGCTTGCCCGTAGCCCCCGCCTTGTGCAGGTCTACAATTTTATCCCTGATGTCCTTACACAGCTGTCTGGTCTTGGCCATTGTGGAGAGGTTGGAGTCTGTTTGATTGAGTGTGTCTTTTATACAGGTAACGAGTTCAAACAGGTGCAGTTAATACAGGTAATGAGTGGAGAACAGGAGGGCTTCTTAAAGAAAAACTAACAGGTCTGTGAGAGCCGGAATTCTTACTGGTTGGTAGGTGATCAAATACTTATGTCATGCAATAAAATGCAAATTAATTATTTAAAAATCATACAATGTGATTTTCTGGATTTTTGTTTTAGATTCCGCCTCTCACAGTTGAAGTGTACCTATGATAAACATTTGCAAAATCGGCAGTGTATCAAATACTTGTTATCCCCACTGTATGTGTGGAAGATGATATTTAAGCAGATTGATGTTCTGCATATGATGCTCGAGTGGATGTGAGAAGACGTACATGTGACTGCATGTTTGTTGCTCCCTGGTTATGGTGTGTCTTTCACTGTGCGTCTTCTGAATCAATCTGTTGTTTGTGTGCACACAATAGGCTTCTGTTACTCTCCCTTATTTTCCCCACTGGTATAAATCTCTCTTCTTTCTCTGTGTTCACTTTTCTGTTCTTGTGTTTCTCTGTCCATGTCTCTCTGCTGCTGTGAAATCCCCTCTTTACACCTGTACGAGAGGCTGTAGGGGGAATGGACTCTCACCGGCTCTGTTACAGGATATTGAGAGGGAATACTGTTTGACAGCTCTCCGTGTGTGATGGCACGTGTTCGGCTGTGTGTTTTGGGGTTTTTGGCTGTGTGTGTGTGTGTGTTTAAGTGTCTGCTGGTAGAAAATGTGTCTCTTGTCTCTTCCTCATTGACTGAGTAGAACGTGTGTGTGTGGTGTGTGTGTGTGTGTGTGTGTTCTCTTACAGTTGGAGATTTACGTTTTACCTTCTTGCTTTCATTGCTGGCCTGGCCGCCCTCATCGATGTGAGTACTGCCATGTTAACCTTGACTCCTCCTCCACCTCTCATCTCTTTATGTTCACATGCTCATTCATCACCTGCCTTGCCATAGTAACATGACAGTTTCCATGGTTGTCTGTCTTTTTTGCTGTGATGACTTCGCCTCTCGCACTGTCCGAGGTGCAGCGTTGACTCATTGCCATGCTGAGTCAGTTGATATAAATACATCTGTCGAGCTCTGCTGTCTCATTCACAACGCATCTCTCCTTCCAGAAACCTTGGCTTTATGATCTGAAAGAGATGTGGCAAGGCTTCCCTGTGCTGGTAAGTCTCTGGGATGGCTAGGTACACTGAATACCCCAGGGTATCTGCAGAATAGTCTTTAAAAAAGCATTTAATTCAGTTCCATCACAAAAAGGCCTTCAAAGCTATTTAAAAGGTTGTTGGCTTTTGGGAGACGTTACAGTTCTATAAACCACATGTGAGACTGGTGCAGGTTGGTGTTGATTGTGCAGCAGGAGGCTATTCAATCCTTTTTTGTGGAGATTTAGTCAGCATTATCAGACCTGTAGCTGTAGCTATAGACTGTTGCTATTGCTAGCCACAGTAGCAAGGGAGCTCATCAACTCATAAGTGTCAGTTTTAGCAAAAACCTAGTTTGTTAATCCATCCCTCAGTTTTCTGCCCCTTCTCTGGTTCCAGGCCATGTTAATTGATTAATTATATGACTTGTTCTATACAGCCAGGAAGTACTGACAAGATGTGATGTAAATGTCGATAAAAAATATGTACTTAATAAATATAAATAGGCCTTATTGTCCCTACCGGTTTTGCGTCATTGTTTTACCGATATGGCCGTGAAAAGGGTATTACATTGCATTTTATGATGTATTTAAAAGGTCTTAAATTCAATTTGTTGAACACTGCCGAGACCCTGATGCACATATCACAAGACACCCTCCTTCTACAGAGTTCCAAATAGAGCTGAAATGAGTAGTTACGTCATTCATTTAGATAATCGGTCCGTCGTTTAAGTATGTTTTTAAGCAAAAATGCCAAAAATTAACTGGTTGGTCTATGTGTAATAATCAACAAAATATCTTTAGGTTTTGGACTTAACATGGGCTCTAAGAACTTGTAATGACATTTTTCGCTATTTTCTGACATTTTCAAGACCAAACAATTAATCAGTTGATCAAAAGAATAATGACAATACGATTAACTCAGTAATAGTGATGATAATGCTGAGTTGCAGCCCTAGTTCAGAATATAGATTTGCTCACATTGGTGTATGGATTTTGAAAGTAAAGCTGTTTCCTCTCCTTCAGACTCTCCTGCCATCTCAGTATTGGTACTACATGATTGAGCTAGGTTTCTACAGCTCTCTGCTCTTCAGTGTGGCTTCTGACGTCAAACGCAAAGTGAGTGAATTCACCTCCTTTGTTCAGGTGTTATTATGTAAACAACAAGACTTTCATGGGAACAGAATAAAAATATACACAACAATTGCTGTTAATGGAAAACATATAATTTATACAAACAGTATTTGGTTTACCACTTTTATGGTTAATATATGATGATTAACTGTACGCACAAGTAAGACAAAGTCTGTTCTTACTGACTGATCAGATTGACATCTGGCATTGACTGTGGGCTGGACATTAGACTGTTGTTACACGTGTGTGTGTGTGTGTGTGTGTGTGTGTGTGTGTGTGTGTGTGTGTGTGTGTGTGTGTGTGTGTGTGTGTGTGTGTGTGTGTGTGTGTGTGTGTGTGTGTGTGTGTGTGTGTGTGTGTGTGTGTGTGTGTGGACTTTGCTCAGCCAGGGTCAGCTAAGCACAGTGGGGGAAAATCTTGCCAAAGAGGCACAATGTGTTCCTCCAACAAATTATTCTAACCTAGATGCCTCTTAAGCAGGATTTACCACTTCACACACACACACACACATACACCCACACACAAAACATGCAACACACAAATATATATTCCAAACAGTTTCCTTTTCGCAGCATAATTCTTTCCACCTTCTCTTTAGGACTTCAAGGAGCAGATAGTTCACCATGTGGCGACCATCCTCCTCATCAGCTTCTCCTGGTGTGTTAATTACATCCGTGCTGGAACTCTCATCATGCTGGTTCATGACTCATCTGATTACTTCCTTGAGGTAAATGTCATTCATACAGTTATTCATTTTGATTAGCGCACTTTGGCAAGCAAACATATAGATGGGGTCAGTATAAATAAATGGTTTTAACATGCTGCATCCCTACTGAGTTTTAAGTTTTGTTCACACATGATTCACTGCTTGCAATGCAACTTCAACTACCGTAAGACAAATTCTGACACACTGCCACCTTGTGGAGAAAACTAAACTTCACGTCATCTTTAGTTGAATAGAGGCAAACCGGCTACCATTTTTATTATAATATAAACAAATACATTATCCTTTATTCTTTCTTTCTCCCTCTGACAGTCTGCAAAGATGTTCAACTATGCTGGGTGGCGAAATGCCTGTAACTACATCTTCATTGTATTTGCTGCAATCTTCATTATCACTCGGCTGGTCATCTTCCCCTTCTGGTACACACGCACACACACATACACACGTTTTAAGCAATTGTTTTAATGTCTTATCGCAATATACACCTGTATGTTGTTTAAGTTACATTTTCCTTAATCCTCACTATCTCTATTCCAGGATTATTTACTGTACGTGGGTTTACCCAGTGACCATCTATGAACCCTTCTTTGGCTACTACTTTTTCAATGGACTTTTGATGACTCTGCAGTGTCTACATATCTTCTGGGCTATCCTCATCATACGCATAGCAATCCGCTTCCTCACCAATAATGTAAGCAAAGAAAAAAATCTAATTTAAAGTTCAAATTTAGTTAATTCATCCATTAAATCATGGAAACATCTGCGCTCGTTAAAACACAAATAGCAATAAATAAAGGTAAACAAGATCAAATAAAATACCAGAAAATGCAAAAGAAATAAACATTTGAAATGTGACACTGAAAATCTGCAGTTGAGACATTTGAAATACCAAAAGAAGTTAAAGTTAAAATGAAGGTCCTCAAAGAAATTAAAGTTTCAGTGTAGCGCTGAGTAAAGTTGAGGTGAAGGTGCTGACAGGTTTTGAAAAGTGATAAATTGAGCTGAAAGAGTCAAGTGAAGTGGAACTCCTGAGAGAAAGTAGTGCCAGTTCAAGTGTATGAACGGAAAAACCATGTCAGTGTCAACTGAAGTGCAAGAACTGAAAAGCAGTTGGAGCAAGCTGTGTATAAACTAACTGAGTTGGAGTTAGAGGGGCTTTAGACACTTTGTTCAAGGGTGAAAACCTGAGAGCTGAAAGGGGTTGGAGTGTCACTTCAAGTGTAAACTGTGAAAGGGGTTGGGGTGTCACTATAGGTGTAATCACAGAAAAAAGATGAACTCACAGTTATAGCATTGCAGTCCTGTAACATTGTCGGGAACAGTTTAAAAAAAGGATAAAAATAGATGCAGCAGAACCAGAGATGTAGTCTTTTTTATTATACACATTCTTCTTACTTGTCAAAACTTGGTGCCTACATTACCTACAATGCAACTTGACCGCTGATAGTTGAGATGGAGATTAGGGTTTATTAAGCTAGTAGCAGTTGATGTAATGTAATGAAATATAAGAATATATTCCATATGTACATACATACAAGGTATGAAAGAAATGTGATTTATATTTTCATGCATGCAACTGGATGGTTTGTTCTGACACTGGCCAGAGCTCCAGTACAGTTTGAGTATTGATTAATGACATGTGTCGGCCTGATTTTTTGTTTTGTTTTTTTTTTCAGGAAAAAGTTGACGATGAAAGGAGTGACAAAGAGGAAACAGATGAATCAGAAGAGGAGGGGGAAGAGGAGGATAAAAAGTACATGAAAAAAAATGGACCAGTGCAGAACGGTCACACAGTCCACAACAACAACCACCGCAAGACAGAGTAAAAGTGTCAGGACGAAAGAATCTGAGAAGGACTCATATCCCTCTGTAGGGGAACAGGAGGGAGGGATGAAGAGAGAGAAAGAAGAGAGGATTGTGGTTTAGGGAGGGGCCAAGTCATCCCCTTTAAAGCAAGAACAGCAGGTATCCTGAGGAAGGATTTGACAGTTACTTTTGCACACCACAAACACTCATACATGTTCATTCGTACTATTAGAGGGCACAGAGATCCAGCAGATAATATACACTACATTAGGTGGCATGGCTTTTTTGCTTTGTCATTAGAGAAAAATTATCATTGTCAGTGTGTCAGTCCCAAAATTTTAATAAGGCAGGGAAGAAAATGGATGGAGGATGGGGGTGATGCTGCTTCTACTGCTTCTAGCTTTCCTTGTTCTTTGTGCCTTAGAGCCAGCTAATGGCTGGTAAAATGCCATTTTTAAAAAGCTTTCTGCTTTAATCTTGTGTTGCTTTATTTCGTTGCACCTTTTTGTTTTCTAATAAAAGAACAAAAGAGAGTGAAAGTGAGATAATAGGGCATTTAATCCCCTAATTTTTTCCTTGTCTATGCAATTATGTAAGTGTTGAGATATTGCAACGTCTTTGCACAAACACAGTGTCTCTTATATACTGTAATAACTTACAGTAGGACTGTGGCCTCTGGTCTCCAATGCAGCCCGTGCTATTTATAAATTTGCCTTGTTTAAGGTTTAAAGAGTAAATCTTGCTTTCTTGTTTTAATTTCGGTTCAATTCTTAATTCAGTATTGTACAATTCATTCTTCCAAAAGAGATGATCTCTGATCTGCAAAGGTCATCATTCTCAGTTCTTTGCTGTTTGAGCAGGCAGAAATACCCAAGTGCTTAGCACAAACACTGCAATATAAACCACTGCTTCCTGCTAGTTTTGACAAAGCTGAATGTTTTTCCTTTCTGGTTTGGCTAAAGCTGTTTGATACAGTTGAGTCTTGAATCACGCTGATGCTGCCACCTGCTAAAAACCAATGACTCAACAAAATCTTTGCGAAGTTGGGATGCTTTGTTGAAATAAAGGAGTTTTACTAAGTCGAATGGAATGGGACAGATTAACCAATTCCGGATTTCACAAATATGGGCCAGATTTCTTCAATTCACTGCCTTGTAGCCTGGGTTATGTTTGTTAACCTGGGTTAGAATTTTACGTGTTGATCTAAGTGAATGATTTTAGGTATGATTGTGTGTATAAAACGGGTTTTGATGTTAAAAAAAATATTGAAATCAATTTTTAGCAATTTAGTGTTTGAGACTTATGAGGAATTCAAGAAATGAGTGTTGCAGTTTTGTTGTTATGCTTTAGAGTTGGTTGTATGTCAAGTGCCTTATCAGTAATGTATTGGAAGCTCTGTCCTGTCTTCATGTCCACTTGTTTTCTTTCCTGTCTCCACATGACAGATCTAATGCTAAGACTAGTATCTCCTACCTCCACTGTCTCATCCATCACTCCTCTTCTTCATAAATTACCTTCCTTTCAAACTCACCCTCATTCCACCACCACATTCTTTTTTACTAACCCAGACCAACCGGCAACCTCTCTTCCCCAGTGATACAGAAGAAACAGCTGTGTCCTAATTACAGTGTTATTTGTTTCTTATTTTGTATTTTTTTTTGTTCAATGATGCCTAAGTATTGTTATTAACAATAAAAACAAAGATCATGAATCACAATGAAAGCATTTTTATTTTCCTTTGTCCCTTTCTTTTGGCCGCGGGTGAAGAAAGATGTTGCAGCTTACATTAAAACATGTCATGTGTGTCAGCTAACGAGTAAGCCCAATCAGTCTGTTAAGCCGGCTCCATTACAACCTATTATGGTTGTAAATGAACCATTTGAGCATTTGATTGTGGATTGTGTGGGTCCGTTGCCATGTTCTAAGTCTGGCTGTAAATACCTACTAACTGTGATGTGTCAAAACACTCGGTATCCTGCTGCGTATCGGTTGAGGGCTATTACCACTAAGGCGGTGGTGAAAGCACTAAGTCAGTTTATTTCGGTCTTTGGTATTCCGAAGGTCATCCAGAGCGATCAGGGGTCAAATTTTTCTTCGCACATGTTTGGTCAAGTTTTGAAGTTGTTGCGTGTCCGTCATAACCAGTCATCGGCTTATCGTGCACAGAGTCAGGGGGCCTTGGAGAGATTCCATCAGACTCTGAAGTCTCTCCTGCGTGCATACTGCACAGAGCTGGATAGAGACTGGGAGGGGGGTCTTCCTTGGCTTATACTGGCTGCGAGAGAAGCTGTTCAGGAAAGTACTGGGTTTAGTCCTTATGACTTGGTTTTTGGACACAAAGTGCGTGGGCCCTTGGCTGTTTTAAAGGATGGCTTGGTGGAGACCGATCCGCCGAGAAATTTGGTTGATTTTGTCAATGGCTTTAGGCATCGGTTGCTTGTTGCAGGTGAAATGGCGAGGGAGAATTTGCAAATGTCACAGAGTAAGATGAGAACTTGCTATGATCGCCGTGCAGAACATCAGGAGTTTAGTCCTGGGGATCAAGTTCTTCCTCTGATGCCTGTTGTGAGCTCGCCGTTTCAGGCTAAATATGCTGGTCCTTATACAGTTGTTGAGCGAAGGTAATTACATCATTGCTACACCAGGTCGGAAAAAGTCAACACAGTTATGTCATGTCAACCTTCTCTAGTCCTATTATGGACGTGAGGCTGATGTAAGCCAGTCAGTGAGTGACGAGGTGCATCCTGTTTTGCTTGTGAGTTCGGTGTCTGACTCGCAGGGTGTAGATGACGTGCCGGAACCAGATGACAGTTTGTTGAATGGTCGTCTAAAAAATTCTGAGACTCTTTGTAATCTTGATAGTCTGTTGGTGCATTTAACGGAGTCTGAGCGTGATGAGTTGTCTGGTTTGATGCAGCAGTATCCATGTCTGTTTGGTGATGTTCCTACATGCACATATTGGATCAAACATGATGTTGATGTTGGAGATGCACAACCTGGCTTTTGTTGTTGGTACTGTTTATTTTTTTGTGTGCCTGTTCTCTTCCTTTGCTTCCCAGGTATCTGGTTTTGCTGGTGGTGGGACGGGGGTGAGCATTCGTCCCGGCACAGGTTGGAGGTCAACGGTTCCTTTCTGCTTGGTATAAGTCTGTGTATTATCATATGGTGATTCTGGTATCACTTGTTTTTTCTGTATAATGTTCGGTTGTGACGGCTGGTGGTGGTGGTGGTTGGTTTTGCCGTTGGCTCTTTGGGCCACCGGCTTTATGGGGGGAGGTGTGACGGCCCTGTGTAATCTGGCAGGGCCTCTCTGTGGGAGTGATGCCTCTCTGGTCTTACCCATCTTTGTTTCCATCCTTGTTTGAGTTGATTGCAGATCTGGTGCACCTGGGAGCTGGGAGCTGATAAAGCTCCACCTGGTCAGACTAGACTTCTCTCTCTTCACTACCATCCAGACCTGAACCATGGCCTGATCACCACGCCTTCCACATTTTGTTTTGGGTTTATTTAAGTTAGTTAAGTTCTGTTTAGTTTATTCTTTTGTTAAATAAATTACTTTTGATCATTTACGATGCCTCGCTCCCTCTTTTGTCATGGCCTTTGAGCCAGGTTGTGACATGTCTGCAAACATCCCACACAGTAAATCTTTAAGTTTATAAATTCCAGTACAAAAACACATGAGACCATAAAACATTATTTTGTCCCTTGAAACTCTTATCTGGCATAATGTTAAAATACAGTAGCATGGACACAGCCCTTTAGCAGAAAATAGGTCATCCTGTTAAATCATCTAAGAAGATTACCCCATAAAATCTGACCGCTCACATTTTATTGTAATTACCTATCTACTTCTTGAAATGGAAACCCAGTACATTTACTCAATTACTGTTCTTAAGTACAATGTTGAGGTATTTGTGCTTTACTTGAATATTTCCTGCAACTACATTTCAGCTAGAAATATTGAGCTTTTTACTACTTTCTGCACAAAAAATCTTTTGATACTTAGATTTTTCCTGATAATACATTATGTACCTAGTTACTTCAATATAAACTTTATAAATGAAGACTTTTACTATTGTTACAAGTATTTTTATTGTGTGGTGTTACTTATACTTTAGTAAAGGAACGTGTCTTTACCACCGCACATACAGTAGGTGAAATTGTGAATGCAGGGCTTTTACCTTAAAATACAGTGTTTTTACATCGAGACATTGCTAGTTTAACTTAAAGATAAAGATCTTAATAACTCCTCCAACAGTGCTGAGATATAATAACAATGCCATCTGTTGGAAGAAGTTCTCAGATCCTTTACTAAGCAAAGTGCAGAAATACAAGTACCTCTGTTAGAAGCATGTAATGCCAAATATTGTATGTCTTAACCTTATGACATGTTTTCAGACCAGCTTGTTAGACTATTTTTTTTTTTTACTTGTTAACTTTAATCATTAAACCAGTCAGAGCCTGTCCTATTTGCATAATATGCCTCTGTAAATTGGGGTGTATTAATGCTGCATTCACTTACTCCCAACACAAGTCCCAGAGTTGGGAGATCGTTCTTTCGACTTCGGTGTGTTCACGAGCTTTTTAGTCTTAATAATAATAATAATATAATTAGTCTTAATGTGGGGGAAAACATGGCCACTACAAAGAAGATGTTATCAGGGTTAATAAATAACTTTCCATTATTCCGAATCCGACATCACATGAATGGGTCCTTCCGCTGACAGCGGGGCGGAGCAAAAAATGGATTTCCCAACATTTCACGTCATTTGTATCTGTCCTGTGAGGTCCAATAGAAAGAGGAGACAAGAAAACAGTGTAGACCCAGACAGCTCTAGACTGAAACGAAACGCCATCTTGAATATAAAAGGGGGTTTAAACCGGGAGAAAACAGAAAAAGGGGTCATTGGATTAGATAAACTGTTATTTTTGTCTGTGTCTAAATCCTCCCGGGTTTCCCTTGAACAGTTCTAGTTATGTCTTTGGGCGTTTATAACAAAATTAAGGCGCATACGTGAGGAAATCGACAAGGCGCTTGTTAGCCTCTACCCAGCTAGCAAGGGGGAGGAGAGGGGCTTGAGGGTTATTTTTTTTCCGCAGCCGAAGTTGTTTTGTTTATGTTATTCCAAACGGACATGTCCTCTTCAAACTCAGGTAAATTCCAATACAAGTCACAGTGGCAATTTAGTCACATAGTAAGTTACTGCGCAACCTTTAATCGGTTATGGGCTTTTTCTCACGCAGAGCTAAAGCGGACAATTTCCTAAAGATAGCGTGACAGCATCAGCTAATTTAGCTTAGTAGCAAAGCTAATGCCACAGCATGGATAGCTGGTTATTGCATAACTTAGCTAAGTGTTAGCTTGCTAAAATGCTAGCCAGCTACATTAGCGGCTAACTCACTGTTAAATGTCTAAATCTAAATTAGCTAACTTAACAGTTACGTTACCACGTTGCGGTTGGCTAACTCGGTGTATGTGTTTGTTTTTAGGTAATTTGGCTCACAAGATTGATATGTGTGCGATATGTAACGTTAGCTTAGTGCCGTGGTTGTTTTAGCATCTACAAACACGAATTAAGAATATTTGATGTGGAGCTAACTTAATGTTGAATACACAGGTTCAGGTTGTGAAATAAAACCAATGTCAGTTGTGTGCGTTAATGCTGATTTGGCCTTTGAGTATGGGCTCCAGTGAGTGGTTTAGTTTCTTTTTGAGTGCTTCAGGCTCAATAGGAAATCTCCTGCCATCTCTGATACATTTCGTCTGTCTATGCCTCTGTGTTATTAATAGAGTTACCAGACCCAAATCTGGGTATGGGGGCAAGCGGGACCCAAGGAAGTGGCAGTGCTGTTGTACCAAAAGGGAACAAAAGAAGAGCTGCGTAAGTGTGTGTGGTGGTCACCTTTGTGCTGATATGTCAGTCTTGTGTTATGTGAATTTGCTGACTGGTTTTGTTTTTGACACTTCTCAAAATTCTTATGAGATTATTTGTGTGAAACCACTGATGTGTCTCTCGTCTCATTATTGCAGGCCAGACTTTGATGACGATGATGACGATGAAGGAAACAAGTTGTTCAGGTACATTTGTCTGTCTGTTCTGTCATAAAGCAAGATGAGGTGGTATATCAAGTGTTTGGATTGTCTGGGCTACTGCGATAACAAGCAATGTTTTTCCTCAGGTGTGACGATGAAACAGGAGGCGGTAATGACAAAGAGCGCTTTGCCAGGTAGGAGGGTTAATTATGAGAAATAGATGTGTGTGTGTGTGAAGGGGGTGTAGGGGAGCAACACTTTTGATACAACAGTTTCCCCTACTGCTGCTCTCCCTTTCCTTTTCAAAGTTTTGTTTTTCCTCTTACACGTTTTTATTTTGGTTATGATTTTGGGCCTGTGTTTTAGTGGGTTGGTTTCATTTCCAGGTTTTTGGAAGAAGATCAGAGTTGTGCAGATAAGGAAAAACAAGCCAGGTATGGCCTGTACCACTGTGGAAGGCTCCCTCTCCTGCTTGTATCCATATTAATATTGAATGCAGTGATCAAATACTATCCTGTCCTGCTAGGACCCCCCGCACATTGTCATTTTGCCAGCACAAAATTACTGGTATATTTCACCGCTCTATGCGTCTGTTTTGGTGCCTGTCAGAATGTTATGCTTCTTTGCCCAAGGCAGCTGGTTGTATCTCTCAGCCCACCACTGTTTTATGTGTCACTAACTGCTACGCTGTGTGTGACTCGGGGATTTTTTACACTTTGGTAATCCTTTCCTCTTGAGAAACTGTCTTCTCTCTTTTCTCTCCCCTCACTCAGGACATCCGAGTGGTCTTTCTCTTTCTGCATTTGCTCTCTATTATCACACCAACTGGGCTCGAAAGACCAGACTCTCTTTCTTTCTCACTATCATTTTTATAGATAATTGATTTATAGTTTTGTGCGTCCATTATTTCTCTCACCTTCTCTCATTCCCACCTCTTCTTCCCGGTTGGCATACTTACATTGCAGCATTAACTCTAAACTCTATTCCATGTTGTCCACCTGCCCGTCTGTTTTCCCCCATCTCGATCCCTCCTATTCTCTCCACCTCTGCCACCCTCCCTCCCTCGTTTCCTCGCTTCAGGGAGAACCACAGTGAGATTGAGAGGCGGAGGCGGAACAAGATGACTGCCTACATCACAGAATTGTCGGACATGGTGCCCACCTGCAGTGCACTAGCACGGAAACCAGACAAACTAACCATCCTGCGAATGGCCGTGTCCCATATGAAGTCTCTGAGAGGAAGTGGCAATACCAACTCAGATGGGTCATACAAACCTTCCTTTCTCACTGACCAGGTATGAGCAACTGAGAGGGAGAGAAATGAGATGTGTAATATACTTTTTTTTTTTTTTTTTTCTATTTAATCAACTTGATTGAATTTGTGGGGAAATCTTAGAACTTGCTGAAGGCATGTTCAAAGTAGGCAACAACTTTGAACAAGGCCGTACTGCTTGGGTAGGATTCAACAAGTGTTTTTACAAGTAATTCTTTCAGCAGACAATATATAGGGGTGTTACGATTCTCCAAATCGACAATTCGATTTGACTTGTGATTTTAAGGTCACGATTCTATTCAATTTTCGATTTTAAAATTATTATTTTTCAACAGGGTGGCAATGCTACAAAAAGAGCCACTAGATGGCAGAAGGGTGCTTTGTAACAACAGTTTGAGTTTCTCAGAGTTTATAGGGTGCAATTGAATGTACCATTAGTTTAATGAGGTGCACCTGAAGGAACCATTGTGTCCTGTCGGAGCCCACATGCTTTGTTTGTTTACATAACCTACTCACGGGGGAAGGCAAAATGGTGCCACACCGGTGACTTCAAGGAAGCAGGAGGATTTTCCGGTTCTGTTGTTTCTCCGTTAACTCCGATGCTACCAGCCGGTAAACTACGCTGTGTCTGTTGTGTTGTTGTTTTTTTATGGACGTGTGCAGTGCAAGTAGGCGGGGGGTGGAGGGAGAACAAAATACTAGGGGAATCTCCGATCCTGCTTATGATGTCGATAGTCGAAATCAAAAGATAATAAAATCGAAATCGTGACACCCCTAATAACATACAGAATAAGCACCTGAAGGTATTTATATATAAGTATTTGGGTAGTCACAAAAAAGTAAAAAATGATAGCTCATTTGTCCTTACTGCTTAGCTTGTTTTTGGTGCCATCTGTCTATAGGAACTGAAGCACCTCATCCTGGAAGCAGCGGACGGCTTCCTGTTCGTGGTGTCATGTGAGACTGGCCGCATTGTTTACGTCTCTGACTCCCTGACACCCGTCCTCAACCAGGCCCAGTCTGAATGGCTCGGCTCCTCCCTTTATGATCAGCTTCACCCAGATGACACAGAAAAGCTCAGAGAGCAGCTCTCTACTGCTGAGAATAACAACACGGGTACAATGCATACACTAAATATGCTGACAGTAGTAGATTTGTTTTATTACTATTTATCTCAAAAGCGTCTCTTTTGTCAATCTACTTTCTTTATTTTTTTTTTAACAAATGATCCCCTCGATTGAGTCAGTTCTGTCTCTTGTTCACATTTAAAGGGAGGATGTTGGACTTGAAGACGGGAACAGTGAAAAAGGAAGGCCAGCAGTCGTCAGCCAGAATGAGTATGGGAGCCCGTCGATCATTCATTTGCAGAATGAGGTGAGAGTCATACTACAGTTAATTATCTAGTTCATTATGTATATTGATGTATGTCTTGATGCATACATTTTCCATGTGGTGGCCTGTGTGTATTTGCAGGTGTGGCTCTTGTCCCGTGGAACCGTTGTCCATGAACAGACTGAACTTCCTTAAGAATAGAAACAGGTGACCAAAACCAAAGAGTTTTTTCTTTTTCTTTTTCTTTTCCTTTTGCTTTTTTCTTTTTATTTTTTTTTAATTGCATTGTGATTACTGTGCATAAAATAAGCATACCTGGAGTAACCCAGTAGCAATAAGATGCACGTAATTTCAAAAATATTTCTGGCATAGACTGATTGATGTTGCAGCATATGCTGTCATTTCTTCCTTCACCTCAGGAATGGTTTGGGTACAGCCAAGGAAGGGGAGCCCCAGTATGTTGTGGTCCACTGTACAGGATACATCAAGTCCTGGCCCCCTTCAGGTAAAACTTCCAAGGGTTGGCCATATACAGCTATCTGTTAAATGTGCTTCATAATATGGCCAGGAGCTGTGAATGATGCTGAATCTTTTTCATGAGTTATTCTTTGTGGCCTGTGTTAACACATTTTTTGCACGTCTGTTTCAGGAGTATCTTTAACAGACGATGAATCGGAAAACACTCGGGGGAATCGCTACTGTCTGGTTGCAATTGGGAGATTACAGGTATGATGGATGCCTTGTGTGTAGAGATATGCACGTGTCTTTTGCACTGAAGCTAGTTGAGCAGCTACAATCATTTTTAACTAATTATTGAAGTTCATTATTGAGTAGTATATGTTTGATACCAGAAAACAAAAGTTGTGTAATTGTGTAAATGTAACCTTTGGTATGGATCTTTACATCTTAACTGCAAATGTATATTCATCTCCAACTAACAGCAGTAATATTTCACCCTTATATTAACAATCTAAGAATAAAGTTAACTTTACTGGTGTTGTATTCTTTGGAAAACACACATCTACCACAAGGCAGTATTTCATGGTCACAATCTACAGTTTTATCTGAAGTGGATTACGGCTCACGTTTGCACTGTTACAGTGAGTTTTTAAATTATTTTTGCTGTTAGCAGTCGGTTGTAGAACATTGATAATGGTCATGACTTTTGAGTAAGGAACACTCATACATAGATAACCAGTTGAAGTTGAACATATAAAAATATAAATAAATGTGATTCATGCACAATGCAGCTTTTAAAGTAGCTCACTTGTTTTGACCCATTAACCATTATGATGGTAGCTTATAATGCTTATGCAAAAAATTGGGTTTTTTTTTTTTTTTTTCTTCTTCACCTTTTTAGGTGACTTGTTGCCCAGGTGACACAGACATCAACAGTATCAGTGTTCCAGTGGAGTTCATCTCACGCCATAACTGCCAGGGCATGTTCACCTTCGTAGACCACCGCTGCGTGGCTGCTGTCGACTACCAGCCCCAGGTAAGACTCCCAGCTGGCGAGGATGTCGGGGACAGACGGCATCCTCTAAAAATCTTTGCACCAGAAGTAATGGTGGTGCTTTTATTATCTGCTGTGTGTTGCAGGAATTATTGGGGAAAAATATTCTCGAGCTTGCCCACCCTGAAGACCAGGGCTTACTGAGAGACAGCTTCCAACAGGTAGGACTATCTAAAAGTGCAGCTTTTTGAGGATTTTTTGTCTCTTGTGTTTGTACTACCATGTGAATGTGTTTACATGCACTTACAAGAATACAAGAATAGATGACTACATGTAGCAATTTTGTAATCAGAATAAATGAGACTAAAAGTAGCTTCCCTTAAGTCTAAATCAGCCACTTTCTACAGCTAAAAAGTTGACTATTGGTAAAATTCAATTACCTGTGTGTTAGCTGATATCTACCTATAAGTGTGTTTCTCATGTGCATGTAAACCTACTGCTCATTGATTATGAAAACCCCTAATTATAACTTTGGCATGCTGGATTATTGTCCACAGGTGGTGAAGCTGAAGGGGCAGGTTCTGTCAGTGAGAAAAGTTGGTTTTTTTTTTGATGTTTGTTAGGCTTCTTCCAATTTTTTTATGTATGTTATCCCTTCCAATGCTTTCCTATGTCCATGATTTGTTGTTTTTTATCTTCCTTCCATCACAGGTGTCCACTTCCTGAGCTTCCACACTGATCATCTCTGTGTCCCCCCCCTAAAACCTATTTTCACCCATCCATTCCCCCCCCCGTCCTTTATTCGTTGCCCCCCTCCTTTCCTGCTTCCCATTCCCTCCACCCATTTTCCAGTTCCGCTCCCACTTCCATCGGCAAAGCAAAAAAAAAAGACAAAAAACAATAAAAAAAGACAAAACAAAAGGAAAGGAGGGAGACCACACGAAAGAACAAAAAAAAAATAATAACCATTTCTTTCCTTTCTAGTTTATCTCCTTCTCTGTGTCCATACCACTCTCTCTCTTTCCTTCCTCTGTCCCTACCATTCCTCTCTCTGTGCTCCTTCCTCTGTTTCCATTCTGTCTCTTCTTTCATTCTATTTCTACTCTTTCCATTCCGCTCTTCTACTCTGTCCACCTTCCTCTCTTTCCCTTTTCCTTTCCTTTCCTCTTCTGGCTTTCCTCCTCTTTCCTTAATTGTATTCTCTCTCCTCTCCCTTCTCCTCATTCTCTCTCTCTCTCTCTCTCTCTCTATCTATATATATTTATTCTTTCCTCTGTCTGTCTCTCTCTCTTTCCTCTTTCCTCTACTTCTCTCTGTCTTTCTGTCTACTCTGTCTCTCTGTCTGTGTCTCTATTTATATCTGTATTTGCCCTCTTTTCTATATGTCTGTCTTTCCTCTCTGTCTGTCTCTCTGCTCTTTCCTCTGTCTCTGCCTCTCTCTCTCTGCCTCTCTCCTCTTTCTCTCTCTCTCTCTCTCTCTCTGCTGTCCTTTCCTCTCCTCTCCCTCTCTCTCTCTCTGCTCTCTGTCTGCTCTGTCTGTCTGTCTGTCTGTCTGTCTGTCTGTCTGTCTGTCTGTCTGTCTGTCTGTCTGTCTGTCTGTCTGTCTGTCTCTGTCTGTCTGTATGTCTGTCTGTCTGTCTGTCTGTCTGTCTGTGTATGTCTGTCTGTCTGTATGTGTGTATGTATGTATGTATGTATGTATGTATGTATGTATGTATGTATGTATGTATGTATGTATGTATGTATGTGTGTATGTATGTATGTATGTATGTATGTATGTATGTATGTATGTATGTATGTATGTATGTATGTATGTATGTATGTATGTATGTATGTATGTATGTATGTATGTATGTATGTATGTATGTATGTATGTATGTATGTATGTGTGTATGTATGTATGTATGTATGTATGTATGTATGTATGTATGTATGTATGTATGTATGTATGTATGTATGTATGTATGTATGTATGTATGTATGTATGTATGTATGTATGTATGTATGTATGTATGTATGTATGTATGTATGTATGTATGTATGTATGTATGTATGTATGTATGTGTATGTATGTATGTATGTATGTATGTATGTATGTATGTATGTATGTATGTATGTATGTATGTATGTATGTATGTATGTATGTATGTATGGTCAATGCAGAAAACCTGCGCGTAGTATACCGGAAGTAAACAAGAAGTAGAGGTAAACATGGCGAGACACAGCACCACACTTTTGGAGCGAGGGGAAAACCAATTTCTTTATTAGTGTGGTGAAAACTATGAATATAATGTCTTTTGTTGACTGCAGAAAGTACCGAGATAGTGAGATTTATAAGAAGGTGACCGAAAAGTTATTGCAGCTTAAGGTTGTCCGCTAACCGTGCGTCACCGTTTACGTCGGGATATTGCCAATTGATTACAAATTCCATGTATACAGGAGTAACTTTCTCTGCTCACGCATGTAAACGGGTTATTCCGAATGTTTCAGAAACCCGAATAGTGACCTTAACCCGACCATAACCCGAAAATTTACAGCTTGTAAACGTAGTCAATGTCTTCCTCCTCTCTCCTTATTTCTCTTTTATGTTGCCATGGTGACGGGTTGGGTGCTATTTTGTCAGCAGGTGTTTGGTTTTTCTCACTCAACAGTGGTGGGCATGGAAATGGGAATGAGGCTTTTTCTCTCTCTCTTTCTCTGTTTCCCTGTTCAGGCAGTTACAGCAGCAGCAGCAGGCCGAGCTAGAGGGAAGTGGAGCCAGAGATGGTCTGTATGAGGCAGGACCAATCACCCTCTCACAGGTTAGGCCATGCACGTACAGTATGGGGACACATTTTTTGATTTAACCTTTATTTGTACATGTAATCTCATTGAGATACAGGGTCTTAGTCTCAAGAGAGAACTGTATGTTTGATTGAAGCATAGATTACTTGTTGTTTCTCTTGGGTCCCTTTCTGTAATATCTGGCCAGGCCTGTTTTATGGAAACAGTGGCAGGATGTTGATTACTTGCTAAGCAGGAAAACAGAACTGGATGTTGGGAGGGACCCATTATCACAACTGAACCTCCTGCTGTTCATGCTTAAAGGTGCAATATGTAATACTGACAGCTAGTGTTTAAATAAATACAAAAAAAAATAAAATACAAAATACTGGAGTGAGTCTTACATAGCCAGCTGTCTCCATCTTTCAAATACATCTCCAATTTTTTACCTGGGGTTTAAGTCAAGTCTCTGGTCACGCAACTTGTGTGTGTGTATCTATATATATATATATATATATATATATATATATATTATTAAAAAAAAAAAAATCAGTTGCGTGATATATATAAAATCAGTTGCGTGACCAGAGACTTGACTTAAACCCCGGGTAAAAATTGGAGATGTCGTCTCCTAAAGAGGATTCAGCTGCGGGATCGGAGTGCCACCAGTGCAGAGCTTGCTCAGGAATGGCAGCAGGCAGGTGTGAGCGCATCTGCACACACAGTGAGGCGAAGACTTTTGGAAGATGGCCTGGTGTCAAGAAGGGCAGCAAAGAAGCCACTTCTCTCCAAAAAAAACATCAGGGACAGATTGATCTTCTGCAGAAAGTATGGTGAATGGACTGCTGAGGACTGGGGCAAAGTCATATTCTCCGATGAAGCCTGTTTCCGATTGTTCGGGGCATCTGGAAAAAGGCTTGTCCGGAGAAGAAAAGGTGAGCGCTACCATCAGTCCTGTGTCATGCCAACAGTAAAGCATCCTGAGACCATTCATGTGTGAGGTTGCTTCTCATCCAAGGGAGTGGGCTCACTTACAATTTTGCCCAAAAACACAGCCATGAATAAAGAATGGTACCAAAACACCCTCCAACAGCAACTTCTTCCAACAATCCAACAACAGTTTGAAGAACAATGCATTTTCCAGCACGATGGAGCACCGTGCCATAAGGCAAAAGTGATAACTAAGTGGCTCGAGGACCAAAAAAAACTCAGATTGGACAGATAGTCTAGCTAGCTGTAGGAGCAGTTAACCATAGTCCTCATAAATCCACAGAATTTAAAATTCCAAAACAAAGAAAGCGGAAAGAAACGGAAAATACATGCATCCGACGGAATTTCCTGCAGCACCGGAGCAATCCTGGAAGTGGAAAGCGAAGGATATAGACTAAACCGAAACTAACTGCCAATGGCAGAGCACTTATTATTTACTTTATGTTATGTAATCTTTATTTACATAGTATTCTGTTATTCTAATTCTACTACTTCTGTCTACTCTGTTAGCATACATATTGTATAAAATGTAAAGACAAATCTGTTTTAGGCTACATGAATTAAATTGAGCTTGGGAGGTGTCTCCTACAGTACCATGATTACACCTTCCTCCGTCTGTTGTGAATGTCATTAAATGAACATGCATTGTATTGCTGAAAAAATACAGGCTTTTGTGTGTACTGCCATATTTGAATGTTTGACAGCCTTGGAAAACACAAATTTAATTGTACTGGAGCGTTAAGGAATTGTTGATTTTTCAAGCATTTTAATTTTTAGATTGAGATGATGAATGTCAAAATTTGAGACCGGTCCATTTTTCACCAAGGTAAGTGTAATCCCTGACTGATGCTTTTGGTGGTCCCCAGATGTCGGTGCAGCCAGTGACAGCGGCAGTGCCAGACCACAGCAAGAGCCTTGAGAAGCCAGAGCTGTACCCTTCTCTTTTCCAAGGCCCAGATCAGACCAAGGGCCTGCCCTCCACCTCCATTGCCACCACACAGATCTACCCTCCAGCCAATAACTTTGCTGCTAGTCGTTCCAATGATGCATACAGGTAGGAAGTATTCTATGTGTATATGTGTCTGTTCATGTGTTTACATGTACACCTAATGACTAGATGTACACCTGATTGGTTGAACCACTCCCCTCTGGCAGGAGGCTTCTGTCCATCAAAACCTTCCGCCACAAAAACTGTTTTCTTTCCAACTGCAGTCAACAAGGCCCAGGACCCCCCACTGACAGACTCTTAACCCCCTACCCACAGTCACTACATGTTACATTAACACACATCATGGACTATTATCCCTGTCCATTTCATATATTGTATATACTTACAAGTTTAATACATCCCTTGATTAACATTTTTGCACACCCTACACAAACTGTACAGTTTTCTTTTCCTTTTCATATGTGTAGTGTATGTAGCAAATACACCAAGGCAAATTCCATGTAAGTGAAATCTTACTTTGGCAATAAATCGTATTCTGATGTTAAACCTGAAGGCAATACATCTAATCAGTTTCTTGAAGCAGTTAATGCCATTTACTAGAGCTAGCAGGGGCACTTCTTTGTATGATATTGGCTGTTTGGATAGTGTGCAACAACAGCCCATAGGAAAACTCCACTTCTTTTAAATGGGAGTCTGCCAAATACTAAAGTCAAAATGAAGTGTATAGGAGATCAAAAGGTTATCACATGTGCTTTAAGTGGTTGCAGATGCTGCCTGACAAAGAGGATATTATATTCAGAATATATTTCTGAAAGCACTTATTGTATGTCTCAAATATTCACTGTTATGTTGACTTTGAATACATTTTCATCTTTTGCTGCTAAACTTGAATTCACAATAGCATTTTGGCATAAGAAGTGGTTTCCATTAGGGCTGTAGCGATGCACTAATCTCACGATACGATACACAATATTCAGCTCACGATACGATATATATCATGATATTCAGCCAACGATACAATTCGATATAATTCGATACACTAACATCATTTTCTGAAAGATTTAAAGGGGACAGAGTGATTTTGGTGACATCTTGTGAGTGTTCCATTTACTTGGATTTAATTAATTGAACTGAAAACATCTATTACACAATATATGTCTCTGACTGGACAGAGAGTCTACAGCAGGGATCATCAACTACATTTTTTTCAGAATTTTTCTAAGCACTCTGTTGGCCGGACTTTCAAATAAAGAAAATAAAATGAATTTATACCTAATACGCCTATTCTTGTTCGAAATTTTCACTTTCTTACTGAATTAATGATTATATATATATATATATATATATATATATATATAACGGAACACATTTTTTCCTCTTTACATTTTGTGAATTCATGATTATTCTGCGGGCCAGACTAAAAGCTTTGGCAGCGGGCCGCCAGTTGACGTTGGCTGCTCTACAGCGACACTAGCAGCTGGCTGACCAAATCGCTGTTCCTGCAACACGAACGGGGGTAAACACGGGGGATTTGAATGGGACTTATGTATCGATACTCACGGCTTAAAAATCAATACTTTCTTGGGGGGAAAAATATCGATTTATATCGCAGAATCAATAAAATTGCTCAGCCTTAGTTTCCATGGTTATTTTCAACAGATTTCCTAGGTTTTGCCCAGTATATGATCACTCCTTTCACTTTTGTCGGCAGGCCAGTCAACATGACTCCACAGATGGCACAGCCAGCCCACTCAGCAGGGCAGATGCTTGCTCAGATGTCTCGTCAGAATGGAGCCCCCCAGTCAGTTCCCCCCTCTAGCACTGGCAGCCCCCTCCATGGAGGACAAGCAGGAGGATGGCCTGGAGCTGCAGCTGGAGTTAGACCACAGTTTAATAACCAGGTAAGCCAGTACAACAAGATTCATTATCTGACTTTAGTGGTATGTTTTAGTAAATCTCCGTTCACAAATCATACTTTTGTCTGTCTCTCCTAGTTATTAATAGGGTTGAGTACCGAATTCAATACTTTTTAAGCACGGACTGAATCGCCTTTTTTTCGACGCGGTTTGTTTTTTCTTTTTCCAACGTTTTAAATTTTTCTTTCGTTTTGTTTTTGCCGTTTCGTTTTCATCGCTTATTTCTACGTCCCATATTTTCTGATATAAAACAAAAATTGAAAACGGGTCAATTTGACCCTAAGTCAACACAAGGGTTAATATTGAGTATCAAAAAACGCCTGGTCATTCAATACCAATTTTCAATACCTGAGGTGTAAATCTCATGAGCATTAGTGAGCCAATAAGCATGCAGCCATGCTTCTACCAAGATCTAATGATGTTTGTGATTGGCTGTCTAACGTTACACTTTGCGGAGGCATGCATGAAAAACTCTACGTTACAGAGACGGGGCTCATGTGTGTAATGTATTTTGAGAGGCTGCACTACAATGTGCGTCACATAGTCTAGTTGTAAAGGAGTGAAACATTTTTAACGATACCCAGCTCCAGTTATTAATCGCACATTACTTATTTAACATCGACCCCACCTATCTACTATTCAGACTAAATGGAGTCACTCTTCCTATTCTAACCAGCAGGTGGCTCCCCAGGCAGCAAAGACCATGTCACCACAGTTTGCTCCCATGGGAGGATTTGGCGGTGGTTCTTCCAGCTCTTTTGGCCAGATGCCTACAGGTGCTGCTCCCACCCCAACCAACAATGCAAACTACCCGCCCATTAATGCACGTGCCAGCCTCAGCACCAATGGTTATGGTAGGTTATGTGCATTTGTGTGAATCTGTGTCTCTGTGTTATACTGGTGCATCCTCTCATCCTTCTGTACTTTATCTCAGATGGCTCTCAGTCTGGGGCACAGTTCCCCTCTCGCGCAGCGGAGGCAGTGTGGCCCCAGTGGCAAGGCCAGCAGCACTCGCAGAGTAATGGCGAGCAGCATCCTCATGCTCAGGGCAACCAGCAAGACATGTTTCCTGTGAGTGATACAAGTTTTATCTCTCAAGCAATTTATTATCCCTCTCTCTGTCACTTAAAATATATCTCTTTGTCTCTTTTATTTTTATTTAGGTTGTTTTTTTTGTTCCCCCCCCCCCCCCCCCCCCCCCCCCCCCCTCTTTTTTGCTTCCCTTTCTTCTCCCCCCCCCCCCCCCTTGTGTTTTTTTTTTTCTTCCTCCCTTCTTTTTTTTTTTTTTTTTTTTTTTTTTTTTTTTTTTTTTTTTTTTTTTTTTTTTTTTTTTTTTTTTCTTCTTCTTCTTCCTTCCCCTTTTTCCCCTTCTTTCTCCCCCCCCCATGGCTTAAATTGCACTGCCACAAGCCAGTTAAAGATGGAGGGATATATCTGACGGCAGATATAAAGGGGAGGAAAATCAAGGGTTTGCTACTGACTAAAAGATAATTATTTTAACAATATTCAAGCCATTGTAAGTGAATTCTCTAACTAGCACTGCCCAAAGCTAAAGTGTGTGTGTGTATGGTATATATATATATATATATATATATATATATATATATATATATATATATATATATATATATAATTTATTTTCTTCTCTCTTTCTTACACTCTTAAACATACACAGGAAGTAAACACATAGACACCACGGCCTTTTATTCTAATGTTTTTCTCAGGCATTGATGGAAAGTGTATTTTGCTGTTTATTCTTTTAGCATGTAGACTAATCACTCCAATCATTGATTTAAACTCTCAGGAAATTGCAGGGATATACAGCTTTGGTGATTTCATTTTTAATTCTCAGCTGTTGCACGCAAACCACCACTGTCTGTGCTAACCTCACTCACAGTTTTAAATCCACAGCATGTCACTGCATGTCAGCACTGCTTTCATGAAGCGCTTCTACAATGTGTAGATTTATACTTACTGAGTACAGTTTTCTATGTACATTGATGGCTTCACTTATAAATTTAATTATTTTGTCTATCCTCTCAAGGAAGATGTGAGTTTTTTTTCTTAATTGAATGATGTCCTTTAACAACAACAGACGCACAATGTTACAATGGCTACATACTGTTGATCTATGTACCCATTGTAAATGTATACAATCTATTTGTCTTTGCCTACATTAACATATATACAGTATGCATGTGTGTACGTATGTGAAATGGATGCATACAGTATCATTATCAGCTGTAACACAGTTGTAGGGTTTCTGACTCGCTTGATATTCTTCTTTCTGTCGCCCTGCATTACCCTGTACCAAGTATGGGCTTTTTGTACTCCTTTTGTAAAAGATATCACACAGCAATAATTAACAAGCAGGAATTGTGTACTTTTTAAAGCCATTCTTTATTTGTTGTCATAAATGTTTTTCTTGATTAATGTTATTTCAAAATGGAGAGGTGTGATAGTAATGTTTGATTTAAAGGAGAATTCCGGACGATCTTTTTTTTTTTTTAACCTGAATCTTGATTGCTAGATGTCTCCGAGTAGTATCGTTCGGGTGGGAAAAAAACGACCAAAATCGGTGCTAGCAAGCTGGAGTTGCTGCAGCTAATGCCCATTGCTCCCAGTTAGCTAAAATGCCAGTTCTTGGTGCATATTATAAAGAGTGCCTTTGTGCCTCTTAACAGACAAAATGCAATTCAAATTTCTGTGCAACATTAACAGGGCCCTTACGTGACAACAAGATGCGTTTTCAACTCAGACATTGTGAAGAAACGGTTTAAAATTTAAATTGTACTGTCACCTACCTCTTTTTCCATCGCATTGTTCTTCAGCCGGCCCCGTTGTGTTCCATCTGTGTCGTCATCCTTCTCAAAATGCTCGCTGCAAATGCGGTGATCTTTATCGCGTAGTACTTGTATGGGAGTTTGCACATTTGGTCCTTTTTGGTTTTTTCTTTCCTATCGACTTACTCGGTGACATCTAGCGATCAAGATTCAGATAAAAATCGGCTGGAATTCTCCTTTTTTAATTGGAAAGTTTCCCAAGTATTTTATTGTTATTTGTGAGACTTGATGATCCCTTGAGCTCTCCATTGCCCTATTCTGTATTTAATTAATGGTTTGATCAGGGTGTTTAAAAGGCTTAAAATGGAATAAACAGAGCTTAAAACAATATGATCTACAAGCTAGAGGTGTGAATCTTCACTGATCTTTTGATTACGATTATCATGTCAGTGATTCGATATCTCGATGCATCACAATGCGTCAAATACATTTTTCTATTAAAGCCATATAGGATATTTAATTCATAGCTTTTCAAAGCTTCAAAAACAAAACATTCTGCAGTGCTCTAATACTAAATAAATTGGATACATAAAACTACAGCACTGAGCACATGGCACTTCCTGAATGTGCAAAACATACCAGAATATGTAAACAGAAATGTTGTTAGGCCTACATTAAATTGTAAACGGAAATAATCGATTATGGCTCGGCCGATTATCGATGCAGCATTGTCCATGTCTACGATTCGATGCATCGATTATTTGATCAATTTCAACACCTCTACTACAAGCGAGCCCCTTAAAAAAAAAATAAAAAGCACTCGTTTGTGACAGACATTTAGGTCTTTGTCAACAAGTTCCAATCACCTGTGTTTTACAATCATTTTTGGTAAGTTTGTATTATAGAAGAATGTTGTGGTATGAAAGATAATGTTTCTCAAATATTTCGATTTTTAATATGTGGAATTAGTTTAAATTTGACCCTTTTTATGACAGATCTCCATTGTGTGAAACACTCGCACACTTATGACAAATTATGTAATTATATGTAAACCAATGTTGATAATTGTCCATCTTCAAGGAGATGGTATGTTGGTTAATGTGTTGTCTTTATTGGTTGCTCTGTATCCAGGTTGCTTTTCCAATGATGTGAACTTTTATCACTCATAGAAACACAAATATATACTGTATATGAAATGTTAAACCAGAGAAAGAAATGTTTGGTTTTTGTATTAAATTGTTGAAAGTGCAGATGTTGGACAGTGTTTTGAATTGAACACACTTCTTTTCAGCTGTGGTAGGTCATAGCGGTGTTAGTCAACACATGGCATCATTTAATCCTTAATCACAAAGTTGTATATATTTCCAGTCCTGTTCATTATGGCTGTTTGAGCAGTGCACTCTACTGATCACACTCATGCAAGAGTCATGGCTGTTTTCAGTTACATCCATGCATGTATTCACTTCCTCGAAACAGTTTTATGTTCTTAATTGGTGAAGAAACAAAAGCCATCTTGCTTTGATTGGACTGGATCTGTTTTCTTTCCCTATTCTATATATCTGTGTGCATCTCCTGGGATCAGTTTCCGCCTTCGTCCTTCCTCTTTCACAGCCTGGGGGTGCAAACGGATGGCATTAATGCTAGTACTGGTCGAAGATAGGTTTACTGTGTCAACTGTGCCCTGTTAAAGTTGCACTTGAGTGACGTCTTGTGCTGTAAATCTTGTTTTGCCAGTATCATCTCACCACATACTGACTCGTTTTCTCAGATCCACCGTTATTTGCATAGAGTCACTTTACTGTGTGTGTGTGTGTGTGTGTGTGTGTGTGTGTGTGGCATCAGAATACAAGCAATCTGCATTTTTTTGGTTAGGATCAGTTTCCAACCCCTCTCAAGTGGATTGCCACTAAGGCATCCTATTCTCTTTCCTCAACCTTTTCAATTTCCTTTCTGCATCTTGACTACTCTATACTTATTATATTCCACCAATTTTAGATTATAAAATAACAAAAACCTCGTGTGGGGGTATTTGTAGTGTGCACTGATTGCTTCAGTATAGCATCTTAATCTGCACCCCACATTTCTTTAACGCTTTAAAAACCTGTGTTTTGACTCTGCCACGTTTCTGTAGTGTTGTCGTGTGTCCATACTTTGTACGGACCAGGGATCCAGTGACTCCTGTTAAGGTGTCATCTCCTGTAAAGGTCTTCTCTCCTGTAGAGACCAGAGAGATGCCTGGGTGTTCTAATCTCAGGAACGGCCTGATTGTTACCAAACTCCTTATTAACTATTCATGGAGGACACGGGTGCCAAATGGGGCTCTGTGTGTCCACCAGGCTATCTTGTCTTTGGGAGGACAGTAGGTGTCAATGTTGGGAGAAGGAAAAAAGAGACCAAGACGTAGAGGAATGCATTGTTGAATTCAGAAAACAAACCAAAGAAGAGTTGGGGTCAATGGATTGTATGTGAGCATCAACAGAAGAGTTGGTAGAGCCCATTCAGATAAAGATATACTGGATTTTTGAATAATCAAAGCACTGTGGAACTGCTTTGAAAGCATAAACTACCAAAGAGGGAAGTAAACAGATGAGATGCCGACTGAGGAATAGATGGACTTGAATTTGTTTTGGTAGATTTGTCAACATGGACCCTCCGGTCCTCCCCGTGTCCAGGTTGGATGTGGATGTGGACCTTGGTTTTGCCTTCTTCTTCTTCTTCCTGCTCTGCTTCTTCTTGTTGGTGACCATAGTCCGCTGCGCTCAGATGGTGCTGGACCCTTACAGTAATATCTCTGTCACGACATACCAGGAGGAGCAAGAAGAGGAGTGATGGACCTACACATTTTACAGTAAAGCCATGACGCCATCTAGTCAAACTCAAATGTGATAACAAAAATGAGTAGCCACAAGCCAAAGAATATATTGAGGCCTCTTTTATGACCGAGTCAGTCCGACACTTTTTCAACTTGTATATAGTTTAAACTTTCTACCTATTTATATCAACCTTTTTGGGTTTAGTACAAAAAGGTGTGTACCAGCAGCATCCAAAGACTACAAAAAATGTAAGTATGCAATGTAAATTACAAATTATATTTAATATTTAGTGTATACTTATGGAGGTATTTCTGGTTTAAAGTAAAAAAAAAAAAAAAAAACTCAAAGAGAGCCCATGTAGTTGTTTGAAACTCATTGCAATTTTGTTGAAATGTAACTTTAAAATAACTTGACTATGTGACTATTCTGTGTGCTGTATAGTCTATGGTTTAATTAGACATAATTAAATCTTCTAACCATCTAAATCTATAAATTTGAAAATTAATGATTCAATCCAGGTACTGCCTTTCTGGTGTGATAAACGTAAAGGCCTGCATATTGAAAATCAGAATAAAGTAGTACATATAAAGTGTTGGTTAAGCTCAACTGGTAAATAAAACCAAACACTATAATCAACGATCACTGGTCTCTGACCAGAGCCTGTGCATTTAATCAAATGTACAATTTCATGACTTTACAAAAAATGGCATATCTCACCAGCAGGTAACCCATTATATTCACCTTGTATCATGCCAACATACAAACAGCCAAACCTTTTACTTTAACTACAGAGAACAGAAAGGCTGACTCCATGAGATCAAGTGTGATTTATTCGTCATACCAGAATATACATTGTGAAAAGTTGCTTTATAAACACAAGAGGCGAATGCCTCCCCTTCCACACTAATAGGGCACAGATGTTTCAAAGTTCTCAATGATAGAACTATAATGCAAAACAGATGTTCTGCTGTTTTCCCCAAAGTGTTATAGCTTTTGCACACACTTTCATGCAAGTTGCGTGTTATTGAACAAATTGAATAACCCCTAGCTTGTAGCATGTGTTGGTAATTCATCAGTGATGTTTCAATAGAGGCCACATCATAATAATAGGCAGAGTCAAGAAAAAAACAGGACGGATTATTCATGTGCATCCTGAAGTGGCTCTCAAAAGTGAATTGAAATCAGCTATAACTGTTTAATAGCCTAGTAATTAAAACTACTGGACAGGAATAATGCAAAAGGTAAGAGTCATAGAACAGCCTATACACTTTTTTTCAGTGCCTCTCAGTCAGATGTGAATTTTCAATTCACAAAGTTTTTTCAGTTTGCTTTAAAAGGGAAATTACTTATATAGCATTAAACGCTTTAAGGCCATGAAATTGCACCTCCTATAATGAATGAATCAATGAATGAGTAAGTACTCGACAATCTCCTGGTATCATTCAGAAACTCCACAATTAGCGCCAATTAATTCTAGTTAATCAACTAATTGTCATATGTCATTTCAGGGTATTTTGGTATCTTGTGATATAGTTTACTCTCAAAGTAGTACTTCCAACACTGGAAAGTGGGAATGTTTAATAACACCCTTTATAATTATTCCTGGAGCAATTGTATTTATCAGAATATATTACTGTTATTAAATGTGTTGGCAGTACATTTATTTCAGTATTCTTGACCATGACATTGTTGGATAAAAGACCTTATACCACGGTCTGGATGAATACCCAATTCTGATTGGCTACAGGTTGTCCATTAAAACGTGATATTCCTACTAACGAGTTCTAGTGAAACTGATTTGTTTACCGCTCTAAATTAATGCGCTACATTAAATGAAAAAGAAAATGTGAATCTGTTATTTCCAATGTGTTCCTTCAGTGCCTTGAATCTTGCTAGCATAACGTTAGCTTTCTGGGTCGTAGCTGTAGATGCCTGAGCCAAAGGGTTCTATGAGCTGAGTGAGAGATAAGTTGGTATTAATGGACACCTCGTCGGGCATTAACAACAACAATCCTATGAAGAGAAATGTAGGCGCTCTGTCCTCAGCATCATCCTCGCACATTTGCACGATTTGAAATACCTGGATAAACCGCGTGGGCGGAGCTTTCACAGAGCCCAACACCGCCCACTCCGAATACACTGGAAAGCAAAGCATGCACTCCTTATTGTAGCTAACTGGCGGGTAGCATTAGCTAGCTAACCTTATGTTTGCGAGCAGACAGGATGGAAAGCAGCGATGGGTGAGTGTTGAGTGCTGTCTCTTAATTAAGTTCACCGTGTGATGTGTCTTTGTGGACACCAGATGACACCATGCTGTTTGTTTTCCAGACACCTGCACCAGTCAGTCAAGAGATAGACTTTCTCCATGCTAATGCTAGGCTAACGAGCTAGTCTGCTGTTGTAGGCTTCAATTTGATGTCTTTTAGCTGCTCTGCTCGCCCAGATTTTTCTCAATAAAGTACCAGTTAAGTTATGGTGGGTTAAACTAGCAGTTACTCTGTCTGCCGAGATTAAATCGGAAAATATCCAGGTAATTTAACATTATTTTGCCTATAAACTGTCCGTTGTTGTGCTAAGCAGTAGCAGGCGACTCTCCAATTCGGATTCTTGCAGCGTCAAGATTACATTTACACTGACTAATTGTTATTTTAAGTATATAATAGCCATGTGCCACATCAGTAGCAGCTCTACGTTTTTTCGCATTTGTTTTAGGTTGGGAGAACAGTTAGCCTCTATGTGCTTGGGTAAACAAATGGTATCAGCATTATTATTCATGCTGAAATAGTGGAAGCGGTGGTTTTGGGGGGTGTTGTGGGGGCGGGGGTGGGGTGTTTTTAAAAACCCCCAAAAAAAAACAAAAAGTATGTTGTTGTCCCTGCCCCCTGTTGTTGTTTTTATTTTAAATAAAAAAAAAAAAAAAAAAAAAAAAAAAAAAAGTTTTTCTTGGAATTGATGACTGACAAATATCAGCACACATTTCTCATGAGTATTTGCAGACATTACAAGCAGGGTTACAACTAGGGCTGAGCGATATGTTAGGAGTCATCATTATGGTATTAATATAGATGGAAGGGTATGTTAAATCACATATAAAATAATCATACTGCATACTGCTGTCAGTAAACTTGTCTTTCAGTGTTGTGTATCAGATCAAACTCTCTAAATGTGCTAAAAAAAAGCAACAACAACAGAGGTAAATTTTTTTTTTATCAAATAATTGATTAATTAATTAATTGCTTTAGGAGTATTAGGATATATTTACAAAAAGGTGATCAAATAAATGAAAGTCCTACTTCTATTCTGTTGCTTTGGCTGCCAAGTGACATGCTGATAGCAACAACAGCAACAAAACATCCTGAAATGTAAATTGTACGGGTAACAAATTGGCAGTAGTGGTAGACTGATAGAGTAGTAATTTTTAAACAACAATTTGCTGTGCAATTAATCATTTCAGAATTAGACTTAAAAGACTTGTGTAGGTATTTCAAATTATGTTAACTCCTCAGAATGGAAGTGGATAGCTGGGACTCCAATCTCGAGGAAGAGCTGGGCATTTCTTTGGATGAGCTGAAGAAGTGGATTGACGATGCCGTGGATAAGAGCGAGATTGTGCAGAAGAAAAAGGCTCAGCTGACAGAGCTGAAAGAATGGGTAGAAAAGAAAGAAGAAGAGGAGGCGATGACGGACATGCTTCTTACCGATGCCAACAAGTAAGTAGACATCTTAGAATTTTTTTTCCCAAAGTCTGTTTATTTGATTTATTTAGTCATGTGATTTTAGTCTATATACAATATTTTTACAAGGATATATCTCTTCTGTATTTTAGTGTTTATTATTTTTATATATCTTATCAGTTGCTAGCATTTATACTATGTGGGTAATTGTGCTGCATTTTTGTTAATGTACACCTTGGAAAGTCTCTTTATCCGTTTAAAAGTTTTGAGGACTGTTAGGTGAAGGTAAACCTGGCGACACTATCATACACAGGCATGATTTATAAAGTTAACACATGTAGAACCACTGTTCAGAACATGCACATTCTTTAACGGCACTTTGAGTGTACTTTGTAGAAGTTTATACGACAAATGGGGACGTTGTGGATAATTGTGTAAAAGTCAGCTGTTCGAATCAGCTACTATATAAAAGGAAAATGTAGCAGGTAGCATTGACGAAGCAAACGGACAGATCAACAATTCTACAACAAAACATCATGGACGTCAGCTTCAAGCACACCATAACAAGCTGACATAGGTTTTTAACAAGAACATAGAGCCAATCATTTAGTGCACACAACATCCATTGGATGTGGCTCTGCTAGTGCTACAAATGATGACATTGTTTGTACCTCTTTAACTTTTCATAATGGAAACTAAAATATTTCTCTGTTTTTATGAATATTATTTAGCCTAAACTACATCACGTTGTGCATCATGTAAATTTTATTTTGTAAAGCACAGTCAGATTTTTTTTCACATTTTCTGCTAAACTGATGACAAGAATCCATGGTGTAATGTGTGACAGTGGGCTGTGTTCATGAAGGCATTTTATTCCTTTATTGGATAACGCTATTTGGGGGATGACAGTAAATGAGAGAGAGAGAGATGCAACAAAGCGTTTTTCTCTCCTGACACAGATTACAATACTTCAACTCAGTTTTGCCAAAATTTGAAATCTGTAAACCTCAATGTGTGAAACTGCTGGGAGTAATTTTTATGGAAGGTGAAACGAGGCCAGGTATTGCAATAGCACTAAAAGAACAATTTGAATCTGCTGTTACTTAATGAATAAAGTGGAAACACAGAATTCATACATTGATGAAGAAACTGTATTTAATGGATCGGTCACATCATGGCCGATACACAACCTGCTTAGTGTGGATACTGATCCACCGGTGAAGGATCGGTGCACCCCTGATTGTACAGTTTTTGTTTGGTTCTTTAGGGCTTACATTTTCTCTCCACACTCTTCCTCAGATCCTTATTGGAGTGTGAGAAGCTTGTGAAGGACACGTATAAGAAGAACGGTCTCGTTTACCGAGAGAGCAGTTCAGAGGATGAGGGGGGTGGAGGTGGCAAGTTGTTCTCTGAGGTCATCGAGATAGACGATGATGACGACGATGATGTCATTGCTGTTGGCTGTTGTAAGTCATACTACTTTCAGTTACAATTTCATTGCTACTACGACCTAAAAACAACCAGGTTATTAAATATGTTCTTTATAATGTTTCAGTGGTTCCTCCAAAGATGCCTGTCACTCCTGGCAAAGATCCAGTGGTAAGAACAATAGAACGCTTCATTGTATTGATATGTATCTACACTTCATTGCTAAATGTTTGTTGTGGGCTGTCTGATTGAGTGGAGTTTAGAGGTGTTGAAATATTGTTGTAGCCTTTCTGGACTTTCTGGCCCATCTCGCGGTAAGTTGAATCATACGGCCTACCCTACCTTTGTTAAAACCTGTGCTATCTTGAGATATTCTATGCCACAAGAACATACAAGTAAGCAGTGTCTTTAACATCTACTATTCCACTTTGAATCAATCAATTTTGATGTATTTGATTTTTTTTTAAACGATGATGTCCTGTTTATTTATTTTACCAGTTAAAAGAGGTCTCCACAGCGCTACAGAAAGCCTCCCAGCAGGTGCAGAAGTTGGTCCAAATTGTCAACAAGCCTTCACTAGGTGCTCCATTGCTCCGATCTCCATCACAGCCTCCATCCCAGTCAGGTGAGCACACACATACCTCCTTAGGTAATGTTACATGCATCATACCTGTGTGAAAGTATATTTGATGCTAACAGAATGTATGGCTTTTCTTACCCTCCAGCTACTCAGGCTTCAGTGCCAGCAGTGTTTGTATCCCAGGTTCCATCTCAGTCCATGACCCAGCCCAACCCAAACATAACAGAAGATGAGCTCAGAGTTGGGATGACCATTCTGGGAAAGAAACGCACCAAGACATGGCACAGAGGCGCCCTCGTTGCTATTCACCCTGCCGGTGTGTAACCAAAAACAACTTTTAACAAATTAAGGTTTCCTTTATATATTATTGGTTATTTTATGTATTCTGTGCTTGAATTTTCCTGATCTGCCATCTTTATCACAACACATCCTCTGTCTATATTCAGGAAATGGCATATTCAAGTATAAAGTGAAGTTTGATAAAGGAAAGAGTCTGCTGTCTGGAAATCATGTGGCTTTCGAGTATAACCCCACCCTGGAGATTCTGTATGTCGGGGCTCGTGTAGTCGCCAAGTACAAGGACGGCAACCTGGTGTGGCTCTATGCTGGAATAGTAGCAGAGATGCCCAACAACAAAAATCGTATGAGGTGGGCAACAAAGCTAAAGAGTGGGTAAACTAAGGGTGGGGATGCTGTTATTAGCATGACTATGTGTTAATGGTAGAACCCTACCAAAACTGTATTTGTGAGGCCAATATCAAGAGCTACAAAATCAGATATATTGACAATATATTGGCCTTTATTAATTTTTAAAATAAATGCATGACATGAACATTTTTGTTCCCTTAAATTTTGTTAGAAAAGAATTACGCCTGTGATATGTAGTGAGTGGGACTTTTTACACTTAATAATAATAATAAACATGTCAGAGCTCACTGGTGGACAATATATATATATGTGTGTGTATGTATGTATGTATATATGTGTGTGTGTATGTATGTAACAATGAATTGGTCAGGCTGTAGTTAATCTTTGTTGTACGTGTTTCAGGTTCTTGATATTCTTTGATGATGGCTATGCTTCCTATGTGACACTACCTGAGCTCCACCCAGTTTGCCGACCATGTAAGTGTCAATTTCCTTATGTTCTCTTTCTCTCTTGTAATCTGTAAAACCCAGTAAATTATACCTATTACACAGCTGTAAAATGTTGCTGTGTTTTTGGTTGGAAATTTTGAGAGCCAATTTTTGGTAATAATGAATAAAAGAATGAGTTTATGCTTGTTTTATACAGTAAAGCGTACCTGGGAGGACATAGAGGATGCATCGTGTCGAGACTTCATCGAGGAGTACATCACTGCATATCCCAGCAGGCCTATGGTGCTCCTAAAAGTTGGACAGATCATCAAGACAGAGTGGGAGGGAACTTGGTGGAGGAGCAAAGTGGAGGAGGTGGATGGAAGCTTGGTCAAGATCCTCTTTTTGGTATGTCAGTGTAAGAAATTGAGAAAAAACAAATCATTCACCTAGTTGGACAGCTGTTTAAAAAGAACACAAGGGTTCCCGTTTATTGCCAGTTTCGACATCAGTTTAAACAAATGTGCTGAATAATAGTCGATTCATCAATACAGCAGTTGACAGAGAGTAAACTTCCTTTTGTTGGTTTGTGTTGATCAGGATGACAAGAGGAGTGAGTGGATTTATAGAGGCTCTACCAGGTTAGAGCCAATGTTCAACCTGAAGATGACCACCGCCAACACCCAGGAGAAGAAGCTTGCTGGCCAGCAGCGGACACGACCTAACATGGGTAACGTTGTACATTTTGAACCTTAAATCAGTGTCAGAGAGGCCCATTTCCACCACCGTGATTTTGTATTTTAAAAGAAGAACATTTGAAAAATATATATAAAATAAACTTTTTATAGGCTTTCTGTTAATACAGTGTTTTAGCACACTCATTCATGTGTACTTTTAGTCATTGAACTTTCCCTCCGTTTCTCAATGTCTATTTCAATCTCCAGGGGCGTTGAGGAGTAAAGGCCCAGTAGTTCAATACACCAGTGACGGACAAGTTGGTGCCTCTCCGGTCAAAACGCTGCAGGCCTCACCCAGCCAGCTTTCACAGACACCACAATATCAACCGCGTCCTCAGCCCCCACAGCCCCAACAAATCCCACAGCCCCAACAAATCCCACAGCCACAACAAATCTCACAGCCCCAACAAATCCCACAGCCTCAACAGCCTCAACAGCCCCAACAGCCCCAACAAACCCAACAGACGCTTCAGCCTCCTCAACCTCTTCAGCCCCCACAGCCTCTACGTGTTGAGTAAGTGATACTTTCTGAACATATACATGTACTAACACTAATAGCACTAAAACTACTAAAGACATTTTGTTCAAAGGTGTATATCTTGCAAAATAAAGCTGAAGCTGTGGAATTATTTACCTTTTGATGAAACACTCTCTAGCATAGATAGATAGACATTTATTGATCCTTTCGGAAATTCATCTTGCACCATACAGCTCATGAAATAGACAGACAACAGACCGTAGACAACGGACAACAACAAGACCACCAACCCCTCCCTTCCCCCCCGCACAAACACAATACACAATCCCGAATATCTCCACATCATTAAATAAAAAATTAGCAAAGTACAGTGTCATTAACACCAATGGGCTATCAACAGTAAGGTGCATCATCATCAGTGGCATTTTAATATTATACCGTATGCAGTATTATTACCCAGAAAGGATCAAGTTATTTTCCCTAATTTATTTAGTAGTGTAATGCTGGTAGGAGTGAATGATTTGCGAGCCCGGTTGGTTTGTAAGGACGGCACTCTATATCTTCTGCCTGATGGCAGCACCTCATACGCCTGGAATAGGGGATGTAGCCCGTCACCGCAAATAGCTTGTCCTTTCCTCACTACCCTAGATTCGTAGATCATGGTCAAAGAAATTAACTGAAGTCCAGCAATCTTGCCATGTTAACTATCCTGTGTAATTTACTTTTATTTGTCACTGACAAAGACAAGTACCAGGCAGTGGAGCAGAAAGTCAAAATACTCTCAACAAAAGAGCGATAGAAAAGGACCATCATGTCTTTTCTACTCTGAACTGTCTCAGGTTCTGCATAAAATACAGTCGCTGCAGACCCTTTTTATAGATGGCATCAGTGTTGGTGTTCCATGATAGCTTAGCATCTATTATTGTTCCTAAGTATTTATACTCCTCTACCACTTCAGTCCCTTTGAAAGAAAGTGGAAATTAATCTGACTTGATGATAATTCACACTGGTCCCATTGCTGCTGGTAAGAGATGGAACAGGCTTGATATTTTCCACCAGAAAGGGGCAGCACAACACTGCTTTTAAAAAAAAAAAATTGATAGGACGGCTAGGTGAGAAAGGGGGAAGACATGCAGGAAATCGTCACAGGTCGGATTCGAGCTGTAGTCCTCTGCGTCGAGGCATAAGCCTCTCAGTATATGTGCGCATGCTCTCCCTACTGATCCAACCCAGCCACGCAACACTGCTTTTTTGAGACTGCAGATTTGAGATGGTGTCTTTACCACCATCTCAAATCTGCATTAATTTATGTGATTGGCCACTTGGGAGCATCACAACAAGTTGAAAACACAACATTGACCTATTATGACTTTTTAATGAAGGCAAACTTGTTAGCAACAGTTGCCTAGTTACACATTCAATTCAATACACATTTAACAGACACAGAGCAACATTAACATTCATTTGGAGTTGTGTTTTTGGTTCCTGGTGGAAATCAGAAAACCTTAAGCTCTTTCACATTACATGTTAGTTTAATGCTTTATTTATTAGAAAATATTGGTAAATTGATAAACTGACGATTTGAGAGGAAGTGGAGACTTTTTAAAATTGACTGTCTGTTTCTCTCCTCGCTGTCTTCAAGCAATAAACATCAGATGGCAAAGAAGAGTACTTCTCCGTTTGTCCCTGGTGTGGGAGGCACTCATGCCTCCAAGATCATTCAGCAGTCTCTTTCCTCCAGTCCCAGCAACCTCTCTGGGTGAGTCCGCATTCTTGTATGGTTTAATAAGTTGCTACTTGTGACACTGTTGCGCTGTTAAACGTGATCTTTTTCTCTTTGCCTTTTGTTTGTCCATCCATAGTGGAAGAATGTTGAGTGTCCAAAATATTGCTACGCCCACTTTCACACAGCCGTATCAGAGACTGCCCTCTCTGGCTCCCGGCCCCGCTCCTATGACCCACACCACAGCCATTATCCCACATCAGCCCGCGTACCGTGCCCCAACGGACCGCATCTTCTACCTGGCACACACTTGTCAGCCCGCCTGTCTGAATCGCGTCCGACCTGCAAGATCAGACATGCACAGAGGAAAGAACCCCCTCCTCACACCTTTACTGTACGATTTCAGACGCATGACGGGACGACGCAAAGTCAACCGCAAGGTAAATTTGAAGGAAGAGTAAAATAAAGGTTGTGGATATTTGAAGCACTTAGCTAGAGTTACTCCCTATCCTTAAAATATTCAGTTCTACTCATTCGCATCCTTGC
The DNA here is from genome assembly GCF_010015445.1 of Perca fluviatilis. Taxonomy (NCBI): domain Eukaryota; kingdom Metazoa; phylum Chordata; class Actinopteri; order Perciformes; family Percidae; genus Perca; species Perca fluviatilis. The sequence continues at coordinate 22,637,759 of NC_053118.1, forward strand.
AATTAAACTGAATTGTACAACTCTTGTCTCCTCTACCTCTCAGATGTCCTTCCACGTGATTTACAAGGCTCCGTGTGGGCTTTGTCTACGTAACATGGAAGAGATCCAGCACTACCTCTTCCAGACTCGCTGTGACTTTATATTCTTAGAGATGTTCTGTCTAGACCCCTACGTGCTTGTGGACCGGCCCTTCCAGCCACAGAGGCCAGTCTATTACATTCCCGACATCACTAGTGGACGGGAGGATATCCCACTCTCCTGCGTCAACGAGATCGATTCCACCCCGCCTCCTAAAGTAGCTTACAGTAAGAATAACATTGAGGTGTGATAACAAAGGAGAGATTAATTTGGGCCAGGATCAGACTACAAAATATTTATTTTGTCAGATTAAGCCAAAAAAGGGGGAACACCACAGATCAAAGTGTGTTTTCTTGGAGAGTACAACTGTATATGTTAAAAAAGTCACATGAAGCCTTTTGTGGCTCCAGAGAAAACTGCATAACATTTGTTAAAATGCCTTGGTTGGGTCTGTCCATCGGGACAATGTTATAGGAGTGCAATGCAAAATCAGTGGAGTAATTTTTTTGCTGTGACTTGGCCGAGAGACACGGTAGATGTGCTCAACGCTCATTTATGTTCTAACACCCGGCGTTAGGTAGGCTGAAATTTTGTAGTCTTATCCTGACATTAGTTTTTTTTCTAGTAGGTGTATTGATACATGTAGTTCGTCCATATGAGTACATCTAAACATTCTGCAAATAAATTTGTCACAGCAGGACTTAAAGAAAGATTTTTTTATTGTTGAATAAAAAAAAAAACATGGTGATTTTTTTTTTTTTTCCTCATTCATTTCTTTTTGATCCCCTTGTTGCTCCTCTATTGATTTTTACGTTTTTTTTATATAGTTTTTGTTATTCGTTTAACTTGCTTTTAGTTTCCGGAGAGCTTTTTTTGTAAACATTTAGCTTCCTGCTTCAACTGCAGATCTTATGTGCAGAAAGACATCAAAATCAATCAAAAATGATTACCTATCTATATAGCTGACTTTTGCTGCCCCTACCTCCTTTGAAAAATCCCTCTGGTCTGATTTATTGCTTCCTCTCTTTTCTTCAAGGTAAAGAGCGTATTCCTGAAGATGGAGTATACATCAACACCAGTCCAGACTTCCTGGTTGGGTGTGATTGCACCGACGGCTGTCGAGACAAGTTAGTGAAGTTGTTTACCCGTGACCCATCATTTTTCATATTTCTCCGACTGTTTATATCCTGAACACATTTCTTTGTGTCTTTTGTTACAGGTCGAAATGCTCTTGCCACCAGCTGACCCTTCAGGCTACAGGTTGTACACCGGGGGCACAGATCAACCCAAATGCTGGATATTTCCACAAACGATTAGAGGAGTGTCTCCCCACAGGGTCAGACATTGCATATCCTCACTCTACAGAGAGACTAATTTACTCTTAATCCTCATATTCTCACAAGCAGATATTTACTTTAGAATATAACGGCTAATTTGGTTGTCTAATCTCTCTCTCTCTCTCTCTCTCAGGATCTACGAGTGTAATAAGCGGTGCAAATGCTGTGCTCAGATGTGCACCAACCGTTTGGTGCAGCACGGCCTGCAGGTGCGTCTCCAGCTCTTCAAGACCCAAAACAAAGGCTGGGGCATCCGCTGTCTGGATGACGTGGCCAAGGGCTCTTTTGTCTGCATCTATGCTGGTGAGAAAAAGGAAACAGACTTATGGGAATGTTTTTTAACGACATGGGTGATGGAAAGCATGCACACATGCAGACATCCTCATGACTTAATTTTTTACCATGCAACAATAGATGATTTGATTGCAAAGTGACCCCCCTTTCTCTTCTAATTTACCAGGTAAAATCTTGACCGATGACTTTGCCGACAAAGAAGGTCTAGAGATGGGTGATGAATATTTCGCCAACCTTGACCATATAGAGAGTGTGGAGAACTTCAAAGAGGGCTATGAGAGCGAGGCTCATTGTTCGGACAGCGAGGGGAGCGGCGTGGACATGACGAGGTTAAAAATCCAACCATCCGCTTTAGTATCATCTAACCCTGTGGGGAGACCGCCCAAAAAGGGTGAGTCCAAGTCAAAAGGTGAGATATCAAAGTGTTCTATTGGTCCAATGGACCTGGGGAGATTCTCTGTGGTGTGTACGTTTGACCCAAGCTGACATTTTATCTTCCTCCTTCTCCACATTATTATTATTATTATTATTATTATTATTATTATTTATTTTTTTAAATCTGTCGCAGCCCAAAGCCCAAGCTCATCAGGAGACAGCAATGACGATGAGGACAAGGATTCAAAAAGTGAAGATGAAAGTGACAGTTCAGACGACACGTTTGTGAAGGAAAACTACTTCTCTTCTAGCTCTGTGTGGAGGAGCTACACCACACGTGGTCAGGCCAAGGGCAACAAGGAAGGTGAGCTGGTGGCATCGTTAGGAGGTGTGGGAAGAGGTCAATGTTCAGAGTTTTTATTTAAAGGAACAGTTCGGCATTTTTGGGAAATATATTAATTTGAGGCGGGTTTGATTAAATTATCGATAAAGGTAAAGAAATAGCCTGGCACATTTATTTAAAACCACAACTTTTTTGTACAAATAAAATAAATGAGATATAACGTGTTAATTAGTAGAGTTGTGAATCTTCACTGATCTCCCGATTCGATTATGATTATCATGTCTTTGATTCGATATATCGATGTCAAATACATTTTTCTATTAAAGCCATGCAGGATATTTAATTCATAGCTTTTCAAGCTTAAAAAACAAAACCTTTTGCAGTTCTCTAATACTAAATAAATTGGATACATAAAATTACAGCACTGAGCACATGGCACTTCCTGAATGTGCAAAACATAACCGAATATGTAAACAGAAATGTTGTTAGGTCTACATTAAATTGTAAACCGAAATAATAGATTATGAGCCTGCCGATTATCGATGCAGCATCGTCCATGTCCACGATTCGATGCATCGATTATTTGATTCATTTCAACACCTCTATTAATTAGTGAGCTTTAGAGGAGCTGATAGGCAGATTTTGTTACATTTGTTCAAAACCAGGCTAGCTGTTTCCCCCTCTTTCCAGTCTTTATGCTAAGGTAAACTAACAGGCCTCTGGCTCCAGCCCCATTTACTTTACAGACATTGCAGTATTGATCTTCTCTTCTAATGAAGAGCGAGAAACCGAATAAGTGCATTTCCAAACATTTTGAATAATTGCTTTGAATATCATTTGAAATTAAATATGCCGGTATGTAGATTAAATGGCTAATTAGTTATTTCAAAAATATTATAGATTGATGATGAAAATAATTTCTACTTGCTTTACTAATCCAAAACCGTTTCACTCACATTGCATTTATGTTATGCTTTCAGATTTTTTGAGATTACTGTTTTGTGTTTTCACACACCTCTCTCCTTCCTGGTCCAGGGAGTCAAGACAGTAAAGATGGATTGAGTGCATCAGCCAAAGGAACTGATGATGAGAAGCCGCTGTCCATGCCAGAGGAGATGGGGAAAAACAAAGTGGCTTCCTGGCTCACCAGCCAGAGTCTGAAGAAGGTGAGTACAGAGGAGATAAAGTAAGAATGTTTCAAGGAAGTGGGCTCTGTGTGCACAGAGAAATTTAAACGTAACCCTGCTGCTTGTCCTCATCAGACCTCTGTTATCTTTTTGTAAGAGGATAGATAGTAAAAGATGGCTCTCATTTTGTATTATGATTGTCTTGCACAATTATCAATAACCCTTTTCTGTTTTCCATCACAGGAATCTGGAGACAGCAAGAGGTGTGTTGGACTTACCAAAATATGCTTAGATATTTAGGTTTTCCAGATTTTAAACACATTTTATGTAACAATAATTCGGCAACTCTGCAATCGATAACGTCACGTAACATGTAAGATTGCTGTTAAGATTAATTTTTCTGTTTCTTGCAGCCAAGTGAAGTCAGAAACGGGGAAGAAGCAGGATGTGATGACTGTTTCTGACAGCGATGACGTTCAGACCATCAGCTCTGGATCTGACGACAACAAGGAGAGAGAGAAAGTCCCCACGGGTGAGGAGAAGAGAAGGCACAAAACAAGTGAATTTACACCACACTTATAATGCCCGCATGGTTTTGACTGTTGTCACTTTTTGTATTGTCTTGGTCCTGCTGCTGCTGCTGTTCTGGCTCAGGCGTGACTAAGAAGCAGGTAGCAGTGAAATCTACACGCGGCATCGCCCTGAAGAGCGGCCACGGGATGATGGTGAAAACAGGTGCACCTGGAGGCGGGGGAGGGCCGGGGGGGCAGGGAGGAAAAACAGGACAGCAGAGGCAGTCTGGGGGAGGCGGGGACAACACTCTCAAAAGCACCCGTCTGTTCTTTGATGGCGAGGAGTCCTGCTACATCATTGATGCCAAGTTGGAAGGAAACCTTGGGCGTTACCTAAATGTAAGTGTGTGTGGATTACAGGATCTCAGTGTATGACCGTTTGATGTCACTTTAATTATGTCCCTATGTATTTATCTTTTATTTTATCATCTCTGTGTCTTCTTTGTATTACAGCACAGCTGTAGTCCTAACCTTTTTGTCCAGAATGTGTTTGTGGACACACATGACTTGAGGTTTCCCTGGGTGGCATTTTTTGCCAGCAAGTGAGTTTTGAAACCAATTTTAATTTAATTAGATTGCGTTATGAGTTTTTGTCAACCTCAGGAGCCGTAGGAGAATGATGCTAGGTTTAATGGGGTGTTTAGACCGGAAAGAAACCTCCAAAGAGTAAGCTTTTAACCAGGAAGTGATCACATCAACCTGTTTTATACAGTAGCAGCTCTAGCTATAAGTCCAGGAGAAGGCAATCATTAATGTAGGAATCAATGCACTGTATTGTCTTGATGTTGACATATGGATGAGCTTTTGTCCTTCACTCACTTGCCTGCTTGTGTCCTGGTGTAGGCGGATCCGGGCCGGCACAGAGCTGACCTGGGACTACAACTATGAGGTGGGCAGTGTGGAGGGGAAGGTGCTGCTCTGCTGCTGCGGATCCACTGAGTGCAGAGGAAGACTGCTGTGATCTGCAGCCATCATGGACTTCACTGCCTCTGCTGTGTTTCTAGGAAACTTAGAGAAGCCGTTTCAACACTGTAACTTTTTTTTTATTGTGTATTTTTAAGTTGACTTATGTATTTTATTACTGTTGTTTTGTTGCCCTTTTTTTTTTAAATATGAACATTTTTCCTGATTTGTCTCATTTTATCCATGACAATTTACTTTACATCTTAATAAAATGCAACTTTCTTCAATGAATCAAAGCTCCCACAGCTGCTCTTTTGTGAAACAACATACAGTAGGCCATGGCCAAGAGAAATGGTAGAATTTCAAGGTGAACCAGTTTCATTATTATGGAAAAGATTGTGATGAAATGATGTAGGTATGTTCACAAATACATAATTATAATATTTTCATCACAGTATATAATATTTATTGCTGCACAAGCATTATCTGGAAAAAATACATTATGTAATTATGTTATTACTGTTTTTCTATTCTCTTAAATAGAATGTATTACCGGAATATTACATTTCTGAATATAGCCTATCTAATAGCAAAAAGACCAGGCTTTATTTTCAGTAGCTCACAGTAGCTGACCAATCGCCTTCTGAAACTAAAATAAACATTCATCTGCTTTCACACGTTGGACCAAACCCGCTCGGATCTAGAATAATATCTGCAATTCATCAGCTATTTAATCAATTTTCCGAAAGATTTTCTAAAATGTTTTACTACCCTACAGTTTTGAAGCGGCATACAGGATGTTTTTCTACAATCTGGTGAGTAAAATCTTCCATTTACTGTTTTAAACCGATTTAGTTTAACTGGTGAAGTTATAAAATGGCTACTCGTACTACGTTTTTGAGGGATTATTAGCCTGTTATTAATGGTTAATCGCTCAAACTAGGTTTATAATTGATTTAAGTTTTTTTTAAGAGACTCTACTTCAACGCTGCTGGTTTATTAATTAAAAGTATAGTACATTTTTGAAATAATACAACCATTAAAAATCCACCTTAACGCCTCGCCATCGTCCCTCAAACTTCAGAGTGTGTGGCCCAATCTTCCTTTTAATCTCTTTAAGTAAAGACCCTACTTATCAATGAAGTGGCAAAAACACTTTAATAATTAATGTAAAGATTGACTGAGATGCATACATGTTTCCCTTGGTCTGTTAAAGGCGTTTTAAGGTAGGATACACTTTACTTTAGACATTTTGTTTCTAAGTGAAGAATTGTCCAGCGCGTACAACCGACGAACTATTTTTTTCTTAGTGAGTTTTTAATATATTTTAACGTTTTCCCCTATTTAAAACCTAGATTTCAGATTCTCCATCATATAAACTACGCACACTTTTGGAGCATACACATTAGGACATGCTCAGTATGAAAAGAAAAAAAAGAAGCCCAGAGTGCAGGTGCATCAGAGATAACTATCTGGCAACATTGACACTGCAGCCAAAACAATAAATCTAAGAAGCCTTTGAAGGCTTTTTTTTTCTTCTTTTTTTTAACAGAAGACAACAGCTTTGAAGATGAGGTAAAGGTCAAAGGTTACATTTTGACAAAGAAAGAAAAAAATGCATGTAGGCTTGTAGTTTCAAATATGACCCTTTATTTCATGTGTTTCTTAATTTGTCCAACTCCCATTTTCTTGAGTGACATGAGTATTGTTAGGGCAGACTGACCGAGGTTTAAAATTTTAGGGTTAGGGTTAATAAATAATAATTCAGGATTTAAGGGATAAAAGACAACACTTTGCACAGTATTACACTGTATACATAATGGAAAAAATATGCTCATCAAAGAAATGTTTAAAAAAAAATATTACTGACGTATTTTTGCCTGCAAGACGTGTTTTTCCACAATCCTGTTCAGTTTAGGCTTAAAACACAAATGAATAGTTGCTATAGTCCTACAATGGTAAACTGAGCTCTCAGTTTGTTAATGTGAAGCAGGAATATAGCATAAAAAAAACAATTTTAGACAGCACAGATGCATTAGAAAGAAGGCTCTCAGAGAGGGTGGAGTTTAAGATAGGTAGGGGTCTTAAATGAGCTCCTTCAGTGCTCCTTTATTGATCACATTCTGTATTTAATAATGCGCTTATGTGATCATTTTAGTGTGCTGCTGGGAGTAAAATCGTCTGTGTGTGCGTGCGTGCGCATGCTTTTTGTCGAGGGTTTAGTTACACCAGAGACCTCCTAACCTAAATACCAATTTTTAATGGTTGCTAGTGCAGATTACTTAAAGCTCTGATGAAACAAGATCATATCAATGCTCTGTGTCCATTTCAGGCTGGTTGCTACAAAAGGCATCAGAGTTACTCGCCGGGATTTCCTAAAAGTCAACGTCCAAAGCACCTGGTAAGAAATGATTTTAGTCATTGTCACATATTTGCAATTGTCTGAACTGTGAATCTGTCCAGTTACAATAAAGCTAATGCCCGTACAGTGATGACATCATGAGCTACGTGCTGGAGCAGGTACCACCCCCTCAGCCTGGTCTGCCACGACCTCGCTTCTCCCTCTACCTCTCCTCCCAGCTCCAGTATGGCGTCATCCTCGTCTATCACCGCCAGTGTGCTATTCTCCTTGGTAAGAAGTTGTCAACAGACTGGAGGAAAGAGACAACGTGCACTGGTTCTTGACTTTGATCTTGTGTCCTTCCAGCTGAACTTCAGTCCATCGTGGGCTATCTGTTAAAACAGAGGGCATCCCAGAAAATTGATATGGATGAGCACGGCAGGTGAGAACAGGTGCTCAACATTTCACACATTTGTCTGCTCTTACAAACACAAAGTCAATCCTGTTTCTTGCTGCTGGGCCTCGTGTTGGCTTTCAGACAAGCCCTGGACTACCCTGATGCCCTGTCTCTCCTGGAGGAGACAGAAGGAGCTCTTGACCCTTTATTCGGAGTGATGTACATGGGAAAGGCCATGCCCAGTCCTAATACACTGATACAGGTACCCAAATAAGGAAGGAGATTTGACACTTGGCAGACAATTGGAAATCATGTACATATGAGTACTGATAAAATGAGTGTACTCTCTGTACTCTTCTGTCTCTCTCAGATGGGTCAGGAGTATCCGAGAGAAAGCTCTCCTGAGCATCCTGAAATGACCAGTCCAGCTTCTGCTGCTGCACCAGACAGTGGTAGGATGACTTGATGTGCTGTAACGGCATGAATATAGTGATCTCTTCAGGGCTGTGGGTCATTGCAGCAGCAGAAAATAGAATGTACTGTAGGAAATAACTCTTGAAATGATAAATGAATTACCAGATAAATTGATAAATGTAATAAAATGCAGAAACAAAAAAAAGAAAAATATTATTTAATAAGGGCTAACTTGGGCTATATTGAACTGATAATACAATATTAGACTAACAGAAAGACTAAGTAAAGCACATTGTAGATCAAGCTGATCATTTAACGGACATCAATTTTAGATACACTTCCAAATATAATTGTGCACTGAGGGAGGACTGGATTTCACTTACTTTGGAAACACATTAAGAAAATATCCTTTAATGTCTAGTATAAACAAAAGGAATGATTACAGCAAGCATGCTTTAAATGCTAAGTAAAGAGAAAACACAAGGCCTGTCCTGATTATTTTATTATAAGCATTAATGTGCAGCTTAACAGAGAGACGTACAGAAATGTACAGTTTGTTGGATTGTGTGCAGTGATATGCACAGAAATACCAACAGGTGACAGGAATAGACAGAACTCCGGCAGAAATCCAGAGCAGCACAGAGCAGAGAGATACTCTAGGTCAGGTCAAGTCAGGGCAGAGCAGACTGATTTCAACAACATCATCCTAATTGTCCAAGGCCTAGCTGCTAGCGTGGCACTCCCTCATGCTCTGCAACTGACTAGCTAGCAGTACTTACTGCGCATGTGCGACTCCCAACAAAGATGGAACAGAAGTGAGATGCCTCATTCTGTAGCTAAAACAGAGAGCTCAACACATAGGGTGAAAAGAGGAGCTATGGTGTTTTCTGAAAATTAAACCACATAAACCTACTCTGGTACAACCTCTAAATACAATTATGAACCTGAAAATGAGCATAATATGAGCACTTAAAAAGAAAATTAATGTCACCCATATTTTCCCCAGGCATAACTGCAACTCCAGAAGCCATTACTCTGAGAGAGACAGAGCCTCTCACTATCCCTATTGCAGAGGTACAGCTGTCAAAAGAAGCTCATGCAAAGAAATACGTACACATTTTTGTATCCTGCTGGTCTTCACTTGCATCCATCTTTCCCTCCTCTCTTCCTTCTTCTCTCTGCTAGTTTGAGGGTGAGGAGCTTATCGATCAGCATCCAGAGACAATTGACTTCCTCTTGGCCCAAACGGATACCTTTCCAGAAGGTGCGTGTTACAACTAGGAGCTCCTTTCTCTCGTGAGACAAGGGTGACATGAGATAGTTATATTTTTTCTTCCCTAAACCTTCTCTAACAGGAGATTTGGAGATGCCAAGAGAAGATGTGACACCAGGAGAGCAAGAGGCGGAGATGGAAAGGGGCGGAAGTGAGGAAGACCTGGAGAAACAGAGAACAAAAGAGCTCACAGGATCCTCTATCGAGTAAATTATCCAGATTTGCATGGAAACATCAGCACAGACACACACAGATCCACACAAGCGCACAATGACCGTGTTTCTACCTGTCTGCCAGATTACAGCCCACCACTCTGTCCAGTGAGCACGCCACGTTGTTGCCTCAGGAAGAGCCAGACCTGGCCGTGGAGAAGCCTGGACCCCCCTCAGACCAGGTCACCCCCGTCTCTGTGCCCGTCCTCCCCTCCCCACCATCTGCAGTGGAGGAACGTCAAAGACGAACTCTACAGTCAGAGGTGACAGCTTTTTATTTTATTTTTATTTTTTTAAACTTATGTGCAAGCACCACAATGTCTTTTAAATCAAACTCACATTTATAAAGTGCTGGGAGTTTTACTTTCTAATAACTTGTTCAGTCTACAGTTATAAAGTTATATTATACAGAAGGCTTGTATCGTGTGGATGCTCTGACCTCATGTCATTACTTAGAATTCCTCATGGGGGCGGCAGAAACTACACACTATAGCTTTAAATAGATTGAGGTCCAGTGGTTAAAATGTCAATTGGAGGGCTTTTCCTGATGAATGAACAAATGTCATGCTGAAGGGATGAAAAAAGGGATTTTCCCCAACCTGGCAACCTAAAAGTTGTTCTTATTATAAAGAGAAACTCAGACTACATTTGACAGCTGAAGGAAAGTTCTGGTAAATTTACTTCCCACTGCTCTCCCATTCCCAGGATGTGCTGCCTCCAGAGAGGAGGAGGAGGAGGAGGAGGACGAGGCAGCTGATCTTCTTTGACCCGGAGACGCAGATCCCCCAGGAGGAGCTGCAGCAGCAGATAGACAACCCTCTGTTTGAGACCAGACGTCCACTGTTCGCACCGCCTCCTTCTCACAGGATGCGCCCCGCTGCTGAGCTCCTCGAGAATCCCTGCCTGCCCTGTCAGTAACACGTCTGGAAAAAATACAGAGCTCATTTCACACTTCTGACAGCCATGTTTCTAGGGTTGCAAAGGGGCGGAAATTTTCTGGTAAATTTCCAGAAACTTTCCATGGAAAGTTTAGCTGGGGAATTTTGGAAACATTCCAATTTGGAAACTTTCACGGGAATTATTGGAAATTATGGGAATTTGGATGGGATATATTCCTTGGACTCAAATGCAGTACTGTCTTCAATCTGTCTTCAATCAGCTTCAATCTGCTGTATAATGTTGTATTCTAGAAATGATCTGTGCAGTGGGTGTGGCCTCAATAGTAGCCCGCCTGTAGTAGGCTAGCTTATGCTGATTACTGCGTGCGTGTATGTCATTGACGAATATAGCGAGGACAGTCAACTAAAATTGCATTAAATCAGGTTCTTTTAACCAAGATTATGCTGCAAGATTGGGTTTTTTCAACAACATTTAAGTTCCCTGTTATGGACTAACCGTATTATAACAAGCAATATTAAAAATATTCAGTTTATTCCCATTAATTCCCGTTAATTCCCATGGAAAGTTTCCAACTTTGAAAATTCCCGGAATTTTGCAATCCTACATGTTTCCCATAAACACTGGCCAGCAGCTTTTTTCATGTGTTGCACTGTAAAACATTTTTATTTACACCATAAAACAATCCAGCAGATTTCCTGTGAAATACAACCCAGTAGCACCAATTGTAAAATGTGAATGATCATAGGCTGTTAATGATGGGGTCTCTAAAGGGCTCTAATGATTTATCGATATAAAGTTTTATATTACATTTATCGCCTTTAGTTTTTTTCCTCAGACTTCTCACACTCATCTGCACCTACTGCTATTTGGAAAGATGTGACTTAACTAACCTTTTGAAACAATAAACCTCAAAGCAATTTCTCCCCTGCAGTCTTGCCTGAAGAGGTGTTGTTTCTATGGAGACGGGCTGCGACCATTAGGCCTCTCTCAGGCTTGGACCAGCAGGTTGGGCAGAGAGGGCCCGAGTCCACCGACTCTGAAAAGGAAAGAGAGCGCGAGATGGCTGAGGCCGCCGAAAGAGAAGAGGGGAAACTTGAGCTCCTGACGGAGGTGTGGAAGGATGTTTGTTTGTTTGTTTGTTGGTATCGATATCTGAAGCCTTTTCGTGCGGGGAGAAGATGGGAAATGATGAAAAATGTATTGTGTTTGTCTGTGTGTGAATGTAGGTCCCCAGAGATGTGGCAGAATCAGAGAAGTTGGATATTTCAGGTAACCCTTGTGTAAAAAGAAGACTATGGATTGTGGATGTGGATTCAAACCAGTTGACCAGGGACAGCCAGTTTGTGTTTAACTAGGGGTAAAATGGTTCTCCTCAATGGGTTTCTACTGCAGTGGCATTCAGCACAAGCTGAATTGGTTTGTGTCCTCCCTGGGGTGAGGCTGTGGTCAGAGGCCAGGGTTAGGCATGTATCACTTATGGTTAAGGGTTAGGGGAAGCCTCCAGAGAATGAGTGTGTGTCTGTGTGTGTGTGTGTGTGTGTGTGTGTGTGTGTCCAGAACATGGTTCACTGCCGTTGGAGGGCTCCGACCAAAGGGAGGCGTCTCGAGAGATCATCTCCCCTATGTTCACACCCGAGAAAGAATGGTAGGTGATCAAAGAAGGATATGTGAAGTGTGTGAGTGCAGTCATGCTAACGTGCACATGCGTGTGTGTTGGCAGGTCCGCTGTCTCCAGGTCTGTTTCTACACTGCAGGACATCCCAGAGGCGGTGGACGAGTTGCTGGGGAGAGCTGCAGCAGAGTTTCCTCCTGGGTAATGACCATGGACGCAACGCCATCACTAACCAGTAGAAACTCAGAGCCGAGATTTTTTGTTTTTCCATTTGGTTAACTTTGGAGATAAGAATATGATTATGTGCTTGTGTTTTCATGTGTTTAGGCTGCTGCTGGATTTTCCCGAGCATGGAGAAGAACCTTTGCTGTTTCAGTCTCTTCTGCCACCAGAGGTCGACCGCAGAACTGTCAGCAACATTTTTCAGAGGCTCCTGGGTAAGGCATCAGTTTCAGTTATCCAGTCATCCCTTTACCTGTGTTGAAGTCATATTAATGTTACGGCATACACAAAAAGCTCTTTAATAAATGTGTGGTCGGTGAGTTATGAGATCTGACCTTCGGTTTAGAAGAAAGTCTGAGTCAGGTCTTTGAAAATACCAAATGGTGTCACTAGTGGAAGCTTTAATAATGAGCTGGTAGGAGCAGAGGGACTAATAACACACAGCGGGGTTCACGTACAAGAGTTCATAGGAAAATAATTGGATTTAAAATAGAGATATTTCAACCAGATTTAGCTCCAGTCAAAGTTTTAGTAATTATTTTTTCATGAGCTATTATCCAGATTTTCCCTGCCTTGGTCTTTTTGTGTAAAATTGTGGGTTTATTTACAGCGAGGGGATGTTTTAAACGCAGTGTTTGTGACTTGTCTGCAGAGACTTTATCGGCCAGGAAACTACGTGCGGAGCAGGACGAGCCTTATGGTGACATATTAATATTACCTGGAGCCAACTACGAAGAGGGGAATCTGAATTTGTGATGTGTACACGGTCACTCGAGTCCCCACGAGCCTCCTAAACAAACATCATTGTTCAGTCTGGTAGAAGATTATTTGTCTGTTCCTGACATTTCCTGTGTTCACTTCATCCGAGAGAAAAAACATCTGGATTTAAAACAATGTCATACAAGACAAATATGCATAGAAGTCAAATGTTTAGTTACTAATCACTTCATAAGATTTGTCATTGGTGTGACCTGTTGACATGCTTGAAATTATTGAAGTTTTTAAAACCTGCTGGTTTGTATAATTTCCAAAAGCAAATCATTTGTCCCTTTTGCTACTGTGACCAACAAGTTTTATTAATTCTATGAGATTTCAGATGAGTATTTTAACTATTTTTATGGTTGTATTTTTTTAAAGACATTACCTCATGTTAAGCTGCACAGAAGTTCTGGTTAATGTAAGTTATGTGTCCCTTTGAACATGAACTACAAAATAAAAACTTTCGAAGAGCTCTGTCAGTTATTTCTGTAAAGAAAGCATGCACTGTATATTGAAAGGTATGTGTAGCACGCAGAGCAGGACAGGTGTGGCAAAACATGTTACAGGGGTTAAGGAGGTGCAAGGAGGAGAGTAAGAAAGTTGAGTGAAACTGGATCTCTCCTCCCCCTGACCACATCTTGATTCTCCTCTTAAGACTTTCTCAGGGGGTTGTGACCAAAGTTTATTATTAGCATTTGTCTCAGCTCTCTCTTTCTCACCCTCTCTATCTGTCCTCTTCTCTTCGTCTCAATCAATCCGTCACTTTGTTTTTGTCGTGTGCTTTCTTGTTCACTTGTGTTTGATTTCTGCTTTTCTTTATTCCTCTTAAGCTATTTTTTCTTCTGTCAGTTTTGTGGCTAGTTGTGTCTCACCTTCACTTCTGGTTTCCACTGGCAACGTTGCTATATTTGACTTTGTCACAACTTCATGTCCCGTAGTTTTTTCTGTGCCACTGCTTTAATATAGTTTTGACCGTCCTTTGTGCTTTTTTCTCTCCGCAACTCCTAGTCGTCTAGTTTTGCTGCTTTTGCTTCACCTGCCTCTCTCCTTCACCGTAACCCCCATCCATCTTCTTCTCTTCTCTTCCACTCAATCTCTTCTCATCTCTGAGGAACTCTGCACTTCTGCATCATGGGAAAGACAGAGCTGTGCTCTCTCTACAAGGGTTTTCTGGACTGTATTTGCCTCTGCCTCTCTGTAAGTCTCTCCATTTTCTGTGCATGCATTTGTTGTGTTTTTGCTTTTATTTTTTTTCTCTCACATCTGCATCGTAGTTGACTTTTGACCTGAAATCATCTGCACTATGTGGTGAGGTTTTATTCATAATTTTGTATTCAAGCTCAAATCAAGTGCAGACTGCGTGTGTATTTACATGTGTCACTTGCTTTTGTGCATGGTCTATTTTGTGGCCCGTGTCCTGCAGTAAGTCTGCACATGCTGGGCTTCTGATATTAATAACAGTCTCAGAATGTGGATGGAAATAGAGCCTCAGCTCCTCCAAAGAGGCCAGAAGTCATTTGACATTTCTTATTAACCTCCTTTAGAACAAACTTAGGTCGTCAGGATCAACCCTAATGTAAAAGCTTGCATTCTGGAGGATTTTATTTTATCACGGCTGCATTCAGAGTCTACAGTTATAAAAGAATACACGATACGTAACGCCTTTCAATGCAGATTTGTTACTCTGTGTGTGCATTTGTCTACATGTAAGCATTTGAATGCATCAGTCTTAGCCAAGGGTAAATCCACCCAATGATGTTTAAGACCCAGAGGTCAGATGTCACTCACTCTGTCTCAGAGAGGCACAGAGGCAGGTTGATCTCTACCCATTATTATTATTTTTTGCTCCACCTTGCTTCCAGCGGAGCAGCAATGAGGCTGCAGGCGACAATGAGAGGGACACTGAGAATGGCCACCTGATCTACAAAAGCGGGGACATCCTCAAAGACAGATGTAGGTATCAGTTGGAATTGTTGGCAGCTTTTGTAAAAATGCTCCCGCTTTAACTTCACCTCAATCTCTCTCACAGATGAGATAATTGACACTTTAGGTGAGGGAACCTTTGGGAAGGTGGTGCAATGTTTGGACCACAGCAGGTAATTTGCTTCATCTAATAATGAAAGTTGGACCAATCTGCAACATGTGTTTATTGCTTTGAAACACTTTTTAACACACAGAGGAGGAGGTGGAATTGCTCTGAAGATCATTAAGAACTTGGATAAATATAGAGAAGCAGCCAAACTGGAAATCAATGTTCTGGAGAAGATCAGCGAAAGAGATCCAGATAACAGACAGTGAGTAGCCTAGTTTGTAATTTTGACTCTTTTTCTGTCTTTTACATTTCATCTATGTTTTTTCCCCCCCTATCAGTCACTGTGTGCAGATGCTGGACTGGTTTAACTACTACGGCCACGTGTGCATCACTTTTGAGCTGCTGTCTCTCAGCACCTTTGACTTCTTGAAAGCAAACAACTTCCTGCCTTATCCCGTTAACCAGATCCGACACATGGCCCACCAGATCTGCGACGCTGTCAGCTGTGAGTCCAAGATGCATCACATCAACTGTACCACTTTTGCGTTTTTCTCTTTTAGGCTACCTCTGGATCAATGTCAGTGATGACAGTAAGAGGATTATTAACAGCTGTCCCACTGATGCAGCAGCGAACAAGCCAGGTAGATACAGTATGTGGAGGGTGACTGTGACCTGAAGATGATAGAAGTGTTCCTGACATCCAACCCCATACCAGATTAAAGTGAAAGATAAACACAACTAGGGCTGTGACTTACAATTATTTTTCATTCACGATTTTTGATGTACAAACACTATCATGATGTCTGATTAACAAAAAACTCGACCAGACGAGGGCGTTTGCTCTCTTCTGTTAAATCTACTTTCCCTCCTCCTGCAGTTCTCCATGACAACAAGCTGACTCACACAGACCTGAAGCCTGAGAACATCCTCTTTGTCAACTCAGGCTACTCCCTCGTATACAACGCTGAGAAGGTAATCGCAACTGCAGGCATGACGGCTGGGACCTTAGGGGTGAAATAAAATCTGGATGTTAAATGAGGGATTAATGCAGGCAGATACGGTATTTGCTTCTTGGTATGGAAATTTTGCTGAGCAGAACCTGTGAAACCAGCCACGTGTTGGTTACAGGTGTACATATTGATCCAGGTTGTGTTTGCTGACCTCAGCGGAGCAATGTGTGGCATCTTTGATGACATTTTTTTTTTTTAAACCCTGAAGGCTATAATAAAAATAAAATTCAAATTTTATATCTTAACTTGGGTATTGTTTTCATAGTTTTGACCATCATTTTCTATTGGTAATAATAACATACTCAAGTGATTGTTGAGATCTAGGAGCAGCTGCGATATTGCTATGAAGAAGTCATATAAGGGAACGTGACATGAGCCAATCACACAGGTTTGAACCATAGACTGTATATTAATATAATATATAATAATATTAACAGTATGTGGTTTGAACTAAACCCCAAGGTTAGCCAAACTTTTTTGAGTTAGAAAACAAAAGCACACGGTATGGTGGTTACACAGTTTGTGTGTCATTGCAGTTTTCTTTTGCAGACTTACTGGTTAAACGTTAACCTATCATACTTAAAAGAAAAGTTCTCCATTTTTGGAAATGTGCTCATTCACTTTCTTGCAGAGAGGTTGATGACCACTGCCATATCTGTACTGTAAATATGAAGCTACAGGCATCAGCCATTAGCTTAGCTTAGCTTAAAGACTGGTAGCAGGGAAAAAAGCTAGCCTGGCTTTGTCCGAAGGTTACAAAAACCTGCCAACCAACTCTAAATAATTACTTTTTAATTACTTTTTGAATCTTATTGTAATGTCAAAATGTCTAACTGTTCCTTTTGCATAGTTGTGTGTCCACAGTTTTCCTTTGTAACAGGGGATTATTACCATCACTGGTGTGCTAGTTTAATTCAGTAATGTGCTGTAGATCTGGCCAAACAGTTGGCTTGTTTACTTTCTGTCTTCCTTTAGAAGTGCAATGAGCGGAGAATAAATGACACCACAGTGCGGCTTGTCGACTTTGGCAGCGCTACTTTTGACCACGAACACCACTCTGCCCTCATCTCTACACGGCACTACCGAGCTCCAGAGATCATACTGGGTAAGAGATGTTGATTTAGACCGGGGAGCTGTCAGTCCTGTTCAGTAGGGTTGGGAGAACCGATTCCTAATCGGAATCGATTCAAAAATTACGATGTCATCGGAATCGTTTCTGTATTGGAATCGTTTTGGAATCGTTTGGAGGATTTGGTTTCAAATCCGATCATCACTTCCCAATTTAACATGCGCAAGTTTTGGTTTCCGTAGCGGCCAGGTGCTTGTGTTGTGTTGCAGCCATGGAGCACAGTAAGTGGCGCTCTAGTGTGGCTTTATTTTACGTTGAAAAAGCTGTAAAACCACCTTTGAATCAAAATAAAACTTTCCTCTTATTTGTGATATAAGCATGTGACCCGTTTCAACTCCACCCCTCAAAGAATCGGAATCGAGAGTCGATAAGAACCGGAATCGAATTGAAGAATCGGAATTGGAATCAGAATCGTTAAAATCCAAACAATGCCCAACCCATGTTCTATATCTATGGCCCAACCCTACTGTTCAGTTGTTTTGAAGGTTTTGTCCCTCTTTGCTCTCCCACAGAGTTGGGTTGGAGTCACCCATGTGATGTGTGGAGTATCGGCTGCATCCTGTTTGAATACTACGCAGGCTTCACACTGTACCAGGTCACGATTATATTGGTGAAATTACAGCATTCTGAAAGTGGTGTGATTTGGATCTTGTTGACGTGATCTTCACTTTCAGACTCATGACAATAAGGAGCATCTTGCTATGATGGAGAGCATACAGGGACCAGTTCCTCAGAGAATGATTCAAACGAGCAGGTAGGCCTAACACACACTCCCATACACACAAACACACATGCAAACTTTGTCTGACGAAACAGAATTTTTTCTCACAGAAAGCAAAAGTATTTCCACCGTGGGCGTCTCGACTGGAATCAGTGGTCCAAGGCCGGACGCTACGTGAAAGCCAAGTGCAAACCATTAAGGGTGAGCTGAGACCGGTGCAAACTTTTAAACCCTGAGCCAAGTACATGAACACCCTCGAACGACTTTCTTCTCTCTTTGTTTCTTCAGAAGTACTTGTTATCTCACGGCACAGAACACCACCAGTTGTTTTACCTCTTAGAGAGGATGCTGGAGTATGAGCCCTCCACACGCATCTCTCTTTCCTCTGCCCTGTGTCACCCCTTCTTCCTGCCTCTTCATCATCCAGGAAGGAGTCAAACCTGGAGGAACAGCTGTGATTTGAGCAAATGAACCTGAATAGTCAACTGACTCTACGAGGACCATACCAGTGTGTTTTCAAGTTTTAGTTTCTCAACTTCAAATCAGAAGAAAGTAACTGAAAGAAGGGCTTAAAAAGTTATTGTGCACAATGTTGAAAAAAAAAAAAAGTTGAAATGCTTTATGTTAGAAATCTTTGGCTTTATGGGGGTAATCATGCCGTGAGCCCAACAGGAATATTCCCCCGATGCAGTCGAGACCAGGGTGGTGGTGAAAGAGTGAAGAACAATAGCTGAAGATTTGGATGCATGTGATCTGGAGCAAGTTTTCGAGAGAGCTCAGTGGAAGAACTCATGGGACAGCTGGTTCTGATGACATGGGGTCGAGGTGGGTCATGTCAATCAGACACTGAAATAACCGAAAGGAAGATTTGTTTGACACCAACAAGCTAATTTGTGACACCCTCAGTCAGCTGATTGAGTTCTAAGTGGGAAAGAAATATCTGACTCTTTAAGTGCTAAATGCTTCTTTACGTTCACATTTATTTAGCATTGGTGCTGAGCGGTGCAGGTGGTGCACAGTCGGCTGAAAACGACACTGATAAAAGTGGTGAGAGTGAAACAAAACAGTTGAGAAAACAACGAGCTGAAAGACGCTGGAACTTTATAAAGCTAAGGGGAACTGCAACTCACAATACTGCTGAGGGTGGCCAGTGCTCCTGTAATATTAAGCCTCTGGCCCCCCCAAACGGTGGCAAGTATTTTTATAAAATCTTTCAATCCCACCTTTATCCCCAAAGAAGGGGATATTATTCATGTGCATTGATAAATAAAATGTAGGTTACCACTCAATGAGTATTCTTTTGTTTATTGTTATATGTGTATCGTTAGTCTTTTGTAGCACCAAGCCTTTGGAGGGTTGGTACTATGTAACACTTCTGCTTAATTTATTTGGTACCCCTAAAATCGCATGTGGCCCCTTCTTCTGTTGTCATGTTTTGATTGAGGCAGAGAACGGTCCATCTGTGCACGTCACACAGACACACTCACACAGACACTCTCACACATACGCTCTCTGTCTCCTCACTGGCATATTGATGGAGTGCAGCTCAGCAGAGAGCATGGTCACCAGGCTGAGCGTGAGTGTGTGCTTGCCAGTTTTTTATCTTCAGCCTTGGCAGAGCTGAGAGAGACGTGTTGTCAGCATATTTGTGTTTGACTTGATGAGACGTTATGACCTCATTTATTAGCTAATTTAAAGCTGCTGAGCATGATGATGCTAAAATTAAAAGGTATTTTAATGAAGTAAAGATATATCTCTTTGGGTATGTGCATAGACTTCATCCCATTTACTTGTTGTTTCTCAACACCAAACATAGTTTTTTAAAGCAGCTACAAGGAGTTTTCTGTGTAACAGTCTCAATTTAATCGTGATGGCTCTATATGACATACATAAGCAAACAAGACCATCAGCGAGAAGATTGGCTATTTCTATATAGTAATACTTAATGCCTGTTCCCAGGTCTGATTCCCTGTGAAATTAGACGATTTATGGTACGCAGACTGGAAGAGTTTCTCAGTGAGTAGTACGTTAGCCAGTTGAAAGGAAGCAGGAGGAGATTTTTCTATAGATAATAAATTTTTTACGTTATATTTTGTGGTTATGGCTTATACTGGGGCAAAAAAGGAGTCAACCTTGGTCGGTCATTCAACAGATGGAGAGAATTGCAGGAGGCCGCCAAAATCAACAAAAAATAAAAGTTCCTTGTAGTTGGTTTTACAAAGATTGAACATATATATATAGTCTGGTATACAGGTATTTCCAGTTATACCTTATCAGCAAAACATTTACTGCAAAATGTTCAAATCTTGTGACTTAACATGCTTGAGATAAAAGACTACTGAAGTACATCAAATCTATGAGTCAGGTGAATTTAAACAAATTGTTCATTCATTTTAGTCCAATTTATTTTAAAGTATCACAACACCCATGCAGGCAGGTATGGTTGGGTCGAGCAGGAGGCTGAGGCCACCACTGAATAGGGCTTAAACAGGTGGTATAACAGGCTAAGACACCCTCCTGCAGTGCACACTGTCAGCATGTGCACCAACTTAACCTAACCGTAACCAAAAGGTCCGTGGAATCCGTGTCTCTGCCAAAACTTTAATGAATCATCGGTGTAGTGTTTTCTCTGCAATAGACCTGAAACATAAAAGACAGAAGTAATTCTGATTTATTGTCTACAAATTAGAATTACATGGTTATTAAAGGCTATGTAGAATGAAATGTGAGAATGATGCATGGTTGTATTATAAGAACTGGTAACAGAAATCCAAGATGGCATCTATTCATTTAAATAAAAAATCCTCACCCAGCGCTGCAGTAGGTTTCTTTGCTGCAGGACCACATTTGGCCTATGAGGCAATTAGCAGCACGGCTGAACAGCATGCCGTATCTCAGGTATCCATCTGCCATATGATATAATGTAACAAGGAATTACACAAAAGTCATGAATGTAATGTCTAGGAATGATAAAACAAAATTTAAATTTAGTCTCTGTTGCTGTTTCTGTTATTGCAGGCTGCAGAGGTCTGTCTCTAGATTTGAGGAGTACCTTTTTATTCCCGAAAATAGTGATGACTGTGATCCATTTAAATAAATATGTAGTCAAAATGTTTATGTTCACACAGCGAGTGAAGAGTGAATACCCTGTTGGTCTTATTGGCTTTATTTAAAGCAATTTATGTTTTTTTTTATGTATATAGGTCATTATGCTAATATGTTATGATGAGATGTATACTAGAATTTAGTATTACATTAATAATTAGTTTAGCTTTTGTGTAGAAGACACACCTTTTGTGAGCTCTTGCATGAGCAAGTGTGTGTTAATGTGTTGCTTTTAGTGACTGTCACTTGGTTTGTCAGAATGATCCATCTTTGCATCATAAATTGGAGAATATTAACATATTTTTCTCATTGCAATTTGTATGAGAAACTTGGCTTGTCTTCCTTATACAGCTGTAAAATGGAACACTGGTACATTTTTCTTTATAATGCCATATTACACTAACTGCCTCCCTATTTATGTTATCTACTGACTCCTAAAACTATCAGTAGCGGCAACCTTCGGTCACATGGACAAATTTTGTACATCATTCCTCAAACCCGTTTTTAGGTGCAAGTGCTTTTAAAGTTTTTGCACCCTCATCTTGGTGTGAGCTACAGAGTCACCTTAAACTAGATTATTTTATTAGCATGGAAGATTATAAAAACAGGATTAAGGACTATTTGACCACCTTAATGTACATGTACTGTTAGGCTACTGAACACTGATCATTCATTGTTGTTTGATCTTGTATGTGAAACTTTTTATGCTGCTGTGATCCACCTCTGTTTCTCCCCTCTGTGGAGAAATACTGCTGACAGGACTGAAGGATGGATGGATGAATTGAACTGATCCCAGATCTGATCAGGGGCGTGGCTTTTCTTGATCTTATTAAACCATTACAGGGGCTGTAGGTAGGATTGTGAAGATCCAGTACTTAGCCAAAAAATTTGAACATCAACAACTTCTCAGTCCCTCCCACTTTTCTGCTAAAGCCCAAAACGGGAGGGGAGTCATTCAAAGACATTCAAAGATTAAAAAATGTTCCAAAAAGGAAATCGGGAGAACTGCTGGAGCAAATTTGTATATAGGATAGATTTTCAATTTAGAATTCAATCAGTGCCTGGAAATTTGCTCAACATGCAACAGAAGGTTGTTTTCTTCTTTAATATAACACCTGCAGTAGTTGAACCACAAAAGCAGGTACACGTTGCCTAAACTTCTAGCATTTGTTTCACCTGTGCAGAAATTGGGGGGCTAACCGCAGCCTGTTACTTCCTCTTTCATAGTTTGGCCAGCTTTTTGGTCCATAAATTGGAGGTTATATCTTTAAAAAAAAATTTGACTGAGATTGAAGACCAGTGCACACTATCTCTTTAGTGACCAATTTTAGGGCTCTGCTGCTCCTAAACAAACAAACAAAATGTGGATAATGCAGCATCTTAAGAGCTCAAATGAGATTTGCTGATGTCAGGCCTGTGAATGCATGCGTGTGTCATTCATCATGACATCAGCTTGCGTCTCTAAATCTTCATCACAAACGTGCGAGTCATCGGGTGTATTACCTGCCACAGCTAATGAGATTCCCCTCATCAATTCCTCTAAGTGGTAATCCATATAGAGTTGGGGGGTGTTGAAAAGTGGAGTGAGTCTTGAGGAGGGTAGCAGAAGAAGCAAAGGCTAAGCCTGGACATGCACATAGTTATTTACTCCTGTGAGGGTCAAGGAGCACAGGAACAACATTTGGAGAGTCTTCTGTTGTTGTTTCTTCTTGTTCTCTCTGATTTGTTCTATAGCTTTTGGGGATTGTCTGGTTGTGGTGGAGGCCATCTGGCTGGAGCTTTATCAGGATTTTATGCTGTGAGCCTTTGACCAACTGTTACCACCTGCATGGGTAAGAAACAGGACAAACATGATAAACCATGTTAACTTTGTGTGCGGAATAACAAACTGTGACAAATAGCCTGAAAAAGACATTTGTCACTTTTGTCCCTATGTGGTCTTTTAGCAGTCTACTTCCCTATCTTCTACATGCCAAACACTTCATCTGTGTATGTAACATATGCAAGCAGGTGTGAGTGAGTGTGTTTACTAAGTCCCTATGTCTAAGCCTTGTCTGACTGACGTCCTTGTCCTTGGCAGGTCTCAGCCTGAGTTATTGCCGCCAAAGGACATAAGATTGTGCGTGTCCTGAGTTCGTCCTGTCAGAGCAACACAACATGAGCGGAGGAGAAAACCTTTATATATTCACCAAACGTCTGTCCAAGAAGTAGTAGTGTGGTCATTCCCTCCTGTCCTGAGAGCTCTGGTGCATCATGGAGTCTGTGATGAGAGTAAAAAAGACGCTGAGGACGCCCATCAGAAAGCTGACCAGCTGTGTGTCGGGGGTGAAGGAGAGGGAGTTGTGTGCCAAACGCAGGAAGAGGAGGGGCAGAGATGGGAGAGGAAGAGGAGGATGCAACAGGTTGGGGAGGACCCCTCCTCTCCGAACATCACACCCCAAAGACCCGTCAATCATCTGCTCGTACCAGGCGGACCTGGAGAAGGAGAGGCAAGTGGACACACAATGTAGAAACACAACATGCCTAAAGTAACAATAGGGTAGACAAGGTACAGTTGGTACACATTTTGCTTTTTCCATCACCACACCACAAAACTAGGGACTGAAAAGAAGATTTCCTTTACTTGCATAGGCGGAGGGTGAGGTGGATGTTTGGGTAGGCTAATGTGGGAGGGAGGTAGATTCGCATCTAGCCTAGGCCGCATGCACATGATCCTTGGTAAAACCAAGGATGCACTCGTTGCCTCTAATGGCGCTTACTCACTGCTAGTACCAGCTCTACTCGGCCGGTAGCAGGTACCAGGGACTTTTTTTCATAATGGAAAACCAAAAAATTGAGTAGAGTCGAGGCCAGTCGAGCAGGTACCATGTTATGGAAAAACGCCATAACTAGGATGTGACCCACGCCAATTATTTTTGGCATCGTAAGCATCAGTTATGTCTTCTGCTCTGAAGTCACTCTCCACGTGTAGCAGACTCAGTGTTGACTTATATAATTTACGACATTGTCATCAATATATTTTATGTAGCCTGATTATTTTTTCGGAGTCTCTATTTGCACCCCCAGTACGAATAGCTATTCACACCCTGTGACGTAACAACAAAAACACGTTGCTCGTGTGCAACGAAATCATGGCGGACGTTCATCTTCCATGACTGCAGAAACATATTAGGGAAGTTTTGTCTCTAAAGTTTATAACAATTGAATTTCTAGCGGAAAATGGATACTACAGTTGCGCTTTCTGTCTTTAGTGAAAGCATACAACCGTTAGTTTGTTAGTTAGTACCTATTTTTTGTATGCAGTATGGTTACCTAGCAACCGAGGCTTGAAGACACCAAGTGGTAAACAGTTGTACAACATTTCGTAAGAACTGCTAGGTGAGTGAGCTTTGGTCTGGGAGTCTGGAGTTTGATTCCCTGGTGAGCTGATCTTGTTTTTTTCATTTTGGATTGGATAATTTGCATGCAATTGCAAGTTGTTTTTGCAGGGTGGTAGGGGAAGACTCATGAATATGCCTGCTCTGGCTGGGTTGGTTAGGTTTATGCAAGAGGAGTGGGATTGGTTATGGTTAGGGTAAGAATGTCAGGGCGATAATATTCCAAAAAGGTGTAATACATGAGCAGTATGGATAACTGTGTGTAAATATATGCCAAGGTACTGTAAATGCACAGGGGTGCAAATAGCATACATTGATATTTGTACCAGACGGGGTATTAATAGAACACATTGCTGTGTGCACCGGCAGGGTATGAATAGCATTCATTTCTAATTGCACCAGGGTACGAATAGCATACACTGCTAATTGTACCAGGGGTGCAAATAGCCTCACCCTTATTTTTTTAGTCCACTCCCAAATCACCCATTCCTTTTTCCCGACACTGCCTTTGATTACCATGACAACCAAACCAAACAGACAAGAGAGCAGCAGTGCTTCAGGTGGACAATGAGGGTGCATTCAATGTCTTTGAGTAATATGGGAATTAACCCGTGGATTGACACAATACGGTGCCAAGGATAGCTGTCCATATTTGCAGGATTGAGTATTTGGCTAGACTTAAGCCTACCCAAGCCTACATTACCCGCTGACCCTGTTTACTTGTCTACTAAAATATAAATAATCAATAACATGACACAAAGTCATGCAATATGTCAGTTTTTAGAGCACAGATTAAAGGTTCTGTAGGTAGGAATGTGAAGATCCAGGTTTTAGCCAAAAAAATTGAACATCGACAACTTCTCAGTCCCTCCCCCCTTTCTGCTAAAGCCCAAAACTGTCTCCTAAGCCCCTCCCCCCACAAGGGAGAATCTTGAACATCTGAACAGGGAGCTGTGGATTTTTGCAAATCGCACTACAGGCTGTAGGTGGAGCCAGAGGAGCCAGATTATTTTTTTAAATTACCTGCTTCATGTAGTTCTACTCGAACATAGGGTAAGTTTCAGCAAATATGACAGAAAGTTAGTTTTATAAGTCTTACCTACTGCACCTTTAAGGTTTACGAAATATAAGTTAACTTTAACAGTTATGTAAGGATGAGAAGCTATTCAATATGGATGAGACCTGCAGTGAAAAACTGACCTTAGAAAACACTTTTGCTGATATCTTCGGACTAGAGAAGAGCATGTATTTCAAATTTCCCACAATCAAAGAGGATGCTAATACGCATGTCTGAAGCAAAAACCACAGCTCAAGCTTTTTGTGCACCCTACAGTTATGGTGTTTTTCCACTACATGGTACCTGCTCAGCTCGGCTCGGCTCGACTCGGCCGCGGTGCCCCGTCCTCCTTTTTCCATTGCAGATTTAGTACCGCCTCATGCGTGAGGTGAGCGTGGCTGGTCGTCATAGTGACGCCGCAGGAAACTGCTGCGACCTAATGCGACACACATACAGAATGTCGAATGTGTGTTGTTTTTGATTTTAGAATAGAAGACAAATTTTGTTCCAAAAGAAGCTGGAGGCTGCAAAAAAAACACCGCTGGCTAAACTATTTAAAAATGGCGGGTTTGTTCAGGACACCCCCGTCTGTTGCTAGCAATGATGATGCAGTGATTATTGACGATTCTCTCCGACCGGTCAGTAGTCTTCAGGTTTTCACGTCACCTTTTGGTCACTTGGAACCTCGACGGAGGTGATACTAAAAAAAGTACCTGTTGGCCGGTACTTTTTTTCATAATGGAAAACCAAAAAAGGTGAGTCGAGCTGAGTCTAGCAGGTACCATGTAGTGGAAAAACACCATTATTTAAGGTGTTTCAACTGTCTACCCCCACACAGTAAAATACTTCATTACAAGTAAAAGTCCTGTATTGAAAATGTTATTTAAGTAAAAGTAGGTAAGTTATATTTGTTAAATTTACTTAAAGTATCAAAGATGATAATGTATAAGCACGATTTATTGTTGTAGCTGGTCAAGATGAAGCTAATTTTTTTTATGTGAATGTATGTAAAAAGTACAATATTTCCCTCTAAAATGTAGTGGAGTAGAAGTGTAGAGTGGCATGAAATGGAAATACAGTACTTTCCTAATCAATGTAAACACATTAATTCACAGCAGGTGCGCTTTTATAGACAAATGTGGATGTGATGAAGTTAATTCCTAGTTGAAAATGTGAAAACTGATTTGTCTTGCACGTGAAATATAGTTTTAATCCGAGAAAGAAATACTGTCAACCCCAATGGCAGACCTACTCTATGATTTGAAACACTTTATGGCAACAAAATCCACACATGTGCTTTGAATTCACATTGTTTTTAATTGTGACTTGTGTCCGGGTTCTCGGCAGTAAGTCAGACTCGTTTCAGGTGAGGGTTGGCCTCCGCCAGGGCTGCGTTTTGTCACCAATCCAGTTTGTAATATTTATGGACAGGATATCGAGGCGTAGTCGGGTTGGGGAGGGGTTGCAGTTCAGTCGGCTGGGGGATCTCATCGCTGCTCTTTGCAGATGATGTGGTCCTGATGGCATCATCGGCCTGTGACCTTCAGCACTCAGTGGATCAGTTCACAGCCGAGTGTGAAACGGCTGGGATGAGGAGTTCATCCATTATCAAGAGGGCTCATAGTGGAATGTTTTTCCTAAGGCAGTTAACCAAACTGAATGTCTCCAGCTCTGTTCGGTCTAGGTTTTACAGAGCCACTGTGGAAAGCCTTCTGTCAACATCTATTTCTGTATGGTTTGCCTCAGCATCGGCCCAGGCGAACAACAGACTGCAGCGCATTGTGCGCACAGCAGAGAGGCTGACTGGACAGAGGCAGCTTTCAATCAGTGACCTGTATGAGGCCAGAGTCAGGAAGAGGGCAGCTAAAATTACTGCTGATCAGTCCCATCCAGCAAGTGACATTTTTAGGCTACTTCCCTCAGGAAGAAGGTATAGACCGATGAGGACAAGGACCTCATGCCACCTCAATAGCTTTTTTCCAAGAGCCATTTCCCTTCTGAATAGCTGATCCATTGCCCCCCCCTCCCCAACCGTCACTATTTTATCTTTGGACTATTTTATTATTAATTGTTTTAAGCATGCTTATGCAGCTATGCGCATATACTGTTTGTCAAGCTTCTGTGTTACTGATTGCCATGTCAAATTCCTGTGTGTCTGCTGATGCATTTGGCGAATAAAGTGATTCTGATTCCGATGATCAGCACCTTTAAATTTGAGGCCATGGTTCTCAGCAGGAAACCGATGGAGTGCCTACTCCAGGTAGGGAATGAGTCCTTACCCCAAGTGAAGGAGTTGAAGTACCTTGGGGTCTTGTTCGCGAGTAAGGGGACAATGGAGCGGGAGATTGGTCAGAGAATCAGGACAGCGGGGGTGGTATTATATTCACTTTATTGCACCGTTATTACAAAAGGAGAGCTGAGCCAGAAGGCAAAGCTCTCGGTCAGTTTTCGTTCCTACCCTCACCTATGGTCATGAAGGCTGGGTCATGACCGAAAGAATGACATCCAGGGTACAAGCGGCCAAAATGGGTTTCCTCAGGAGGGTGGCTGGCGTCTCCCTTGGAGATAGGGTGAGAAGCTCGGTAATGTGGCTCGGGAAAGGGAAGTTTGGGGTCCCCTGCTGGAGCTGCTGCTCCCACGTCCCGACCCCGGATAAGCGGACGAAGCTGGATGGATGGATGGACCGTCTGCAGCTGCTTCCGTTTGCGTTCATTAGAGAAGGCAGTTCAAATGAAACGAGTTAATTCTGAGTCACAAACCTGAATCACTGCTGTGGCAGAGATGTTGCTTTAATTACATTCTGTCTCAGATAAGTCAGGTGTATTTGTTTTTTTGTCTGCTGTATTTACAGAAAGCTCCGAGAAGCAATGAACACTCAGAAGAATGCGGAGAGAGCAGCTATGAGAGCTCACTTCAGGAGTAAATATGAGCTGTCTGAGGTCTGTGTTTGTGTTTGTAATAGATAGAGGTAAAAAATAAATAATAATCTATGTTTTTACTCGAGTTTGTCTGTCAGTCAGCAGGACGTCTCATTAAGAGATCAGGGAAATTTTAGATGTGTGATGTTATAAATTCCACATACACTGATTTTCCAAAATTGTGAATTTTCAAACAAAACATCCAAGCTTCAAGTTTGATTGCCTGTTTAAGATTACATTCCCATAATTCCCAACAGATTTCAAACAAATTTAAATAACTTAGCACATATCAAAATGTCTTTTTCACCATAATTGTATTTGTATTAAACTCATTTAAATGGCTGTAACTCTGTAGTTATAAGCCTGAGTCGTGTAAAATTGTGTACCATTTAGCTTTGTACAAAGCCCTATTCAAAATACAGGAGGAGGAAGTATGTGTTTTTTTGGGTAAAGGTCCCTTACTTTGTCAAACCTTCAAAAACAAATAGGCCTGAACTTTACAAATGTATTTCTATTTCTTATCCATTCTGTATGTTTGTGTAGCATGGTCATGATGTATGTTGATCATCAAGTTCTTATCCTTTGTCACATTTCACTTTCAACTCTCCCTTTCTTCTGTTTTTTTATCCTCCTGATTAGAGCCCCAAGGACACAAACCACCTGAGGTCTGTTGGCGGGAAAGTGTCGCTTCCCTACGAGCTGTCCAAGATCATGCATCCTGAAACCAAAACCAAGGACGATGGCTTCAACCTGCTGAGCGCCTTTCAAGGCCTCAGCTTCGGCACAGCGGCGCTCACAGGGAGGACACACAGCAAGACGTCCACTCCCACACCAGCAACTTGTAAAGTAATGTGATCAATATGTGATCACAGGGATGATCGGTACATGTGTTAGTGCAGGGGAACCACAGGGGACCCTCATACATGATTGCTGCTCACACACAAACAGTGCTTCAACCTCTTACAAACTCAGTCCAATCATCTCTGTTACACAAACATGTCATTCAGACTTTGCTTTTGTACTTATTTTTTGTCTTTTATGTTGAAATAATAATATGCCAGATAATTTTATATCTTATAGTCTTTGAGATAAGCTGAATATGAATATGAATAATGTATTAATTAGTTCATGATTTTATGTATTATACAATATAGAAGCTACTAGATTATTATGACTAGCTAGTTTATAGATCCAAATAAGTGATCTATACACAAGTAAGGAACCTCAGGGAAACACGTTCAAATTTATCACACATTCACAGTATGTAATTCAAGTAATGACATTACTAATTTTGTACTTCAAATTGTTTTACTGTCTTTTTATAAATAATCTTTCCATATATAAACTGTATGTATGTATGTATGTAATGTATGTGAGCAAAGTTTTAAGTTATTAGTTTATTGATTAGTTTGCATTGAGGTGATAGTGGTGTGTAAATAGTCTTACACTTTCCTAATCAAGGTTTTTTATAAAGCAGAGACCAATAACTCACCAATAAAACCTTGTAGAGTTACCTACAAATGGATAAGTCATGGTCCTTTTAATTTTGGTTTATTAGCTGTGTGTGAAAAACTTTAATACAAAAACTGTTAAACTAACTAATAAAAACATTTTGACCAGCTGGACCCACTTTTTTTGGCCTTTGTGTGTGTGTGTGTGTGTTTTCTGGATCAGCCTGACATTTGGGCTCTGTTATGATTCTCTTGAACTCTGATCCTCACATCCATTAATCATTGTCTGCTATCAGTTCATCAGAGCGATATAGAGCACACTCAAGGATTTGAGGTTGAGGATGAAGGAGGGAAATAATCGGTCCTGCAGAGACGACGAGCGGTGTCACAACTCTGGATGAGACTGGCCATCACATCTTGTCTGGACCATGAGGAGCATGTACATCCCAGTGACTGTGTGTGTCAGAGCACAGGGCACTTGTGGGTCTAGTACTGGAGTAAGAAAGAGGGGTTTGGATGGACAAGTGCGGAGCTTTGAGGAGATCCCTCACACAGGGAGGAGCGGCTGGGTCAACTTGGTTAAGTTCTGGAGAGAAGATCGTTTCCGGCAGCTCCACAAGCACATGGAGAGGACCTTCAACGCCCTCGGCCCCATTTACAGGTAGATAGAGGGATGATGTCATTACCTTAAGTGTGGCATTGATGAGAGAAAGTGTTGATCATCAAGGTTTTCCAATATATTAATAATAATAATATAATATGTATAATATAATAATATAACAATAGTGCATATGAGTTTACACCTTTGTATGTGTGTGTGTGTGTGTGTGTGTGTGTGAAGGGAGCATGTGGGCACCCACAGCAGTGTGAACATCATGTTGCCGTCTGACATTGCGGAGCTGTTCCGCTCAGAGGGCCTGCACCCCCGACGGATGACCCTGCAGCCCTGGGCAACGCACCGAGAGACACGCCAGCTCAGCAAGGGAGTCTTCCTCAAGTGAGTAAGACCTGTTTACAACTCATGCTGTGGTGATATAATGTGAATCTGATTAAGCTGTCACTGTGTGGGGACTCACCTACCTTGTTGGGGACAAAATTCAAGTCCCCACTATGTAAGTCATTACATTTTTAGGTTGGTTGGGTGTATGGGCAAGGCTATGCATGTAGTGGTTATGATTCAGGTTAGGATGTCTTGAGACGTCAGGAAGTCTCCAGAGAAAGACTGCATGAGTGTAATTCAATGCAATGTCCCCTTAAGTGAGGGAAACAAGTTTTGTGTGTGTGTTTGTATAAGTGCATGCAATCACTTGTGTCATCATCATCATCTTGCTCATTTTTGGGGTCATTCAATCAGTTGTGGAAAGTATTCAGCTATAATCTTGTCGGTGTAGCTTTTTAAAGCTCTTATATGTAGAATACTAATGTGATTGTAGCACCTTTCAAATTATTCTGATTGATGATCGTGAGTTTTTGTTTATAGAAAAATCTGCCAATTCCAGTAAAAAATTACCACAAAGAGACACATAACAATTACAAACGATGCAGCCAGGAGATTTGTGTTGTTTTGTGTCTCTTTGAGTCTGGGATTTTTCCTTCTACTTAGGAGGTGTGGGGGCCTTTTACATGTCTGTGCCCATGGGCTCATCGTCTAGTAATCTGTCCATGGTTTTAGGTAAGGTTTTGGCTAAATGTTGCAGAAATAAGTGGACAGGTAAAGGTTAAGTTGGGTAGATGTTAAGTATCACAGAAGAGACCTGTTCGTGGTTAGGGCTTTGTTAGCCAAGGGAAACACAAATTGATAGGGAAACAGACACAGCACCTCTTCTTTACGAATAGTTAAGTAACGGAACAGCACATCTGCTGGAGAAAGGTAGTTTTCTTTCCAACCCAGTTTCTTTGCTTCACAATGACTGAGCAGAGGTGAAGCAGGTCGACTTCCATGCCTCACTCCAAATCTTCTCTCCACAGGAACGGTGAGGAGTGGCGAGCTGACCGTCTACTGCTCAACAAGGAGGTGATGATGAGTGCGCCCGTGAAGCGCTTTCTCCCCCTGCTTGATGAGGTTGCAATGGATTTCTGTCAGATGCTGCGGGCCAGAGTGGAGAGGGAGGGGAGAGGCGAGGAGGGGAAGCGCAGTCTGACTATGGATCCCAGTCCTGACCTCTTCCGCTTCGCACTGGAAGGTCTGAGGTCATCATCCCACAGTGTGTGTGATTGCACAGTTGGAGTCTAAATGAATTCCTGTTTTATTAATACACATACACATCATCGGCATAATATTCTGGACCCTTTTATATCCAGGAAAAATGAGTTAAGTGTAAAGGACCAGGGTTTAATGGGGACATTGACATTGAAGTCCTGGGGGAGGGGAGAGTATGGATTAATGTCACCTTCCTCTTTTGACAGTCTCTCATTCACCCTATTAGCTCTTTGAGTTGAGTCACGCTTGTTGAAGAGGCTGTGATGGAGTCTCACGTCAGAGAAATTATACAGTCTGCAGGAACATCACCTTTAACATCTTACCGCTTCTGCTCTTTCTGTTTTTTAATTCAAAATAGTCTAAGCTCTTATGAGAACCAAACTCATTTTAACCTGTCGTTAACATATTATAGGCTACATGCAGGAGGTCAAGGAGAACGCACCTTTATAAATAGAAACTGCAGCAAATATGATCAAAGCTCCAGCATTCTTTCCCCAGGTCTGCTCCTTTCATGAGCCTGTGTGTGTGTGTGTGTGTTTGTGTGTGTGTGTGTGTGTGTGTGTGTGTGTGTGTGTGTGTGTGTGTGTGTGTGTGTGTGTGTGTGTGTGTATATGACAGAGAGTGAAGGGGGCGGGGGGAGTTGATGACGTTGAGACATGCTAGTCTGCTCCTAATGGACGACAACACTTGAAGCCAGGTGCTAAGCCGGGATAGGAATAGACATGCAAGAAACTCTATTCCAGTCAGTGATGTGAATTTAATATAATACAAGCGTTTCTGATAGGTGGTGGATGCCTGGTGGTGGAGAGGCAGTTCCTCTGAGGCAACGTATACACTCAGATAAAAAGAGGAGCTAGATTTGAAAAACACAGTTTACACAATATTTTCTTGCTGTCACAGACATATACTTTTTTTTGTTTCATTTTAGAACATACTCAACCCATAGGGCCCTTTAAAATAAAAAAATAAAAACCTGAAATCTTGAAAACTATTCAGTTAACTCTCACCCTCACCCACCTATACACCCTCACCTTCTCCTTCCCCCCCTGTAGCCAGTTGCCATGTAATCTACGGGGAGCGTATTGGCCTCTTCTCCTCATCTCCCTCAATGGAGTCCCAGAAGTTTATCTGGGCCGTGGAGCGAATGCTGGCAACAACCCCTCCTCTCCTCTACCTGCCCCCTCGCCTGCTGCTCCGCATCGGCGCTCCCCTGTGGACCCAGCACGCCAGTGCATGGGACCACATCTGCAGCCACGGTAGGCAGACTAAAAACATTAATTGGACTCCTTTGGCAGGGAGTAATGGATCTAGTTCATCTAACTCTCTTTAATCTGTTCCATTATCCACCTTCACGACTCCCATCTTACATACTGACTCTGTCATCCTCTCCTGATCTTCTTCTAGCGGAGGCGAGGATCCAGAAGGGGTGCCAGCGTCTGTCTTCCTCCCAGGCTCAGGGGTCTGAGGCTGGAACAGCTGGAGGCCAGTACACCGGGGTTCTGGGCCAACTCATGGAGAAAGGGCAGCTATCCTTGGACCTCATCAAAGCCAACATCACTGAGTTGATGGCAGGAGGGGTCGACACGGTGTGTGTGTGTGTGTGTGTGTGTGTGTGTGTGTGTGTGTGTGTGTGTGTGTGTGTGTGTGTGTGTGTGTGTGTGTGTGTGTGTGTGTGTGTGTGTGTGTGTGTGTGTGTCTTCTTTGGCCTGTATTTGTATATCTCACCCTAACTGATTCCATGTCACCTCTCATCACCATCATCTCTGCAGACAGCGGTGCCCCTCCAGTTTGCTCTGTTTGAGCTGGGCCGTAACCCAGAGGTGCAGGAGAGGGTGAGGCAGCAGGTGAGGATGTCGTGGGCACAGGCTGGTCGTGATCCTCAGAAAGCCCTGCAGGGGGCGCCATTACTGAAAGGCCTAATCAAGGAGATTCTTAGGTACATAATACTCAAGGCACATCCATCTGCTCATGGCCTGATTAACCTATTTGTAGGCCGCCTACATAGACCCACACACTTTGCACCATCTCTGCATTGTGTATTTACCCTGTTGGATCTGTTGCCATGTGAGCAAAGTATGATTTTTTTCCCATAGCACTTTTAGAAAGCTCTCATCTGTATTAGCTTAGCGACAAGTTAAGCATGAAAGTTCATTCTTGACCTTGGAAATAGTAGTTTGACAAAACAATACCAACTCAAGGTCTATTTATTAACTTTCCAAGGCTTTCAGAGCTTCCATATTAACAGACCCATCTCCATGCCATTTGATCAGACTCTATCAGCTGATGAAGACTGTGTGATACGGCTGAAAACTTGAGTCGGGAATGTTTTGTCAAACTACTATTTCCAAGGTCCAGAGTAGGCCTGCACGATAAATCGTTATAAAATCGCGATCTCGATTCACCCCTGATCGTGATTTAATTTTTAAATGACTTCGATTTCTCTTTTTTTTTTTCTCCAATGAATTTATTGAAAGCATTTGACATTAACATATTTTAGTTATGTTGCATGTTCAAGGAGTTCAGTTAGAGCCTGTATCAGGGCCATATTTAGTTCAATGTGTTATATGTGACTTTTTTTGGTAGCCTACTGGCCAGTATGTACATTAAAAGTCAAAGATAACATCTAAAAAACAGATATCTGTTTGTGTGTGTGTGCATATGTGTGTGTTTTGGGTTGTGTCAGGTTATATCCGGTGGGAACTACAGTGCAGCGGTATCCGATCAAAGATATTGTTCTTCAGAATTACCACGTTCCTGCTGGGGTGAGTGATCACACTGTGACTGTGGCACATTCAGTGCTACAGCTATCTTCAGTGTGTTTGACGGACATCAACTCTCTCCTCAGACGATGGTCCAGGCCTGTCTCTACCCCCTAGGAAGAAGCGCGGAAGTGTTTGAGGATCCACTGCGCTTTGACCCCGGCCGGTGGGGCAGCAGCAGAGAGGAAGGCCAAAGAGGAGAGGGGCCAGGGGGGTTTCGCTCTCTGGCGTTTGGGTTTGGTGCGAGGCAGTGTGTCGGGAGGAGGATTGCTGAGAACGAGATGCAGCTCTTGCTCATGCATGTGAGTATTGGCAGACAAGAGAAGGGGGGAAAGGATGTGATGCAAGAGGAAGGAAAATAGTTGGAAATGTTGAGTCATAGGGAAGGAAAGGCGGACAGAAGATTAGAGAAGCTTAATCTGTGTCTGCTGAGCAGGAAGAAGTACTCAGACCCTTTACCTAAGTAAAAGTACCAGACCACAATGTTAAAATATTCTATTACAAGTAAAAGTAAGGAAGGCACAAGCAGCAGTTCACTGTTTTAGCTGGTTATAGGCCTAATATATATATATATATATATATATATATATATATATATATATATACATACACACACACAGTATACAGTTTATTCCAGTGGTTACCAAGCAAGGGCTCGGGCCCTTCCAAAGAGCCACAAGATGAATCTGGAGGGTCGTGAGAATGGGAGACGAAAGAGAATTTGTATTCATTTCTCAGACTTTTCTCTAATAAACAGGATAATTTTACCTCTTTGGGTTAGTTTAAACAGTTTTTTTTTATTTATTTTAAATTAAATCATGTGAGAAGTTTAGAGAAAGAATGTATTTTTGGGGGATTTGTTGACAACTCATCTGAAATGTAACGAGGAGCCCCAACTAGAGACTGCTTAACTGTAAGGGGTCATAAGCCAAAAAGGTTCAGAACCTCTGTTTTAATCTGTGTTGTATTATATAAGCGTATAATATGTTTCACTCTGTCTTCACACCCTATAACCCCCCTCCCCCACCCACCCACCACCTCCCTTTAACCTCCCTTCTTGTTTCTGCTCCCTCTCTGTCTAGATCCTGCTGAGCTTCCATCTCAGCGTGTCCTCCTCAGAAGACATTAAAACCACATGCACCCTCATCCTCCAGCCCGAGACTCCGCCAAGGATCACTTTCAGGAAACTCTGACACACACACACACACACACACACACACACACACACACACACACACACACACACACACACACACACACACACACACAGAAGTGAGTCATCAACATTTGGCATGTTTAATCACACAATTTAGCCTGTTTTAGTCTCCCAACATAACAACCATAAATGTCTGATGATACTCACTGAAGCTTATACTGAGCTTTTTTTGCATTCTCATAAACTGTACAACAACAAATTCAAGAATTCATAATGCTGATGAATAAAGTATACTTTCCTCCTCCTGTTTTCTTCATTGTGGCAAGCTTGTAAAATCAATTCATTCATTATTGTTAAATCATTAACACTGCTGTCCACCAGATGGCGCTAAAACGCACACCAACACATTCATTTACATTTGACGCTCTTGTCCATCCTTACCACCATAGCCTGTTAATATTTACAGTCTATGCTCACCACTCAGTCCTCACTGGGCCTGCTTCGTGCATCCAACAGGTTGGTCGTTTCCTTGCTAAAGATCTAAACTTTACGATCTTGCTACAAACTGTGTCTGTACTGTGTTTGTATGCAGTGTGCCAACATACCGGTATGTTTCTGTACCCTGCTGTTTATGTTACATTCTTTGTTATTTATTTATTTTTAGCTGAAAATCTTTCCTGCTGTTTATTCCTTTCGCTCTGCCAGATATTGATCACTCTACTTTTCCCTCTTTCGTCAATTGTTTGCTGACAACCTCCATAAAATGACTAAAATGTGAAAGTTTTAATACTAATAGGCATACTGCTACCTGGCCCCTGTATTTTAATATTTAAAGTGTTGCAAATTTAACTTATATATCAGTATCATATTATGTCTACATGCGTAAAAGCGACCTTCACTACAGTCTGGTAATTATGTGCAGGCTATTATTAGTCATTTATCATACTAGGTGTGTGCCACACAGGGTTTCTCTAGTCAACCCAGGAACAAAGGTCTGTTTGTCCTTTGGCTAACGATTTACACCCTCTGTCTGCCTGGGTTTATGTATGACTTCCTTCGTGCACTCTAAGAAACTTTGAGTGAACTGTGTCACTGAGTGGAAAGACACATCATTTCTATGTGCCACCTCATTTGTCAAAGTCTCATACTTAAATAACATCAGCCGTTATCAGTCCCCTGTTCTCTAAGACAGGTTTGTGTATGGTCCAATAAAACAGCAAGCTGCAGTGGGTGAGTGCAAAGTATGCTTCTGGTAATATGTTTTTCTAACCTAAAAAGGTATACACTTTCTCTTAAGTCTGCCTTTGATCAGAATCGGAATCAGAATCTTACGAACACAAGGAATTTGACTTCGGTAGGTGTTAACTCTCTATACTTTCAACAAATAGACATGAAAACATGAAAAGGGTAAAATAGCTTATAATTAATAGTTATTAAATAACGTACTTTGATAGATAGTAGATTGGTTATGGCCATTAATAAAACTACTTTTGGGTTGCCAGGTTGCAGTTGATGAATTCTTTTTTAGCTCTTTATTTCATCATGTGGATTCTTCACAAGGGCTGTTTGACCTCTGAGCTTCGCTGCAGGCCATCTGGGCCAAAATTAATACATAATAACTTAACATTTATAACTGCTGACTTAAATTATTGTAAGAACCATTTATTACTGAATTATTAACGTGTATGATTATAGATGATTCACTTTTTTTATTAGAAAGTAGGAAACAATTTTGTATTATTATTGATTAATCTTGTTGTTTTTTTAGAGTCAACTGATAAATTGTAAGGTCTAAAAAAAAGATAGAAAGTAATGAAAAAGAAACTTAAATTTTTTCGATCCCAAAGTGACATCTTCAAATGTCTTGTATTGTCCAAAACCAAAGGTTTCGCAACAATATAAAACAGAAAAAAGCAACAATTCCCCACATTTTAGAAACTGGAAAGAGCAAATATTGGTCATTTTACCTAGATGAATGACTTTTGTCAATTGTTGAGGAATATTCTTTTTGTTATCAAATTTTTATTGTTTTAACATCGTTTAAACATGACATATAACGACGAAGACAAACAATCAGCAATTACACCAGTACGAAATAAAAATGAATAAATCAATAATCAAAAAAAATAAAAAATAAAATAAAAAAGGCTATAAAGGGCACTATATCAGTGGGATAACAAAAGATACAGAAAAAATATATAAAATAAATAAATAATAAACAAACCTACAGAACATATTTCAAAATATCAACATATACACAAATATATATTTAAGTACTACAGATTATTAGAATTGTTAGAAAATATCCATAAAAAAAAAAAAAAAAGGGGGATGTTGAGGAATACTCTTAATGTGATTAGCTAATCAGTTAATCAACAAATCGCTTCAGCACAAATAATCATGTGGAAAGTACTGCAAAGATATTCCGTGTCTGGTTTGGGGTCAATAGTCTTACCGGTTAGGGGTTCATAATCTGCAGCGATGTATCACTTTGTCTTGCAGTGCACCCTGATAGTTTAGTGTCATCACTGTGACATCCATTTTTAGCATCACATTGGCTCAGTCTGGCTACTAATTCATCCAAAATCATCCATCTGTTGCAAGCAGTGGCCTCACTCCAAATGGTCTGAGTGGGAGGAGAGATAAGGGGGCAGCAGAGGGGTCAGAGTGTGAAAATGAAGCAAAGAGACTCAACCAGGCTTGTTCAGGACAATTCACAAGACTTAGAGAATGGAAGTGCACGAGCTGAGCACGGACTAGGATAAAGGCAGAGGAAAAAATATAGAAGAATTACAGGATAAAAAAATAAAATAAACCAATAGAGGAGGAGGAACTGCATTGTGAATTTGGATCTTATTAAAAATTGATAGTTTTATGAATATGGGTAAGTGGACCAATGATTTTTTTTTGTATTTTGGGTTCTACATTTTGTACATTATCCTAGAACTTAAGCATGATTAAAAATTCAAAGGTGGCCTTTGAGGAACTGATTTACCTGGATTAACTGAAAGGCACTTTGTGTGCAGTTAATTTGGTGTATCTTAGTGATTAATAATTTGTAATTTTCCAATATCTGTGGTAATGCAATATATAATTGTTTTATCACTGTATATTACCCAGGTGTAACTTATCGTTTGTCAGATGCTTTTGAACTTTAGTGCAGATTCATAGTTGAACAAACATCGGCCCTCTCACCTTGAGTTCACTGATCGATTGCACACATGCCCACTGACCTGCGTTCATGCAGCAATGTGACCCGCAAACAGGCCACACCCGTCACCTGGGTAAACTCTTATCAGTTATAAAAGCTGTCTCTCGACTGATATTTGACCTGCTTTATTTATAGTCAGCCTTTCAGTAACAGGTAAATAGCTGCATCTATGTACAGTATGTGTGTGTGCATGTATTTCCACGCACTCTGGGATGTGTCTGAGGAGAATCTCAGTGGGACACGTAATGATGTGTGCAGCGGTGCGGCAGAACTGGGTCACAGGAAGGTGGAGAGAGAGAAAAAGACACAAAGAGAAAGAAACACTGACAGCTACTGAATCCATTGGATGGAGGAGCTGTGCATGTTCACATTATTCCTGCAAAAGTCACCATTTCCATCACTGAGTTTCCTCTGCAGACCTCAAAAGTTGTCCTTCTGTGTTTCTGCATGCCCATTCTCCACAGAGGGCTTTAATTTATTGCACACAATTAAAAATTTAAACTCATTAAATTATGTTGGTCATCAAGGTCTTAACATTGTGACAGGCAGTGCAAAAAAAACAAAAACACAACAAATAATTGAGCTTTTCTTAACCCCACTTTATGTATATGTTTATATAGAAATCGTCCTTGTCAGATTCCTCCTCTCTTCACCTCACCCTCCAGCCCCCCCTCCTTTCTCCCTCTTTCCCTTGTCCTCACCTCATCGCCCCTGTTGTGCTGTTAGCAGCAACTTTGTCTGTCAGGCTCTCGTCCTCGTACTCTCTCCTCCCCTGTGGTGGCAGAAAACGCAGGCTTGACTGATTGTGACATCCTTTAAAATGGATGCCATTGTACTGGCTCAAAGCCCTCAACCAGGTACCACAATGCGTTGCATGAAAGACGATGGCTCCGTTTACCGGTTTGTACTCTCTGGTTTCATGCAGCAGTGGTGACGAATGGTGTCACTGGGTGTTAAAAGTCTTTACGAGTTGTAAGTCTAGCCCTCAGACTTTCCCGCCTTTCCTTCACCTGACTGCCTCGCCCACATACACATGTGCCATGTTTTTGTGCGCACCCACTCCACTGCTGTCACTGTACATTAAAAATCTGTTGTTTGATAGCTGCCATTTTCATCTCTGCTCTTAACATATACTGGATAGAAGTGTTGATGTTCTTCCTC
Organism: Perca fluviatilis; assembly: GCF_010015445.1. Lineage (NCBI taxonomy): Eukaryota > Metazoa > Chordata > Actinopteri > Perciformes > Percidae > Perca > Perca fluviatilis. The sequence goes on from NC_053118.1 coordinate 22,678,205, forward strand.
ATCATTTACACACTTTTCTTAATTTGAGGTGTTTAGTTAATTTGTATTCACAGGTGGAGATGGCAGTTTATTGACTGACCTGACCCCGCTGACAACCTTTCTATGTCGCTACAGCTCGCATCAGGCGCTACTCCGAGTCGATGACACTGCCGGACTCTTTCATCCAACGCCAGCAGCTGGATGCCAGCATGGCTGACACCTTCCTGGAGCATCTCTGTCTGCTGAACATCGACCAGGAGCCAATCACAGCGCGCAACACCAGCATAATCTGCACCATTGGTGAGTGTGACAACTGGTCGCAGACAGCCAGTCTCAGTGGGTGCTGGGTGGCCTCCAGTGTATTGGCAGGGTTTGATTCTTGGCTGGGGAGCTCTCCGCTTTATTTCCTTCTAATTGTTCTCTTTTTTTCTGGGCTTATGCCCAGAAAAAAAGAGAACAATTAGAAGGAAATACAATATACAGATTGCTGCTTAGTTAGCTCTGACTCTCCAGATATCGCCTGTAATTCCTCACAAATACTACTCAATGAAGGGCTTGTATCCAAAGTGAAGAAGTAGCAGATAGATTGACCAACAAAGTTATTTTTCAATGTAATCCAATTAATTTCTTGGCCAATAAAATAGAAGGAAAATGTGGAAAAAGGGACCATCACAATTTTCCAGAACACAAGTTGACATATTTAAATTGTTTAGTTTTTCAGTCCAAAACCCAAAGATATGCAGTTCACTGTCACAGTAAACACAGAAAATAAGAAAATTGTCACATTTGAGAAGCTGGAATCAGTGATCTTTGGTCATTTTGCCTGAAAAACGTATTAAAATTCGAATTGTTTAGTTTTAATGTCAAATATCCTTTCTGTTACTTCTGTTCCTTTCAGGTCCTGCATCCCGATCGATCCCCAAACTCCACGAGATGGTCAAGGCAGGAATGAATATTGCTCGTCTAAATTTCTCTCATGGCTCACATGAAGTATGTGCAGTACTTTCCTGTGTACCATTTCTCACAATTACAGTACTTATACACGCATGTATTTGTCTTTCCTTCAGTCATGTACTGATTCTCTGTCCGTCTCCCTCCATGTGCCTGTCAGTACCACGGTGAAACCATCAAAAACATCCGAGAAGCGGTGGAGACGATTACCTCTGATCCCTTGTATTATCGGCCGGTTGCCATCGCCTTGGATACGAAGGGTCCAGAGATTCGCACCGGATTAGTGAAAGGGGTAAACATGTTACACTTAATTTATCAAACAGTCTGAACCTTATCAATCTGTCGCATTCAGTCAGCTGCAAGAGGAGCTGAAAATATGTTGACTGCTTTGTATCATCATTTTTTACAGGTTGTTACTTACTTTTTCTTTGGTAAAAGAAGTGGTCCTCATTTGCTTTTTCATCATCTTGTTCTTTGTGTTGCTGTCACATGCCGTCTGCTTTGCTGAACAAATAACTCAGAGCTCTTGGAAACCACTTAATGCCTTGATAAGCTTACAAAGTGCTCTGCATGATGAGCAAGCTGCATGCTGACTTGTTGTGTCTCTTCTAAAGTTGGTTTAGTAGGGGTGGGGAAATCGATACAGCATAGTATTGCAATATTTTCTGTGGCAATACTGTATCAATATACAGACGTAAATCTTTTATTATATAAATCGCACATGAAAATGTAACTTTTTATAATAATAATTACAATATTACAATAAATAAACAACCATATTAAAAGTGAAGCAATAAAACCAACACATAAAAACAAGCATATTAAAATCAAGTGAAATAATAAAACCATCAACTAACAGTAGATGAAATATGATATTGTTATAGGGTGAAGGCTAATCTAAGGAGGTATGTTTTGGTAAGTAATTTGAATGTGTCCAGGTCAGTACAGTCACAGGAGTTTCAGAGGGAGGGGGCTACAACCACAACATTAATGACAGGTTTTCATGACAGTGTTGGTCAGTTTGTCTGCTTGACAATGCCATTATGCATACACAATTGTATGTTTATATTTTATATAATCATTGATATATTCTACTACAACTAATTCTAATATCTTGGCCTTACATATCATGAACACATGTTTTAGCAGATGATATTTTACATTAACAGGAAAAATGCTGATCGGTAGATGACTACTTAAAAAATGAAATCATAAATAAAAACAGTACTCATTAGCAGTTGTTTTTAACCCAACATAAGACAACAACAAATTATTGGTAGAAAGCACTTGACATATTTGTGGGACAATTATAACCCCGTACAGTTAAAGTCTGTTATGTTATCACCATCACTGGCACTCGGAACCTCTGATGTAAATTACCTGAAGTACTTTAGCCCGGCTCAGATGCAAGTTGTGGTTTTGCGAAGCAAATTTAGGAAGGTTCTCTCCCAGGATGAGAAAGCCAAATATTTGATCTTCATTATTTTATTGCATGAGCCCCAACAGATAGAGGTACTTCAGTGTACTATATAGATTACAACATCAAAACTTGTTTTAACATACTGTAATTCTTACATGCCACTGGAGAATATATTAATTTAGGATAATCGCAGAGCATGAATTACAGATTAACAAATGTCTGATTTTGTTGGTTTAAACAACAGCTTGTAAATCAGTTGTGTGTAGACCTGTTCCTCCAAACACAGTAGCTTAAAACAATACTTGGAAGAAACTCCATACTTGCCCCACAGGTTTCACCTAAACACATGACACCTTCCATGCATTTGTGAAGACGTGCGTTGACATCAAAATGCTATTTAATACATTACTTAGCTTAACAAATTGACTATTAAGTAATCTTTGTCTTTTAAAAAATGTGTTGATAATAGAGATGACAATGATATTTATTTAAAGACAACGATCTGTATTTCTTTCCTTTGTGTTTGTGTGTGTAGAAAGTGGAGGAGGAGGTGGAGCTGGAAAAGGGCAGCCATGTCCGTGTGGTGACAGCAGAGAGTGACAAAGATAAAACAGACGGGAAGATTATCTGGGTGGACTACCCCAGCTTGCCCAAAGTCCTCAACAAGGGAAGCAAGATCTACATTGATGATGGCCTTATTGGACTCAAAGTACTAGAAACCGGTAATACCGATGAATTAATTAAGTTGACTTTAACAAACCTAAATACAGTACATGCTGTATTACCTCTTATTTGTTGTTTTAGGTGTCTGTGTGTGTGTGTGTATATATATATATATATATATATATATATATATATATATATACGTCTATATATATGTTCTATTTTGTCACTGTAATCCAAAAGTTGTAGCAGGAATGTCTCACTTAGCTGAAAAACCAATGAAAAGATTGTGGGTCACCTAGAGTTAGGGTTGAAATTAGGATTATAATTTAAGAAATCCCAAATACATTTTAAGAACCTTTCTTCATAAGTCTGAACTCCTTCTCCTTCGAAGAGATCCAGTCTGGTAAAGACTCCTTTATCAACAAAATCTTTACAAAGAAATGTAGTTTTGGCTGTCCTCAATTCAGTGTTATCCACAACTCTGAGGATAATTTAATTAACTCCTCCTCGTCTGCAGGACCTGACTGGGTGGATGCGGTGGTGGAGGCCGGTGGGCTGCTGTGCAGTCGTAAAGGCGTTAATCTCCCTGGCTGCGACCTCATCGGCCTGCAGGCAGTCAGTGAGCGAGACGAGGCCGACCTAAGGTTTGGCGTGGCCCAGGGTGTAGACATGGTGTTCGCCAGCTTCATCCGCTCTGCCCAGGATGTCAAAGATGTGCGGCGAGTTCTGGGGGCGCACGGACGAGACATCAAAGTGATCAGCAAGGTGGAAAGCCGACAAGGGGTTCAGAAGTGAGTCAAGGAAAATACTGAGAGAAAACCATTAAGGCCGTTATTTTGAGTAGCTGGAGGCAGTGACAGTTTCATAATGAGGCTGACTTTGAAATCCACCTCCTGTGGACAGCCAGCAGTCAGTGATGGATGGACACATGTCGGCTCTGGATGTTACACATCTATGATAAGTGATCTGTGTGGCTGTCTGTGCGAGTTATAGCTGCCACTTAATATATCTGACACAATTTATGTCACAGCTTTGTCATCTCCATTACTCATCTCTCGCTACCTCCTGCTGCTCTCTAGCTGCTGACAGTGTTAACTATGGCTCTGATTTAAATGGGATTTTTTTTTTAGATTGGATCATAAAGATTACATTTTGATGCTCTGTATCAATATTTGGCGTGTTTTATGTCTCCTGCGGCTGTATTTTTTTCTTAAAGGTCCTGTATTGTAAAGTGAGATTTCCATGTCTTTTTTTGATTATGAAGCAGGTCAAGGTGCTGTATAGATATTGTGAAAGTATCAATACGCTCAATCCACAGAGAAATGCACAAAGCCCGTATTCAAATATGGTGCCTTTAAACGAGCAGTTAGGACTTCCGTACGGTTATGATGTCACAACTATACTGTGCATAGGTAGAAAGTGCTGTTAGAGTCTTTCCCTGGCTGCAATGATGGTGCAGAGACGCCAAGAGCACAGATGTGGAACACCTGGAAACACTGACCCATCAGAGCAGACAGGGCTTTTTTGAGAGGGGGGCTTAAAGAGACAGCCTCTAAAACGGAGCGTTTCAGACGCAAAGTGAATATAGGTATATTCAGAGAGACAATATGAGAAAAAAATTTTCTTGTTTTTTTTTTACATAAAAGCATTTACACATGTTCTAGTATAAACCCAATATACAAATACGAACATCAAAATTTGCATGATGTGGGATTTAGATCACAATGCAACACTGCTCAATATATTTCCAAGAACCAGAAGCTGTGAGCAAAATTCTGTTTTTGCAGATCAAGACTTGCATTTGAATAATAATGCATCAGAAACAAACCGTATCGCCAATGTTTTCCTGCCTCTGCTTCTTCATCCCTGCATACTCCTGCTTTTGTGCTCTTTTCCAACTCCCTTATTTTTATCCTAAACTCTCAGTCCTTTGTTTCCTCATCCCTCCGCTAATCTGTCAGCTTTGAGGAGATCCTGGCTGAGAGCGACGGTGTGATGGTTGCCAGGGGCGACCTGGGGATCGAGATCCCAGCGGAGAAAGTCTTCATCGCACAGAAGATGATGATTGGACGCTGTAACTCTGCCGGCAAGCCCGTCATCTGTGCCACACAGGTCAGGAAGGAACACACACACACACACACATACACACACACACACACACACACACACACACACACACACACACACACACACACACACACACACACACACACACACACACACACAATACAATAATTTCATCCTCAAAGGCACACACATTTCCTCTCTTTCACACCACTCTTAGGCTTACACACTCACTCACACACGCACACACACGCATACTCCTGCAGCCATGTTGAGTCACAGTTCTATGTCTTGTTTATGCTACAGCTCCTGACTCAGAGTGACAGCATTATAGCAGGTCTGCTACTCGAGACCTGAGCCCACAAAAATCACCCACACATACAGTAATGCTTATCAGCATTAGCAAGCAGCTTCTTAACTACTACAAAAATGTAGTCTCTCAGGCAACTCTGCAAGCAGTCTCATTTTCCAACTGTCTGCCTTGCTTGTTGACATATGATACAAAGTCTCCAGCATGTCAGTGATGATCTGGCATCGTCTGCCTCAGTCTAAATGAGCTCTCATTTCTCCTCCAATATTGTCTAACCATCCACAAAGCCATTACCCCCTCTCTTCCTTCTCTCCCTAAAGCCTGTTTGCGTGACATTACTTTCTCATCTTGGACAAGAATTGACATACAAAGTGGCTTGTTTTTAATGGATTAATTGATCTAATCCCTTTTACCGTGCCAGAGACATTTTGGCTGTGGTTAAAAGACTAATGGGAATGTGGGTTTGTGTGTGTAATGTGTTTGTAGATGCTTGAGAGCATGGTGGCCCATCCACGGCCAACCAGAGCGGAGAGCAGTGACGTGGCCAACGCCGTGCTGGATGGAGCTGACTGCGTAATGTTATCTGGGGAGACCGCCAAGGGACTGTTTCCTGTGGAGGCAGTCGCAATGATGCACTCAGTGCGTGTCTCTGTGTGTGCATGATGTCCATTCTGTTACATCTGTCTTATAGTAGTGTCCTCTGAAAACGCTCTCCCCCTCTGTCTCCCCCACACCCTCCCCTTCTGTCTCTGTCTCTCAGATCTGTAGGGAGGCAGAGGCGGCCATTTTCCACCAGCAGCTGTTTGAGGAGTTGCGTCGCCTCACTCCTCTCTCCTCTGACCCCACAGAGGTCACAGCCATCGGAGCTGTAGAGTCCTCCTTCAAGTGCTGTGCAGGGGCCATCATAGTCCTCACCACCAGCGGCAGGTGTGTATACAAAACGTATCACCATAAGAGTAGTATCGATTTTCTCACCTAACTCTCTGCAAGAAAGTGAATAAGCATATTTCCCAAAATGTCAAACTATTCCTTTAAAGTTAGAGAGAGATTGGGATTACTGTTGATAAAAAGGTGAACGTGAATAAAAGGTTTGCAACAGGATGCAAACTCAAGTTTCCTGCATGAAAGTCAGACGCTCTACACACCCATCCACTACCCCGACCTGCACACTGTAACCTTCCACAATATAGGGCACTTCTTGCATTACCACTAAACAGTGGCATTGGGCACATATCTTAAAGTGCTGAGTCATCCAATATGATTGTATTTCCTAGGATACTTGGCTGGCTTTTTATACACCCAAAAGCATGCACATACTGTAGACTTATAGACTCATTCGTGGAAGAGTTAGAACTGAGTAAATATGTCACTGGACAGAAATACAGACATGCAGGCTCTATAGAGAGGCGAAGTCCCTCCCCTTCTGGTGGACCTCATGGGACCTTAATTCGGAAAAAATATGAACGGTAGTGACGCAAATTATTTTTTGATCCTGTTTGAATTGAGCCATGGATTACAAATATGATGTTTGTCAATTTAAAAGAATTTTTCAACCGAAGAAAGTCTCAGTTAGCCTTAGGTTTGTCATATGACCACTTAGTTTTGTGTGAAACCGCTCAGTGAACTACATCTCTCGTCTCACACAATTTACGTCACCTTTCTTGACGCTCAACTTGCTCGCTAGCTAGCTTAGCTCTGTTCCACAACACATCACATGTAACATTATATTATCTGATGTGTTTTATTCAGTGAAGTGTTTTCAGCAGATAAGCAAAAGAACAAGCAAGATCCTCTACTCATTTGAGTAATTCAAACAGGATCAAAAAATTATTTGTCTCTCCCCGTTCACTCCCATTCATATTTTTTCAAAAGCTAGGTCCCATGGACCGGAAGTAGAAGGGCGTGACTTCGGCTCTCGATAAAGGCTGTAGCAACAAAGTATATTGTTTTAACCCAGAGCAAAGCTACAGATTTAATATTACAGTACTGTTCTCTGCTTTAGCATCCTTAGAGTAGAGTTTTATATTCACTATGTGCATTGTGTTCTCCTTTTTTTGTGTATTTACTAATTCCCCTACCAAAAATACTGATTTCTATACAATGCACACACATACAGTATGGATATACTAAACATGGGAATGCATATTTTTAAATCACCGACCCATTTCTATGTACACAGACACCACATACAGAAGGGGACAAATTAAAATGAACAAATGAAACAAAAAACATTACAAATGCAAATTCCATACAGGCGCACTTCATGATACAATTAAGCAATAAACCTATAATCCTATAATGCATGGTGACATGTATAGAAAGGCTGAGCAGACACAGCTGACCTTGATTTTTTTTTTAATCAAGGTTGCAATAAAACAAGACTAAGAGTCTACAGAGATGCTATCAGCTCTGTGCGGCTGTACTTAGGCACAGCAGTGCTTTGAGCTGAATGCTGATGTAGACTAAGGTGCTTACAATGACAAAGCAAACATGCTGATGTTTAACAGGAACAATGTTTACCACGTTGAAAGTCTTAGTTCAGTGTTTAAGCATGCTCACATTTGCGGAGTAGATGGGAATTGACATGATGGTGCAAGATGAAAAGTAAAGGGATCACCAAAGTGATTACATTTCACCCTGTGGGGAGCATGACCATCTGTACCAAATTCCACGGCATTTCATCCTGAAGTTGTTGCGATATTTCACTCAAAACTATAAATGTCAACCTATGGAGGTGCTAGAGAAAAAGTCCAAGATCACTAAAGTCATTAGGATTCATCCTCTGGGCACAAGATTTCATGGCAATTCATCCGATAGTTGTTGAGATGTTTCAGTCTGGAACAAAGTGGTGGACCAACATTAAGCATCGACTGACATGCCGCTAGCATGGCCAAAATGGGACATTGAGAGTGTTCATTATTTTTATGGCAGAAGCTTGTGTCACAAAAACTGTTCAATAGGAGCAGTGACTAAAGTGACATATGCATTTAGTAGATTTATGGCAAAGACGACATGTAGGACTCCACCACCATCATCGGAGGGAATATGTTTTAAAAGAATGTGTTCATCCTTTCGGTAGAATATATGACAAGGTGCAAGCTGTTCTGGCAGCTGGAACAACACTAAACTATGACACTTTATGTTTATTGTTTCCTTTTTAATTTGTCACTTATCTATTGTGCCATCATTGTCTCTCCAGGGCGGCACATCTCCTGTCCAGGTACCGCCCTCGATGTCCTATTATTTCCATCACCAGAAGCCCTAAGGTATAGTCTGGCTCTATGAACCAGCAGTGCATTTGTCTTGCCTGAAACACAACTTTGTTGTTGACACACTTTTCATAAATGAACAGTGTGTGACAGTCAGTATATGCTCTCACTGTCTGTTGTTGTAAATGGTGACAGCAGCACAAAAGATGTCAGATTGGTTTGACTGACCGAGCGTATTTATATGTAATATTTTACTGGAGTGTGTTTTATCGGACAGTTACTTTAAAACGTGATCATAGCGCACTGCAGGACATGTAACACCATCCACAAGCAGTTAAAAAATATGGCAATTTATTTATGCCAAACAATTTGTAGTTATTATATTCACTGTATGTACAACCTTGAAATTAGCATGTCTCCGTCATCTGCCTCAGGTGGCCCGTCAGTCTCAGCTGTTAAGAGGAGTGTTTCCTGTCCTCTTCCACCCTCTGCCTGCTCCCGTCTGGGCCGATGATGTAGACAACAGGGTCAACTTCGGCATGGACATAGGTGTGTGTGTGTGTGTGTGTGTGTGTGTGTGTGTGTGTGTGTGTGTGTGTGTGTGTGTGTTTGTGTGTGTGTGTGTGTGTTTGTGTGTGTGTGTGTGTGTGTGTGTGTGTGTGTGTGTGTGTGTGTGTGTGTGTGTGTGTGTGTGTGTGTGTGTGGATTGTATATGCCTCCATTAGCCTGCTCATTTATATGCTATGATACTGTCTTACTCATACACCTGCCTCTTTTGTTTCTTTCCATCCACCTCCTCAGGGAAAGCAAGAGGATTCTTCAAGTCGGGCGACATGGTGATAGTCGTGACAGGCTGGATCCCAGGCTCTGGTCACACTAACATTATGAGGGCAGTCAATGTCCCATAACAACCTGACCTTCCCTGACTCTAAATCTGACTGACATGCTGACATATAAATGTGATGAGAACCACCCCTTTAAATAAAACAATAACCACCGCTACTTTTTAACAAAAGCGTTTTGGCAGCATCATCAGTGTTATTTAAACTCAAGGTTATGGTAGGAAAACACTGGAACTGTTCTCATGAATGTTGAATTTGTGTTTAGCGTGTCTTGAAAGAGATGACTCCCCCCCCCAAAATAAAACGTTTAACACACATGTTCTACTATTTCATGTCAAACTTAAGCTTCAATAATTGTACCATGTTCTTTTCATCTGTTATTTGTGGGAGTAATATTGAATTGAAAATGAACATGATCTCTTTGCCTGCCATTGTTTCAGCATATCATTACTGGTAGCCTTTAACGAAATTGAAGATAAGACTTTTATTCCTGTCCATATCCTGATCTTATCTCTGTGACGGCACAATTCTTTTGGCTAGTATGAGCTGTGCTGGGAGATGTAGAGATGACGGGTATTGAACCACATCCTTTTGTCCACTGAGATGACCCAGATGCTGATATCTTCCTACTGTTCTCTTGTAAACTAATTATATCTGTTCCTGCATGGGGCTTTCTCATGTCTGATGACGTCCTTGAATTTCTTCTGCAGGCTTCCTCTTTCCTTTCCAGTTCCTATAAGTGCCTTAAATCCTCCTAGATTACCTATTCTCTTTTTGTCCATAACATCCACATTCAAAGTTAGGCAAATATCTGGGTGTATGAATGTATCTTTCAGAACACGTGTTGGCAACAATATGTTGGCAATAATTTAATGTTGTAGCAGGTTGAGTTGATGCTAATTGATATACTGTTGGATGAATTGATCTTTAAAATGCATCATATTTTAGGCTATAAATTGATCATATGTTATGTGTATTTAAATCTGCAATCTGTTATTCTCAGCTCTGACATTACTAATTGTAGCCTAATTAACAGAAAACTTGGCTGGGATTTGTAGTTTTTTTCAATTAACTATTATATATGAGGTCTGATAGAAAAATGTATTATTACACAGAAGTATAGCATTTAAAAGAATTGAGCTTTAGCTATCATCACATTATTTTGGACTCCACAGCTTTTTATTAACTAATCCTATTGCATTGTACTCTTCTCTCGTGTCTTTCCATTCAGTTTTTCCTTACTTGTCACTCTTCTTATGAGGACTTGCTCTTTTGCCGAGGTTTAAATACATTTCATCATCGCTCTCCATTACGCGATCCCTCGCTGTATTGGTGAGAGAGAGGATGACGCGAGACCTGTACCTGCGAGGAATGCGTGCGTCTTGCGCCGGCTAGGCATGCGGCCTTGGGGGACGTATGATGGGGATGCGGATGCCATGGTAACAGGCCGATTAGAGCCAGACCTTTATATGCCGTTTATTTATTTAATATTCCATTTGCATGCGATGCCCGCCTCTGTGGACGTGCCAGCTCGACCTCTGAGTATTGGAGTGAGAAGTGAATGTCAGCTTTACGCTGGAGTCCATCGGATCCGAGCAGTCTACGAAGGAGCTGCCACCTTAAACGCTCAACAAGTTGTTGTTTTACGGAGGGGGGCTTTTGAATTGAGCACAGCGCACCGTTTTACATTGGAGAAATCTAGAGCATTTTGATCTGTCTTCGGTGCCATCAAGGGGAAAAGGACAGCGCCGTATCCCTAGTCTGGACACAATGTCATTGAAAGTCGACAGAAGTGGGAATTGATGGCAGCAGCTCTGCTGATGAGAGGACAGAAGATTTCGGGCGTCAGACTCCGAACACCTGACCAGGTTAATTCCGGCATTAGTTTTACAAAATCGTCCTGTTGTTGAAGAGCCGGTTGTCTATGGCTGTCTGAGCGCTTCTGTCACGGACAGGCAACATTTCGGCGCGCCTTCCATCACGATGAGTGCTTTTCCGCTCGGATAGTGTAATTACAACATGCCGCGTATTCCATGAAATCATGGGCTAGATTTAGGGTCATTTTACTTGTTTCCGCCGCCTTGTGTGTCCCTCTCGGTCTGTTTTTGTGTGCGTGTTTCTGGTGTGCGTGTCAGAATGAATCAGTGCGCCTTTGAGTATGAGCGCCTCTGTGTGCCTATAATGTGCGTCCCTTATGTCCATTAACAACCCATCCGTCCTGACAGAGGAACAAGTGTCCTAGTCATTCATCCGCGGATGAATGTTCCCCACTCTGCCACCTTACCGCTCAAATCATTTCTTACATAATGATACATGTAGAAAATAGACAAATTGGGTGAGCAGCCTGGACATACATTCTACACAGACAGGACACCGACGGCCAATAAGCAGCGAGCTCCGTTTTCTACAAAAGACCGGGATTCCGGTTCCAATTTGACCGGCGTCGGAGCGTTGAGGGCGGCTGTGGAGAGGAGAGGGAGGGCCTCGGGGGGGAGGGAAACGTTTCAAGGACGAGGAAGGAGAAAATATACAGTAACATATGTAAGGACAAAAGATACTCTTTAAGAAAAAAGGAAAAGTAAAGCTGCTGGCGTCACATAGGCAGGGTGACGGATTTAATGTCTGGATGGAGCTGTTTCCAAGGGCACTGAGGTAAGCATGGACACATCGGCAGAGAGAGGGATAGGGCGGAGGTGTGAGCAGCCGGCTCCAGGAGAATGACCACTTTTTTTAGCTTTAGCTTCAATTCAACATTCAGATTTACATTGACATTCTCACCTATGTAATATAGACAGGCCAACTACACTAAACTGAGATTTACGGGTTATATTCACCCTTCCTTCACTCTCCTCATCCTACTCCCCCCCCCCTGAGTTGGGATGGATGGGGTGGCTGGAGGTGTGGGCACCCCTGGTAGTGCCGGAGTGTCTGGGAGTGACAGCCTCCCCAGACATAACGGAGGGGACTCGAAGCGGCGCAGTAAGGGCAGCCTGCCCTCTCCGGGTTACAGGCTGTCCCAGGCCTCACTGGAAGGGGAGAGGGGCTCCTTCGGGGCGGACAGCACTTCCTTAGGTGGACGCGGCCGCCGTCTCTCCATCATGAGCTCCTCCACCAGGGACGGCCTTCCCTTCCGCACAGCAGGTACCCCAACCACTCCGGTGCCCCAGCCCTCTTCTTCTGCCACAGCTCATCCTCCTCCTCGTTTACTGGGCTTTGCCTCGACTCGTGCCGCCCTGCCATCCACCTCCTCCACTGGGACTGGAGTGATGGTGGTGGCCACAGGCCCAGAGACCACCACCACCACGGCATGTAACACAACTGCAGGGAGCCCTGAGATGATGGGTCAGTTTGGACTGGGTGTGTTTGGCATGGGACTTGACGGGGAGGACTACAGCAACTCCAACCAGAGCACCTTCATCCAGAGACAGTTTGGAGCCATGCTTCAGCCGGGGGTCAACAAGTTCAGCCTGCGCATGTTTGGATCCCACAAAGCTGTGGCACTGGAGCAGGAAAGACTGAAATCAGCAGGGTCGTGGATCATACACCCATACAGTGACTTCAGGTATGGACATACACACACACACACACACACACACACACACACACACACACACACACACACACACACACACACACACACACACACACACACACACACACACACCACAGCTGATGTTGGTTTGTAAAAGAAATGTAGCCTGTAGCACATAAAAGACACAGTTATTTTGGTTGAAATATGGATCAAAGCAAGTCAAAGCTGTGCTCTATCAAGCACACTTGAAGCATAGTGATAGACACTTAAGTAAAGGGAGGAACAGGAAAAGAGAAACCTATCATACATTCAGCAGCCTCTTCATTTGATAACTAGGGGAAATGGGGAGGAGGACAGAGATATGCAAGAGGCTAAATGTATATTGCTGGGTGGGGACACAAAAGAAGTGTATAGGAAGATGTGTGATGTTTAGGAGGGTTAGGAGAGGCAAAATATGAAATGGGAGAGTCTCTGGAGGAAACATGGTGTATAGGCAGAGGTTGTATGAAAGGTTAAAAGGGAGAACTGAAAAAAGAGGAATGAATGCAAAGTCCCTGGGAGTATGATGAAGGCAGGGAGTGGTGTTTATAGAAAGGATAGTGTGCAGGTGACAATGCCTCCTGTGTAAACACCATGCAGCAATGGCAGGTCTCCATTTGTACTAGTGAGAGAATAAATACTCTAGAGACTGATAGCCTGTTGTTTCTAGAAGAAAATAATTTCACAGAGGGAAATAAAGGCGAGAAGATGCAAATTAGGAGGACAGATTTAGCCAATCAGTGTTTTGGCTGATCAGGGAGCAGTGAGAGATGCCTTCCATGTCAATTAGGTGAAATGTTAAAGGTCCTATGACATGCTGCTTTTTGGATGCTTTTATATAGGCCTTAGTAGTCCCCTAATACTGTATCTGAAGTCTCTTTCCCGAAATGTAGCCTTGGTGCAGAATTACAAGGTGGAGGATGGGGGTGTGGCCTTGACCAACTGCCATGCTTCGCTCATTTGCAAGCCATGATGTCTCTCTCTTTCTCATGGGTGGGCCAAATTCTCTGGGCGAGCAAAGCAGAGAAAGGGAAGGTAACCTTTCCCCTTATGACATCATAAGGGGAAGATTCCAAATCGGCCCATCTGAGCTTTCATTTTCTCAAAGGCAGAGCAGGATACCCAGGGCTCGGTTTACACCTATCGCCATTTCTAGCCACTGGGGGACCATAGGCAGGCTGGAGGGATTAATGTTAGAAAACCTCATAAAGTGAAGTTTTCATGCCAAGGGACCTTTGATTATGTTTTCATGTGAACGATAGATGAACCCAGCACAACATGCCCTGCTGGTGACTCCATGCAAGGAACAATAAAAGAGAATTAATAACTCCTGAGGTGAAATTACTATTTTGAGGCTGTTCATTTTTGGTTACCTTGAGTAAAAGTCTCCTCACAAAGATAAACATGAACCCGGTGGTGAATTCTCCTAGTAAATGTTTCTCTAGCTTTCTTTTTTTAATGGAGGTGAGTATGGGAGGGGAATTTTGTGAATGTTTGCCATTGTCTTAAACACATAAGGCCAAATTGCATGCACCATCACACACTTTTAACATGTCTTATTATTTACAGACAAACATGTTGAGCACCCATAAACATGCTGGTCACTGATTTGTTAGAGACTTATAATGCATAAATACACTTCTACAAATGTGCTGGTGGACAGAAGAGGCAGAGACAGTATTCATAATCTCCAGACAGGCTGCAACAATGGATGACTTGATCCCCAAGGCTCCTGGCCCACTTTTGTCTCACACACACACACACACACACACACACACACACACACACACACACACACACACACACACACACACACACACACACACACACACACACAGACAGTGTCGTTTTCTATTGTCTGTCAATTTAATGATCACTCACAAGTGCTGCTTATAAGTCTGCTCACAGGAGATACGGTGAACAAGGTCAGTGAGGAATGAAGGGAAGGATGGATGGATGGATGGATGAAGGGGTGTGGATGGATGGATGGATGCCTCTCCTGTACTTATTGATATTCATGTAAGATATCTACTGTAAAGATGCTAATAGTCCCAATTAACCCATCAGAGAATCACAATTGAATTTCAATCAATTATGTATGACTTCCTAAATTATGCAAGTTAAGTATGCATTATGCATAATTCAGTCATCTAACTTTTCAGTTAAGTACCTGTAGTCTGGAGCGACGTCTGAAGAGGAACTTTGTGAGGCTGGAGCGAGAGAGAAGGAATTACTTTACTTTCTTCTAAAGCCCCTTTATTATGCCCCTTTATTGTGTATGTGCAGTAATATGTATGCTTATTGTGTGTGTGTGTGTGTGTGTGTGTGTGTGTGTGTGTGTGTGTGTGTGTGTGTGTGTGTGTGTGTATGTGTGTGTGTGTGTGTGTGTGTGTGTGTGTGGTCTGTCATTATTGAGTGCACTGATAAGCTCTCACACCCTTCACCTCATTAAGAAAATATGGGTTGCTGCTGCACCTTTAAGAATACATAACACGAGGCAGAAGACTATTCATACAATGGAACACCGCGAGAGAGAATAGAAAGTGAGAAGAAAACAGTTTGGTTGTCACCACAGATGAGTCGTGTTGAGACAGTGTTGGCGGCATTACACATATAGTAACAGGGACTTATTACGTAATAGCCTGTTGCAGTTGTGCTCGTTTGTCTGTCTGGCAGGATAATAGGTGGAAACTTGCTCAGAATTGACACCTGGCCAACTGCGAGCAGAGGACCAATCAAAGGCCGCTCAGCAGACACTTGGCCTCAATTACAGTAAAATTAGTGTTTGGTTTGACTGTTCATGTTCAAGATGGAATACTGATGAGGCCGCGGAGAACAGCTTTGATTGCATTTACAATTCCAACGTGTGTGTGTGTGTGTGTGTGTGTGTGTGTGTGTGTGTGTGTGTGTGTGTGTGTGTGTGTTTGTGTGTGTGTGTGTGTGTGTGTGTGTTTGTGTGTGTGTTTGTGTGTGTGTGTGTGTGTGTGTGTGTGTGTGTGTGTGTGTGTGTGTGTGTGTGTGTGTGTGTGTGTGTGTGTGCGTGCACCGTGTTGCATCAGTCCACCTTCTCCTCAGGTATTTAACCATCATGACAAACCTTCACATCAATTTTAGTTTGTATCTGATATCTTGTCATGTCTGTTTGGTTGTTCTCATTTGTATGGTCTCACATCTCAGTAACAACAGCAAAATATAGTACACAGAGGCAGATTAATGTGCAATGACATGTACAATGTCAACTATTACGTTACCAAGCAACCTAAAACAATATTGCTGCATGCCATTGAGGTTAGATTAAAGATGCAGTGGGTAGAATGCAAAAAATTTGCCAGGATTTGAAATGGCAGCTCTTCCTCTCTCTGTCACATTATTATAAATAATATTCTACCTCTCAAGAAGCTCCGTCAGGTCATGTCCTCCATCAGAACATTAAGTACCACTGAAGTTCTAAATATTGGCTAATATATAATAATAATATAATATATGATTTAAAGCAGTGGTTCCCAACCTTTTTTCCTTGGCGCCCCCCCTACTTATGTCTAAGAAAAGCTGAGCCCCCCCCGAAACCGAAGTTGAGGTAACTCTCGAGATAGAGCCTTACTTTCTTTTTTGATAAAGAGCAGTTATCAGGACTTTTACGTTTCTCCGCCATGTTTCATTCATAAAATAGTGATGCCGTTGCGGCAGGAAAAAACGAGGATGATAGCAGCTAGCAGCTGACCTGATGACAGCAAGGGTCCCAGGTTAAGAGATCCCGGAGGTTTGGCCTACTAAGTAGCCTGTCTCCAATTTTAAGCGAGAACAAAAATATATAGTTTTTATACCGACTTTTGTATACATTATATATTCTAGTGTATTATCATAACTTGTTTAACATGTGCAAATATTTTTTTTTTACCTCAACCTCAAACCAGATAAAGACTTGCGCACCCCCTGTGATCTTTGCCGCCCCCCTAAGGGGTGCCCGGACCCCAGGTTGGGAACCACTGATTTAAAGCATTGTTCTTTTTAATCAGAGTTACAAAGTGTGTCCTCAAGGTGAGAAATAAATCTCCAGCCCTGTCACAACAGAAGCTACAGAACCACTGTGTCTGTGTTGCTGTAAATAAGCCCTGTATTTATTGCCAGTGATGATGAAGTGATACATGTGTCAGTATAAGTGACAGAATCAGGGAGTAGTGTGTGTGTGTAGCAGAGTGATGACTCATACTTAATCTTCATCAGTGGCTGTGTCACACCACATGAGGTTGTGTTACTAAATTAGAGCTCAATAGCAATCGACCTCAGAGCTTGAGTGTACTTTCTCGCAGAAAGAGAGCGAGTGTGTAGAGCAGGAGAGAGGATGCAAGAATTGATATGGGTTAAGGTGATGGATGAAGGGATTAGGATGAAAAAGACAGAAGGATGACAGCCATGATCTCCAGATGATTGGCTCGCCTCTTCTGTTATACTTAATCAAAAAAAATCCTAGGAAGAATTTGCACTTCTTAATGTCGTGGATGATCCCCACGTTGTTATACTCACCGTCTGGCTCAGGGGAATGTAACAAAGAGGAGACTATAAATTTAACATGAGAATGTATATAGGGAAATTAGATATAAAAGGATTAACTGGAAGAAAAGATGGTGCTGGGGGAAGGGGAGGAGAAAGACTAGCAATTGTTTGCACATCCAAATCCATCCGATTAGTCCTTGAAAGGGGCACTAGACCCATTCTACACAAAGGGTGGTTTACTCTTCATGGAGAATACTACTCAACCAGTAAAAAAAGAAGTATCGTCTTCTGTGGCTCTGCAAATCTTTTTAAAGTCCTATGAAATAACCCTGATTATGTCATCAAGGTTGTGTCAGCTTGGGCCTGTGTACAAACTGGATGTCTGGAGTTTGTAAGATGAGTGCAGAAAGTAATGAAAGACGCTATCCGAGTTCATTATGAGATTCGTAAGATCCGTTGTCTTTGCAGCTTGAACCAGATAGCCTACTTCACTCTAAATGTCAGGAAATCTCGGCTTCTGCTGCTTCAGTATTGACCTTTCTTTATTGGATCTATCTCTCACAACTTCATGTCAGTACAATACTGAATCACAGGGGTATCACTTTAAAATCAATTTATTTATGTTCATCACGGGGGAGTAAAATGCATGATCTTTTTAAGTTTGAAAATCAATCAAGTTTTTTTGGCATGAATGTAGAGGTTACATTATTGCTAAAGCTTAGGTAATATTGAATACAGCAGGCCTTTTTAAAAGCAGACTTTTGACTTGTCATAGTAGGAAAGGAAAGTAGCTCAGGTGTTAACAATAACATTAACAATGCTCTGTTAATATCCCACTAATTGTATGCTGGTGTGTTTTGCAGTTAATATACAGTACAAACAAGTCTATTTACTTTACCATTTTATAACAACAGGTGATTATATCTCCAAATGGGAAACGAGCATAGTATTAATTAGAATTTCTTTATGAGGACTAGGCCTGCCACTTGTTAATTGCTACTGTTACTTGTCACCTCAAGATGTCGGTCCCATGCAGTTCAAATCAAACTTCACAAATAGACAAAAAATATTTTCTAAGATCTAATACTTTTTTGTTTTCCAATCCACCACCCACAATTTATTGAAAAATGTCCAGCATTTAACAGCTCCTCCATTTCCTTTGTGCATTGCATTGTGGGAGACTTTTTCAGTGTGAACACAGGAAACATAATAAAATAAAATAAAAAGCAAATATCTTAGACTTACAGTACAACCTCGTAGACACAGAAACAGAAAACAATAAAACACAGTTGAGCAACACTTTCTTCCTCTGTCTAGATTCTACTGGGACCTGCTGATGTTAATGTTGATGATGGGGAACTTAATCATCCTGCCAGTGGGCATCACTTTCTTCAGAGAGGAGAACACTCCCTCGTGGATCATCTTCAACGTGGTGTCTGACACTCTCTTCATGGTCGACTTGGTTCTCAACTTCAGGACCGGTATCATCAAGGAAGACAACACTGAGATACTACTGGACCCCAGGTCAGCAGAAGCATTTGGGGGCAATGATTTTGTGTGTGTGTAAGGTCGAGAATATCAATACAACCATGAATTTAAATTTGCTCTTCTAGCCATCTGCTGGGTTTGTGTTGAAACAATCCATGTGTGAGATGTGAAAAGGTGACATGGAGCCGGTGGCAGAGCTTTGTTCATGTTCCAGTTGAGTCCCTGTTGAATATTGATGAGAATTGTTTTAAGCTAGCCAAATGTTGGAATCACTTCCACAAAGCTTGATTGCCAAATTACAAATGTCACTGGTCTTCCATCCTACTCTAACTCAGGGCGATCCGCCAGAACTACCTGAAAACCTGGTTCCTCGTGGACTTCTTGTCATCCATCCCAGTGGACTATATTTTCCTGATGGTGGACAGTCTCGACTCCGAGGTCTACAGGACGGCCAGGGCACTGCGCATCTTTCGCTTCACCAAAATCCTGAGCCTGCTTCGACTGCTCCGCCTGTCCAGACTCATCCGCTACATCCACCAGTGGGAGGAGGTGAGAAACAGAGGCTGGAAACAGAGAACAAAGTCGAAGGGAAAGGGCTATTTGTGTGAAAGTAGTCTGGCATTGCCAGACTTATCTCCGTGAAATTTTAAAACTCATTTAATATGTAAGGTGTGACTCATAACAAGCCTTTTACTTAGAAATAGCATGTTTTTAGGATAAAATCGAATCAATTTTTTTGAAGATTGTGCCAAGGAACTGTAGAAAAAGCCTTATTAAAATACATTTTGAACAATTTTGGAATAAAAGGTTAACCTCACCTGCCCTCCCATCCTTTTATTTACCCCACCTACATCCTTATTTTACTCCTCCTATTTACTTCTGCTCCTCCTCAGATCTTCCATATGACCTATGACCTTGCCAGTGCAATGGTGAGGATAGTTAACCTGATTGGTATGATGCTGCTGCTGTGCCACTGGGACGGCTGTCTTCAGTTCCTGGTCCCCATGCTGCAGGACTTCCCTCCTGACTGCTGGGTTTCCAAGAACCTGATGGTGGTGAGTCTCTAACCAGCCCTGTGCATGTAACTGACTGTTATTTTTAATATGATTCAGGGAATTAATTTATTGTGCAGAGAACAAACAAATGACTTGACATTCAAGCGTTATCTCAGCTTGTTTGAACCGTGTGCACAATATTTATTTCAGATGAATGCAAATCATAGATTCAGAAAGCCCCTGTTTTTGGTTATCTGTGTGTGTGTGCAGAGTGAGGGTGTTTATCAGATTTTACATTGTTTGCTCCTTATCTGTGTTAATTAGCTCATGCAGCAACATGTCTAGTTGGAATAAGATTGACTATCATCATCATCATCATAATGAAAATTAAAAAAAATATTTTCCAATTAAAAACCTCATCAGTGATCAACCTGGAGATTTCGTCCCCGTGCACGCAGGGGTACAGATCTGGACGTTCATGAATGTACACATATACACAGCTGTATAATTAGCTGACTCATGTCTCAGCAGTTGCCTGGGTGACTGTTGCTAAGCAGGCTGATGCTGGGATTTTCCCCAGAGAAAGTCCCCTCATCCGTAAGACCATTAACATCTTTGTACTGTATAATTGGACTCAATTTAAAATAGGAGGGGATGCACACACACACACACACACACACACATACACACACACACACACACACACACACACACACACACACACACACACACACACACACACACATACACACACACATATACAGAGGCTGCCTTTTTATTTGTAGTCTTAGACATTCATATAATAATTCTGCCTTTTTATTGGCAGTGTGGTTGTATACATTCTGCAGCCGCCCTGTTTTAAAGCAAAGTGGGTTTGGACTGTTAAATTGCTCTTCTGTTACATGTTATGATCCTAGCTGTATTTTCTGAAGTGATGTGGTCAGTGTGAGTGCCTCTAAGAAAAAAAGCTCCTGCAACTTGACTAAAATAAGAACAGCTCAATATGGTAGCGCCTTGGTAATTAACACTTGAAACTTCTTTTTACTCTTCCTGTCACCCTCTTTGTCTGCCTCTCACTTACAGAATGACACATGGGGTGTGCAGTACTCCTATGCTCTATTCAAAGCCATGAGCCACATGTTGTGTATCGGGTATGGTGCCCAGGCTCCAGAAGGGATGACTGATGTGTGGCTTACCATGCTCAGTATGATCGTGGGTGCCACCTGCTACGCCATGTTCATCGGCCATGCCACCGCTCTCATCCAGTCACTGGACTCCTCACGAAGACAGTACCAGGAAAAGGTGAAACATGATGCTCATCCATCAGTCCTGCTCTTCTTTTTATAGTACAGCCATTAAATCTGATTCAATCAATTTCTGTCTATGATATTATCCATTATTAATGAAGCTTTTTTTTTTTTTTTCATTAATCAGTTAATATTTTACTCTATAAAGGGTCAGAAATCACAACTTCCCAGAGCCCAAAGTGGCATCTTCAAATTTCTTTTGTTCCATCCAACAGTCAAAAACATGCTCAATTTACAATTATATAAAACAGAGTATCTTTGTATTTATTAAGCTGAAACCAGTGAATTTTCGCTTTATAAATTACTTTAAACGGTAATCAAAATGGTCAGAATTGTTGTTGAATCATTTTCTGTCAAAAGACAACTGTAGTGGTTTCCAACCTGGGGGTCAGGAGGACCTGCCAAAGTGGTCGCAAGAAAAATCTGAGTGGTCTCAGGATGATTACTGAGATAGGACAGACCCTCTCAAATAATTATTTTCTTCTGAAATACTATATAGGTTTTACCTTCCAAGCTTCTAAAAAATATTTGAAATAAAAAATCTTACAAGGAAAAATTATTTTAGTCAAACTTCTCATAACTTAATGGCTGTGTTCAAACTCACTCCCTATACAGTGCATTCACGGTCTGCATTTCAATTTAAATGTCCAAATTCTGAGTCTAAAATATATACAGTAGTAATAAAACGGAAAAAGTGCTCTTTGCTAGCAATTGCATCCCATTTATGGATGCGAAAATTTTAACTGTTGTTATATGAGTGTCTAAAATCGTAATGTACAGCTCTCTATTGAGTAAACTATTATATGTAAAGCAGTGAACGAGTGATATCGGATGCAACCATAGACATGTGCCAAAAAAGTTGGGAACCAGTGGACTAATCCATTTTCTTATGCTCTCTAGTTTGCAGATTCCTGACCTGTGCATGTTTGTGTATGTGTGTGATATTGCAGTACAAGCAGGTGGAGCAGTACATGTCGTTCCATAAGCTTCCTGCAGATGTTCGGCAAAAGATCCACGAGTACTATGAGCACCGCTTCCAGGGGAAAATGTTTGATGAGGAGAACATCCTGGGAGAACTCAGCGAGCCACTTAAAGAGGTAATAACGTCACTAACCACTACACATCTACACGTAGAAACCACAAATGCTCTGTCCTCCAGCAAATCTTTTTTCTCTTTATCTCCTCTTTCTCTTTGTGTAGGAGATAGTCAGCTTTAACTGCCGCAGCCTGGTGGCTAACATGCCACTGTTTGCCAACGCTGATCCCAACTTTGTGACTGCAGTGCTGATCAAGCTCCGCTTTGAAGTGTTTCAGCCTTCAGACTACATCATTCGCGAGGGCACTGTTGGGCGGAAGATGTACTTCATCCAGCATGGACGAGTCGCTGTGCTGACCCGTGGCAATAAGGAAACCAAGCTGAGCGATGGGTCTTACTTTGGAGGTGAGAACATGCAGAGTTGTCTAGATAGTCTAGGTTGTGTAGGAAGGTATAGAGGAAGAAGGTACTTGAAGATGAAGGTGGTGGTGGTTCTTGTTTATGCATAATATTGCTTAATCTATCTCACAGCCTTTTCTTTTTTTTCAGAGATCTGTTTGTTGACTCGTGGACGGAGGACAGCCAGCGTCCGTGCAGATACATATTGTCGCCTATACTCTCTAAGTGTGGATAGCTTTAACGAGGTGCTGGAGGAACATCCAATGATGCGGCGTGCCTTTGAAACCGTTGCTGTTGACCGATTGGACCGTATTGGTAAAGTGTGGATTTCTGATTGTCTCATCCATTTCTCTCACCATCTAATCTTTGCAGTGACTTGCTATTTTCCATTCAGCTCTTTAATTCTGCAACGACCTTGTCCAATATTTGCTATAATCCATCCAATTGTGTTAAATTTCTCAGCCGCTTTGTCCTCAGCTGAAAGGTCAGAACTCATCTTTGAAAAATGAAAAGCTGGAATAATAAAGGATGAGCAATGTTCTCAGTGAAGAACAAATAAACCTTAACGCTAAAACCTCAGATGTTTGCTATGTGTTTGGTAAACATTCATCTTCCATTTCTGGAATGGAACTTGACACTTATATCTCAGAAAATGAATAATGAATTTTCTCCATTACAGGCAGGAAGAACTCCATGCTCATGCGGAAGTCGTCCCAGGGTGGTTCTCTGGGGGGCAGTATGGGTCGTGGTGGAGGCCGGGGTGGAGGGGGTCCAGGAGCCGGAGGAGGCCTGGCAGCAGGCGGTCTGGGTTCCTGTGACAGCATGCTGGTGCAGCAGATTGTCAAACACGACAGCATGACGGCCATGCAGGATGCCATTGCGGCTGCTGCTGCAGGAAGAAGCGGAGTCGTGGGAGGAAGTGGCACAGTGTCACCTCGGCCGCGCCCGGTCATCTGGGCGCCGCTGGTCCACGCCCCCCTGCAGACTGCTGCTGCCACCAGTAATGTAGCCATCGCCCTCATGCACCAGCAGCAGCAACAGCTCCAGCAGTTGCAGCAGCATGCACTTGGAGGTGCTTTCTTCATGCCCTCCCCTCTTGTCTCTCCCTCTCCCTCCTGTTCTTTCCCTCTGTCTCCCCCTCGCCCTCCTGTGTTACAGCCCCTCCGCCCCTCAGTGAGCTCTCTCATCGGGATGATGACGATGGGAGGGATGGGAGGGATAGCAGGTGGTTTGTCTCCAAGAGGATTTGCTGCCTCTCCCTCAACCATGGGCCCTCCTGGTGGGTTGACATCGCCCCCTATTGCTAAAACTCCACTCACACCAGCCTCCTCTGTCCCAACTTCTGTCCAACAAGGAAGGACTCTTCATCACAGCCTCCGCCTCCAGGCTGATCATCCCTCCATGATCGCTGGATCAGTAGGAACCTCGACAGGTGGAGGGCCACCAACTCCACCCCTCTACAAGGGACATGCCTCCAACCCCCTTGCTGCTTGTGGCGCCCCATCAGATGGCAACACTTATGTGACGGGCCAGCAGGGAGCAAAAGAAGCTCTGTTACGTCATGGAGGAAACAGTTCTCAATGTCTGCCAGCACTGGGCAGACTCACCCAGGAGGCCAGGCTGCTGTCTGCCTCGCAGCCCACTCTGCCTCACCGCTCCTGGGCTGGACTGCAGCCTCACCCGCCTCTCCACAGGAAGGCCTCTGGTGGTAATTTGCTGGCAGCTCCTTTCCTGGCAGGACAATTAGCCAGGGGAGGCAGTGCGGGCATGCTGACTTCTAACGCTCCAGGACAGCTGTGGGCAAATATACCGTTTAATGCACAAACACACGCACAGTCTGCAGTTCTTATTCCGCCTGCATTAGCACAGTTTCTGCCCACACAATCTGCCCCTCACACTGCCTCTGTACGCACACCTACAGCTGCACACATGCATTCTGCAGCTTCTTTGCCATCTTCCTCCCCTCCAAAGCAGACCCCGCTCTCCTCTGCCAGTCCTTCATCTGCACCCACTCCCTCGTCTCCTACACCTATACTCCCCCAGATACCTCGTCCTAAACCAATCCCCATGACCCCCTGTCGCTCCTCCTCTCCTCCTCCCTGCTCCACCCCTCCTTCAGCAGGAACAAACCCGCTGTCGCTCTCATCAACTCCTCGTCCCAAACCAATCCCTACACCTTCTTCCCGCTCTTCCTCGCCCTCTCCCTCCTCCACACCGCCTCCATCTACCCCTGTTACACTACCTCAAACTTACGGGCCCAAATCATCTTTCACCTCCTCTTCACCCCCTTCCTCCTTGATCACCTCTATCCCACCATGTCCCCAGAGCCCCCGAGCCAAAGCATCCAACACACCTCCTTCTGCTTCTCCGTTGTCTGGCCCCAGTCCCACCCCAACCCCAATACCGACTCCCACTCAGACTACCCGTACCCGTACTCCTACACAAACCCTGGCACCTGTAACTCCTACCCAGATCCTTACCCAAACACCTTCACCCTTTCCCATCCCCGTTACACCTGTCCCCTCCCCAAGTAAATCTAGTCCAACCTCTTGTCTCCAGTCCTCTGTCTCCAGCTCAGCCATAGGCCCCACCTTGAGCCCGATGCCAAAACAGACCCCAACCCAAACTGCATCTCCTTCCCCAACATTAGCTAGCACCAGCTCTCCAAGAAAAATAACTTTCTCAGTTCATCCTGTAAAGCAAACCCCTCCTGTCTCTAGTCCAAGCCCCACTTTAGGCTCTGGTCATTCCACCAAACCAACCCCAGCGACAACCTCATCCTCAACAACTTTATGCCCATACCCGAGTTCCACTCTTACTACCACCTCTTCTTCCACCACCACCTCTTCTAGTATCCAATCTGCCTCTCCTCAACCATCTAAACAAATTCCAATCACCACAGCTGCCCCTACCCACTCCTCAAAACTCAATACACCCTCTACCCCTGCCCAGACATCTCAGGCATCCACCACTACACCCACCCAGTCAGCACATGCAGCCACCCCTGCCAACACCACCTGCCCTAAAGATGGGAAAAAAAGACCCTCAACTGCCACTCGCTAGAAAAAACTCAGAGGGACTAAGACACAAACTGCCCCCCAACATGTAAGAAATTCTAAAACGATGTTGGTCTTGTGTTGTGGGTTGTGTCAGAGTTGGCACAAGACATCCAATGATGTTGTGTGGACAGGTACATCTTTGCATTCACTCTAGGATGTGATTGTCTTAGAACATCAGGTAGAGTCCAAATGTATACCTAAATGTCTGTGTTAGTGATTGTTGGAGCAAGCAGGGGAGCTGAACAGGAAGAACAGTAAAATGGGATGGAAGCACTAGCTGAAGGAAAAAAGTCTCCATTTTTTGGACAGTGGAAACAGCAATACATGTGAAACATTTGAGGCTCTCATAATGTGACAGGAAATGAGCTTGACAATAATAATAAATGTGAGAAAATAATAATCTTGCTGCTTTTGGAGGAACGTTTCCCGTGATGTCAATTTTAAAACGAAGGCAATACAGCAGACACTTCCTGGTTTCCAGCTCCAACTCCCTCTTGCCTCCCGTTCTGCACCAAAGTGTAATATTTTCTCATCAGCATACTAAATAATGATAAGAATATAGAGTTTAAAAATCATCATCATCATCAATCAAATCTAGTAGATGCTCATATGAATTTGAATAATTAGGAGCTGTCCACTGTTAGTTTTGTTGTCGCAGGTGCGTGGTGTTTAGTTTTTTGAACAAGACAAAACTTTTAAACCTACATGTTCACTCTGACGACTTCTATAAATTGTGTTTTGTGTGTGTGTGTGTGTGTGTGTGTGTGTGTGTGTGTGTGTGTGTGTGTGTGTGTGTGTGTGTGTGTGTGTGTGTGTGTGTGTGTGTGTGTGTGTGTGTGTGACATACAACACTGCTCTGCTTTGCACTGTGGCTCACTTGATTTTTATTCCACCCGGCTCCCTGTACTGTAAATATGTGCCTCTCTGTGGATCTGTTGTAAGCTTCCTCACTCTTCAGCCTCTCTGTCTTTCATCTCTTTTCTGTCTCGCCGCCTTTCATCTGATTTCACAGCCCCGGTCGCTATCTGCTTCTACAGACTCGCTCTCTTTCTCTCAGTTTACCCGACACTTTACTCTGTGTGGCCATCAGCCTCATGTTCAAATGGCTCTTCCTTCTGTCGCCCTACGACACTGTTTTAGTGCCATTTCTAGTGATGTTTGTTGTTTTGTGTGGGTAGCAAGAAGACATTTCTGTCTTAACCCCTGATACCATGTTGCCTAGACTATATATTAAAGGACCCAATGTTTTATTTTTTATTTATCACAGCTTTAGCTTTTGAACAGAAAAAATAGCTAATAATGCTGTCAGGGTGATGATCTTGAGCGTGGTGTTGAAGGTGATGATGATATTATTGACAACCATGACGGTAATGATGAAGGTGTATATATATTGATGTAAGAATAAAACGGATTTAGAGATCATCTTGTTGAGTGTGTTGCATGAGCTTGTTTGTGTGCTTGCATGTGTGTTTCTGTCTTGTTTACATGTTTTTTTTATGCAGTTACATTAACCACAGGCAGGATGTATGAAAGTACTGACAACGTAGCAAATATTTTTTATTCAACTCAAACTTAAATGTTGATGACTTGGAACTTTTGGACATTTGCAGAGCAGACTTTCACCTTGTATTTATTCGGGGGGGAGCAGGATAAATCCACCCAGATTTATCCTGCTGGTCCGGGGGGTTGATCAGTCAACCTTTCTGGTAACCTTTGGGCCACCACTGCCCACTAGACACTCTCTTATTGTAAAGCAAAACATGTTGGGAACCTCTAGCTTAAAGTGGTCATATTATGCTCATTTTCAGGTACATAATTGTATTTAGAGGTTATATCACAATAGGTTTACATGGTTTAATTTTCAAAAAACACCATATTTTTGTTGTACTGCACATTGCTGCAGCTCCTCTTTTCACCCTGTGTGTTGAGCTCTCTGTTTTAGCTACAGAGTGACGCATCTCACTTCTGTTCCATCTTTGTTGGGAGTCGCACATGCTCAGTACCTAGGTCAGCACTACAAGCCAATCAGAAGCATTATGTATGAGGGCGTGCCACGCTAGCAGTTTGGCAGTGTTGTAATGTAACAAAGTACAAATACTTCACTACTGTACTTAAAGTGATGGTTCGGAGTAATTTCACCCTAGGGTCCTTTGCACCATGACCTCGAGCCAAACACCCCCCCAGAAGCTTTTTTCACCTGGGTCGAACCTTGGGAGAGTTAGCGTAGAGTAGCGTTATCAGCTGAATAGCTTAGCGCAGGGGCTAATGGACCCACGTTTGTATCTCGTAAATGACCCCACTAATAATGCCCGAAATGATACCAAACTTCTACACTAGTACAAACAGGTTATGCACTCATAAAACGATGGATTGGAAAGTTTGTAAGTACACCAGAAGTTTATGAACACTTGCCTGCTCTCTTCTGCTCTCTGTTGCTGCTGCTGCTACAAATTACAACACCGAAAAGAGATGCAACAAAAATATTTATTAATTTAATGATTAAGCAGCTAGCAGAAGAGAGCAGAAGAGAGCAGGCAAGTGTTAATAACTTCTGGTGTACTTACAAACTTTCCAATCCATCGTTTTATGAGTGCATAACCTGTTTGTACTAGTGTAGAAGTTTGGTATCATTTCGGGCATTATTAGTGGGGTCATTTACAAGATACATCACTGGATCCATTAGCCCCTGCGCTAAGCTATTCAGCTGATAACGCTACTCTACGCTAACTCTCCCAATGTTCGACCCAGGTGAAAAAAGCTTCTGGGGGGGTGTTTGACTCGAGGTCATGGTGCAAAGGACCCTAGGGTGAAATTACTCCGAACCATCACTTTAAGTAGAATTTTCACGTATCTGTACTTTACTTCGTTATTTATATTTCCGGAAACCTTTAATTTTACTCTACTACATTTCCTAAATAAAATGTATACTTTTACTCCACTACATTTCCCCTAAGCATCTTAGTTATTCACTACAAAATAAAAATCAGAATTAATTTAATAATAAATTTGTTACACTGGAAAAAAACAGGTTTTGCGAATCATTGCTCCTAGATTGCCAAGATAATGCATGCTCCATTGCAGTTGGTGACCTTGTTGCCAAGCGACAAAAAAAAAAAAAACATAGGCCAAAACTAAAGAAGAAGAGGAGGACACATAATGACTGATAGTGTCATGGAAGCACCTGCTGCAGGCTCTGCTACCATGGTAACAGATGATGACCACCCCGACGACGGTGGTGATGAAGATAACGTTGCACACCTTTGGCCATAAAGTTAATAATCAGCGTTTTTTTTACTTTTACTTTTACTTCTAATACTTAAGTACATTTAATAAAAGAAAATTACTTTTGATACTTAAGAGATGGTAAGTCCCTTTGGGGTGGACTTTGGGCTTTTTCACGTTGTAAACCTATTACATGCACAAAAAAGATATATAACACAATAAAGGAAAGGGAAAAAGCACAATATGAGCACTTTAAAATGCATAAAGCATGAGCTGATCATATGTTTTGTAATTTAAAATCTTAATCGTAAAAGTAATTAGTAATAATATAGCTGTGAAAAGTACATTTCCCTCTGAATTGTAGTGAAGTAAGTAGTCATTAGAGTAATTTGAGTGAACTGATCCTTTAATTTGTACATTTTATTTTAGTTTGGATAGATTATCAGGATACTGAGCACCACTTGATACTCGTCTTGGACACGACCCTGCATCAGACATGGACTTGTTGTGATCTGACAGGATTTGGGACTCAAGAGGTTTGTCTACTTAACTTCAACAATGAGTGTAATCAAATAACTTCTTCTGTTAGCGACTGCTTGAATGGTTAAAAACGGTTCGCTCAGTCTCAGCTCTGCTGCTGCTTCTGGATCCCCAACACTAATCCTGTAGCTCTCAGCAGAGGGCTGACACACTCACATCCAAGGTTAAGCTTGTGAATACGGGGACACTTAAATCTCTGAATGAATATGAGCGCAAATTGCAGTCTCACTGATTCACCTGCCTCCCCCTCCCTTCCTGTAATGTTCTCACACATGTATTTTACCTCTCCTCTCTCATTATTGTCCAAGGGGTTTTTAACAGCCCTTCAGTCCATGCATGCGAGTTAAGAGGCATTAAATGCTGGATTTACACTCATTATTATTTGCACACTGTGTGAATAGCCCCTGCTGAGTCTCACAAAGCAGCATTAATTTGTCAGTAAGAGGATGATTGCCTTGTAGCTGTGGATAGAGGGTTTTTGCTGTTTGGTAATTATACTGATATTTAATTAGGGGCAGAAGAGAGGCTCTGACCATGTTTCTACATTTCAACAGTGCAGAAATAGAGTAGTTTAGTAGTGGAGGCCTCAGTTGAGCAGACAAAATGCCTGCTGCCTGCACAGTGACCACTAGATGGCAGTAACACTCTAATGATCACATCAACATAGCAGGAAGCAGGAGCAACTTGCACAATAGCACCATTTATATTGCTTAAGTATGTACTTTACAGTACATAAGAGAACAGGAGGGACATTTAGATGATGAGAACCTGAAGAGGAGAGGCCACTGTGGAGCAAGGAGAAGGGTATTGATGAGACCAGCCTGGATTACCAGCCATGAATAGAGGTGGGGGGATAAACAGGACTGTAATTACTGCCTGTCATTCTGGCTCTGAAATAGACTCAGAGGGAAGTACTCTGGGTATGGGGTGGAAATAAGCTAGACTGACAGAGGGTTTTAGCGGCTAAAATCTCACACTTATGAGTATTTTATTCCTCATCGTACTACAGTGTTGCATTATATGGTTATAGCAACAATATGTGCATACTTGTCCTGCAAGTTCAATCACTGGATTGATATAGGCCAAATCCGCAAATCATTCATCTACAAGCAGGCTGAAGTCTCTCTGCAAGTACTTATACTTTCAAACATGCTTTCCCAACTTTTAAAGCAGCAACGTCTATTCATGACCAACTTGGCAGTGGCACAGGAGGTTGCATATTTTGTTCCAGTTCAAAGGGTTTTCAGATTGTTTCATGTAAATAGTTTTTAGAGGCCTGGAGAGATGAAAGTATCCAACATTTCACAATAAAAAAACAGTATTAAAAAAGTCAGAAAAATAAACAGTATTAGTGTAGCAGCACATTTTATTTATTATCTTGTTTATCATCTCGTGACCCCTCAGGCTGGGAACCACCGCTTTATAACAAACTAACAATCAGTTGCATCTATGGAACATGTGGTGCACATATAGTTTTACGTCTTTGTCTGGCAGCACAACCGCAGAAGAAGCAGAGATTTAAGGTTAGGGGGGTGGTCATAGGTGGGCTGGTTGAGCTCACCACAAAATTATATATAGACTTCCTGCACCCTCACTTGAAAACCCACCAACACACACACACACACACACACACACACACACACACACACACACACACACACACACACACACACACACACACACACTCCTGGAGCTACTGTAGAGGATGAGATTTAAACTTTGAAAAAGCGAGGTGATTCCCATACCCATAACCACTTCAAACAGGATGCATTTAGGTAAGTGTTCAAAAAAAGTAGCAGTGAAATGAGGGCTGCTTTAGTGTCTGTGCTTGTGTCACTTTTCTCTCTATGGAAAGAAGAAGGTTCATAAACAGGGTACTACTTTTTTCTCTTTAGCAGACGACTAGACCAGTTTATAGCCAATGTTTTTTTTCTTCTCTGATTCAAGTCATTTTAAAAAGTCCCTGGTGTTGCCCTTTTGCTGCTCCTCACACTGGATGTGACATATCCTCTGTGAGAGTTTCATTTAACACAATAAGTTCCGTTTAACATGAATCATCTTTTTGCCTCAGTCCAGCACCCGTTTGGAGTTGGTAGGCTATAGACCTATGCAGTAGGATAGGCGGACTTCCATTTTTCCATCGTGGTCCCCTCCACATGGCTCCTATAAGGGAATATTGCTGAGTCGTGAATGAGGAGGGGGAAGAGGGACAGAAGTGTATTTTCAACTGAAATGCTTTTGCATCTGACAGGTAGGCAATATGCAGATAGGCTATCATTCAATCCGCCCACTTATGCGCGGTGATGCCCGAAGGATAGAGGAGGAGGAGGAGGAGGAGCGGGGTCTCCAAACCTGCCCACCTCTCTCCTCCCTCCGCCACCGGCACAGCGACAGACACCGCTTCTGGCCTATCGCATCAGAGTCGGACCCCCTCCGTCCTCTCTCTCCCTCCCTCACTACCTCCCTCCCCTGTGCCCTGCCCACCCCGGCGGTCTCTTCTCCAGCCCTGCCAGAGCCAATCCGCGACTGGGTGTAAGTAGGGCAAGCCGCTTCCTGGTTCTCAGAAAGAAGGAGCTGGAGTCGGAGTGGGCCAGCGGAGGCAGCACACAGGGGGTCAGAGCAGCCCAGAGAGCCGGCGGTCTGCACAGACAAGAGACGAGAGGACCAACAAGAAAAACGCCGACGTACAATTTGGCGAGGATTAAAACCTCCCGGGTGTCGATCTGAGGACGAAAGCAGCGGTGACCCCCCCCCGGTGGAGAAGAAAAGACAAGAGCTGTGAGGATAGAAACAAAAAATAATAAGAAAAAGAAGTAGGCTAGGCAGGGTGGGACGGAATAATCCAGGAAGTGTGGAGGACGGTCAGGTGGGAGGCGACGAGTCTAAACAGGTGACACACCGGCACTCAGGTAACTGCTTCACCTGACTGCTGTCATTTGAATGCAAATTAAAGCACACCTTTAAGTTAAACGTCATGTAGGATAAGTAGCATGTCTGTTTGCCATGACAGCACCGGCTTGCCACAACCTATAGCCTCTCTCCTCCCCGGTTCTGATCGGGGTCACGGGAGGACTATCCACGTCACAGGTAGCCTATTCGGTAGCCTAACTCCCGTCTGCATTAAGTCCCCTTTATTAGACCGACACTGCGCTTTTCAGCTGGGCTTTGAAATTAAACGTACAGGCTGTGTGTTTTGACGCGTGCGTGCGTGCGTGCGTGTGTGCGTGTGCGTGCGTGCGTGTGTGCGTGTGCGTGTGTGTGTGTGTGTGTGTGTCGGCGGCCAGGTGAGAGAGGGAGAGTAGGGTCGGCGGGTACATTTCTGGAGACTGCTGCTAATTATAGCTGAGAACACCGGCTGACATCCAAAACCTAACCTGCTCTCACGCACATCACCTGCCTCTCCGCTGCTCGTGGGCACGCAGAGCACGCAGTGGATCTGTTGGTTTTAGCATCTTGCACCTAAATGATCTCCCTTTAGTGGTCTGTTAATCATCATCATCCTCTTCTCCATGGCGCACCCAGTGTTTTATTTTAATCCTGTTACTGTTACAATAGGATATGCTCAGGCTTGGTTACCTCATGGGTGGGGAGGGTTGTCCTGCAAGTGGGCTTTTGTGTGTGTGTGTTGTGTGTGTGTGTGTGTGTGTGTGTGTGTGTGTGTGTGTGTGTGTGTGTGTGTGTGTGTGTGTGTTACAGAGGTAGATGTGTTGCTGACTCGCCCCTCTGACAGACCGGCCTAACAAGCTCAACTGGCTTGGGTTTGGTTTCCCTGTCTCTTGGGCACAGCCTGTTTGGTTAAATCTTTAGCTGTCCATGCAGGTAGTTAATGCCTTATGCCTTCTAGGCTCAGGTGTTGTCGCAGCTTTTTTTTTTTCGGCTCACCTCTTGGCCTCTGAGGGGCCTACACATTGACTACGGCCTGAGCTTGTGACCGAAGGGACAACAGTTTGGAGAAGAGAAGTCCTTTTTGTATTCTTTTTTTTCTCACTGTTTCATTCCCTGCATATGCCATCATGTGAGTGGACATCCAACCAGCTCTCTTGTGCTAGGACGGCTACCCACATATGGAAGAGCTATCAGGGTTTTGAAATAAATTCTTAATGCAGCTCTGTTTGCCCTAACTTTGTCTGCAACATAATTAGACATCTGTACTTCATCCCTCGTTCCCGCTGTCCTGACACGACCTCTGTCCTGCTCTGCTTTCTACAGGCCTGCTTCTCGTTGCTGATATCTCTTGTTTCCCCGCTGACGCTTCATCATTGTGTTTTTAGTCTGAATCTGCACTTCAGACACATTCTCCATATCCTTGCCTAATTTATTTTTTCTTAGAGAGCTGTGGAACTCTACAGTACAGTATGCAGTTAATCACACTCACCTTAAAGGGGTGTGTGTGTGTGTGTGTGTGTGTGTGTGTGTGTGTGTGTGTGTGTGTGTGTGTGTGTGTGTGTGTGTGTGTGTGTGTGTGTGTGTGTGTGTGTGTGTGTGTGTGTGTGTGTGTGTGTGTGTGTGTGTGTGTGTGTGTGTGTGTGTGTGTGTGTGTGCGCTTTCTCAACCTCACTGACTGTTGGAGAACTTATTTTCAGAAGAAGTCAAAGTAGGAAGCAGTCGGTTTCTGTCTTTTTATTTCTGCTCTTTTACAAGAACCCCCCCCCCTCCACCCCAAATTACATCTGCATCATATGATTGCTTGTGTGTGTGTGTGTGTGTGTGTGTGTGTGTGTGTGTGTATTCACATGCACTGTAACTTAATCTAACCTATTTTACAAGAGAGAAGAAAACAAGTGCCTCAATTAGTCAGCACTTTGTGTTTACTCTATCAGTTAATCATGTCTTTTTTAACATAAATGGTGAATGCGAGCCCCACTTTCTGATGAATAACACTCAAATCAAATCAGGTTCATTTTTTTAAACACTTTGGTGCCTTTTCCTTTAGGTGTATGACCTCTGCTGATCTCCGGGCAAAGGACCAAAGAGGAGGGGGACGAGTGAGAGGCCGAAGAAAGCAGGCACCCATCTTCTCCTGGGTTTATGGACCGGAGGTAGGAATTACTCATCATATGTTACTGTGTATGTTATACAATAAGTCCCTATCTTTTTCAAACACACTTTTATTTATGCTGTCAAACATTTTGGTAAGTTTTCCCAAAAGACCTTAGCCCATGGATGCAAAATGGGACAAAGATTATCTTAATGGTTTGGTATCCCTCAAACAAAATAGTTGGTACAAACTGTCGTCCAAACACATCTAAAGGCAAATGTGTTAATACCTGTTCCAAATGGCCACAGTCACAGGTGGCCATGCTGTCAAGGAGAGGGCAGAGATGTTTGTATGTGATGTGATGAATTGTACAAGTGGAGATAATAGTGCACACTTTCGGACACACTTTTGGACTTTTGTCCTCTTATTTAAATCAAGTGTGCGAGCTTCAACGACGTTTGAATCATAGTGATGTAATTAAGAAACTTTTGGGAAACCAATCAGTGGCACCAATGCAGTGGGACCATATTGGGGTGATTGGTCGCAAAATGTGATGTTATTCCAGATTGGTATCCCCAAATAACATATGAATAACACGCCAAGTTCCTAAGTCATTTTGCATGTTATCACTACACATTTTTTGTTTTTCGCGTGATTTAGTCTCTACTGACTTATATTGTGACATAGTCTAAAGAGTGGCAAAGTCCGCATAGGGAGAAGGATGGGGTGGGCGAATGGATGGGTCAAACAAACAAACAGGACTATAACCCAGGAGACCGCTGTTTGTGTCCCGTGTGGAACCAAAAGTCAATGTTAATTTATTTACGTTGACTTAGGGCTGGGCGATATGGAGAAAATCAGATATCGCGATATTCTTGTCCTAATACTGTACCTCGATGTCGATATTGTAGCGATATTACAGGGTTGACAATTGGTACTTTAACAAAATATCTTCACAATGAGATTTAAGATAAATGATCTTCTGTAATGTTGATATAATGACTAAAGGTAAAAATAATAGAGCTAGAACAGTCTGGTAACACAGAAAATGATATCACTTTACTATAATGCAGCCTTTAAAACCAGGAAAAGACAACACTTAAGCCATTTACGATATTACAATTTCCAAAATCTAAGACGATATCTAGTCTCATATCACGATATCAATATAATATCGATATATTGCCCAGCCCTACGTTGACTACTTAACTTATACTTATTTTAACCCACACCATGACATTTTGCTAAACATAACCACTTAGTTTTGTTGCTTAAACATAACCATGTAGTTTTGTTTGTTTGTTTGTTTGTTTGTTTGTAGTCACAACGTTGACTACCAACTGACGAGTTGGGAAAGAGAATGGGGCATTAAATAACTTACGAAAAGCTTAAAATGCGTAGACATAACACATGAAATGTCCTTAAAAGTGACATGCTATTTTTACACCTTCCTATGGATCACATTGGTTATTCTACTGGACTTTCTCCAAAAATACTTTTTTGTTATCAAATACATATCTCATCTTAAATGTATACGTTACATTTATGATTGTTAGCGCCTCCTGCAGGCACAAAAATAAATCAGAAATCACTGTAAACGCTGAATCTCATAACTTTTTGCACATTTGTGAAGTTGTTTCACCTTGTTGTTGCTATGCATAAAAAATTGTAGACAGTTAAATAAATGGACAATGTGACACCGTAGATTTCCACGGAGACCAGTGAAGTATATTAGAAGCACTTTTCCGGTGATGGCTGAGCGTTACTGCGCAGCCTCCAACTGAGCTTGAAGACGTAAATTTGACGTGAGTAACATGTCTGAAAGTTGGAAGTCTTCTGGTAGCTGAGCCAAGAGAAATCTCAATCATTCCCAATCTTGCAGAGACAGAGAGTGTAGGTATATGTAAGGAGATAACATGGGCACAGGCTAATTATTGCTAACTAAAATGCTAATTAACATTAGTAATTAAACTTAGACAGCTCATGTAAGTCGAAACTGCCTGCGAGCTTCTCCTGTACTGTACCGTAATTCCTCTACTATGTGACAGTAAGTCGCAAAAGCGTCTGCTACGGAGCCATAACGTGAGGTACAAGGTAATGGAGCCTTTTATACATTGTTGTGTTTCTTTAGAAATAAACAATGGACAAATAGAGTCTTTAAACGCTTCAGATGTAAAGTTATTCGCTGTCAAAGTGGCGCCAAAATGAATGGCAGTCAATGGGATGCTAACGGCGGGTGATGACTTGTTAGCAAAAAAATGGCTCCATAGAAGGTACGCTTTGTGGAGGCTGGCTTACCCCCTTGTTAAAAATGCAATCAACCATGTGATCAACCATGTAATAAGAAGAAACTTTATTTATTCAGAAACTTTATTTATAACATACAATAGTACAGAACAACAATTCAGTCCCTGCATTTAACCTATCCTAAGCATGAGGAGGAGTAATGTGAACATGAATATAATTTTACTGATGTCATTGAGTTTTAGATGTCATTGGGGTTTTCAACCAAATCAAACAAACCCAGTCAACATTTATATTATATAAAGAGCATTTTTAACCACACTAAATGCACAGTTTTAGTGTTATAATATACTTTAGTGATGTAATAAAACATTAAAGATTGTAATTTCTAAATTATTGATGATAAGTGGATGGAGATCATTTGATTGTATTTGTCTGAGCAACACAAAGAAGAGACGTATACGAATGATACGAATCATCCAGAACGGCTAAATCCATATCTGTTTTATTCAGCCTGTCACACCGCAGTTTACACCACAAACACATTGTTGTGGGGGTCAACAACATTAAACATTGTTTTTTTATAGGATGGCTAGAGAGAAGGGGTTTCATAAAACATCATTGTCCTTGGAATAAATGTGAGCTGAATAAAGTGGTCAGGCAGTTGAATATTTTATAGGCAACCTAGAAGTTAACTCCTCTGTAGTTTGCCTGCTGCTTGCGCTCTATAACAGCAATTGGCTTTTAAAGAAAGTTCGGGAATGAAGCCAAAAATACACTCTTGTCTCTTGACTCTAGTTTTGGGTATGTGATATAATCGCAACAAAGCAACACTGCTTTTGAGAAGCTTTAGAGTCGTGTGTATTGATGTTAGTAAGAGTAATACCAGGACACATTTCTCCTATCTATTTATTAAATATATATATATATATATATATATATATATATATATATATATATATATATATATATATATATATATATATATATATATATAGCAATACCAATGCCAACAACATTAACAGCTTCTTTAGCATAAGGGTAATGTTATGCTAGCTAATTTAAAAACATGCAATTAAAATGCACCTGGGAAAAAAATGAATTTGGATATTATTAAATTAAATCATTTCTTTTTTGATCAGCCTAAATCTCAATTTCTGATTCCTGTAACTAATAATGTACTTTATAAGAGAACATACAAATTATTGATAGCAAATGTAATGGTTTGTTTTACCTCATAAATAATTAATAAAGCATATTACATGCACAGACTTTTTTTTTTTTATGTCATTCAAATTCTAGTTAATGTCCAACAGAGGAAACCTATGGCTCAAAACATTATTTTACTTCCAGGGTTCAGCACTTAAAGCTGGACCTCATACAACATTAGACCAAGCAAGGAATACATCTTTTTGATATTCCTTTCTTCAAATGATCATAAACGTACTGAGAAGACCATAAAATGAGAATCTTTCACAAAATGCTCCAAAGAATATCTTGTCTTTAATGTGAATGTGTATATATTCTTTACTGTGTAGAAGTTGAAGATTTCATTGTAGCATAAAGAGCATCTCCAACCATACGTAATGCATTGTTTTTAGTGTTTTAACGCACTGATTTCAGCTATAAAACAACTACAAACCAGCCTTTGTCCTGATTACTGCCAATCATCGTTAGAGTCAACATGGAAATGTCTCTCCTGCTAAACCCTATATTAAAATACTTTAATACAAATGTAGAGCAGATGAATAAGTGGTGTACAATCCTCTGTTTGATTGACATTTCGTGTAAAAAATTATTATATGTTAAGTATAGTCATCGACACTTGTATTTCATTTGAGTCGGGTTAGAATTTTTGTGTGTGTGTGATGGGCAAGTTGGTGTGACAAATCATGTGACTCTGGCTTTGCTGGAGTATGACTGGTGACAACCATGTGTCCGTGAACTGGAGGGTAGGGGGAAGTGACATTGAGTGGTCTGTCAGGCGAGGAACACACACACACACACACACACAAACGCACACTTCCAACACATGCATACAGACACACACACACACACACACACACACACATATATATATATATATATATATATATATAAACATGCATGCACACGGTTCCAGGAAATGCGTTAATTAGGGCATGTGAGCCCATATAAATTCCCCCATTTCAGACATGGGTCTTTCAGTTTCATACAAACCGACTGAGTGGGAGGAAGGTGGGGAGAGATAGACAGAACGGGGGAGGGAGAATGGGAGTTGAAAAAAGTAAAAGTTTTTAACTTTGCCCCTAATATTTGAAGGTGTCTCACCTTTTTTCTCAGGCTTTTTGTCTATGTTGCAACAACCTTTATTCCGAGAAAATCTCTCTATTCCCTACTCTTACTTTGTTCACGCAACAAACAAGGAGAAATTGCACCTCTGCAGTCAGACTGGTGTGTCATCCAATGCAGGAAGTGGGGCTACGCTACTCAAGAAAAATATATTTTGGTCGATGGTTTATTTTCAGTCATGGTAATTATTCAATGCTGTAACTTATTAGTTTTATGATTGGAAGTCCCCTTTATTTAAACATGTGCATAAACCATGACCATGTGCCTTTGACCTCTGCACAAACACCGCGTTTTCACCATATATGGCAGTTGTTTCCCCACATTGAGGCAGTAATGGCACAGGGGTGACTACATGGTGTCCGTAATCCATTCTGCTGCTACTACAGTTGAGTCTTGCCCCCACTCGATCTGTGTCAATAGAGGAAGTTATGTATCTGCCATTTCCTCTTTTCAGTCATGAGTTTCTGTAGCATTTGACAGCCCTCCTTCGCTCTCGACCACCAGCCTCGCATCCCACGCCACCCAGCGTTAACCAATTGGCAGGTGGCCATGACTCTTCTTCTTCTTGTAAAGAGTCAGAGAAGAGAGAGAGAGAAAACAGGCCGAAAAAAAGCTACAGGCTGAAGGAGTGATCATGATTCAGCTCTTCGAGTAACAGTGCAATTGTTTCTGTACACATTGAGCGGGCGGTTATCATAAATAGGTACAGTGAGACAACACTTCAAGGAAAGTGAGAATAAACACCCAAACATGAGCAGGCAGGGGGAGTCGTTGCTGTTGAAACTGACCCCTTTCATGTGTAATGTTCAAAGGGGAAATCCAGCAGCAAATGGAGGCTTTTATTCCAAAAAGGCTGCATACCATCCCTTTTTTGAAAAAAAAAAAGTAACTTCTGTAATTATTTAAAAAACAAACCTCACTATTGTTGCAGAAAGGACATATGACACAGCAGATTTATAGACCAAACTTATGTAATCAAATAGTATTTCTTTTATCACTTTTTCCTTCTATCCTCCCCTCAAGAAATGCTCGTCAAACATCCTTCATTCAGACTGACAGAGAAAATCACGATTTCACTATGAGACGTCCATCAGGAAGAGAAGTTATGCGTTATCTGTTGTCGTTTTTGCACTTACGCAGCTCTCTGGTTCCTGACACCACAGTAGTCGGTCCAAGTTATTCTGAAGGTCAGATATAATTCATGGATTGTAATTCCAGTAAAAGAGTAGTTCACTACCATGCCATTAAACTTGAAAGGTGACACATCTTTCACTCATGTCTAATTGTTTGTTTGTTTTTTACTTCTCTCTGCTTCTAAAGATCAGAAAAGCTTTTTATTGAATCTCTGTCAGAGCTGTTTTTGCTCTTTTTCTCTCTCATTTTGTCTTCCATTTATCTCTTCATCGGTTCTAGTGGCCGACCATCTTTACTGAGCACAGGAAGAGGAAACTGATCAGATCAGTTAGTTTTGCGACATTTCTCTCTGTTGTGTGTGTGTGTGTGTGTGTGTGTGTGTGTGTGTGTGTGTGTCCAGTGCTTTTGCAATATCTTTCTCTGAAGCGGGACGTCATTTGTGTAGGAGAGCAGCAGCAGTTGTTGAGACCCTCCCAGTGATGTGGCAACTTAAGACACAGCACATGCACAGAAACAATTTTATGTTTTTCTAAATGTGTTCTTATTAACAGATATGTGTAAACTAAAAAGCTCAGTTCAAAAACTGATTCTTTTTTCTGCAGCCACCATTCATCTTTCTTTGGTTGAAGACATTTCATTCATATTGAATACATTTCTTTTGCAATTATTTTTTTCATTCTTTGCATGAAGATATTCACAGGCAGAGTAGTTATTTGAATACACGCTGAGAAACTGTATACATCATACTGTAAATGCCCATCTTTTGTTTTACCCCATCCCACCACCTCATCTCCAAAACAATCCCCATTTTCTAGTCTTGACGACTACTCAAAGCGCTTTTACATAGTAAAAGGAACCATTCATACACTGTGGCTGAGGCTGCCATACAAAGTGCCACCTGCTCATCAGATAAACATTCACACACATTTACTCACCGATGGCGCAGCATCGGGAGCAATTTGGGGTTCACTGTCTTGCCCAAGGACACTTCAACATGGGACTGCAGGGCCAGGGATCGAACCGCTCTACCACCTGAGCCACAGCCGCTCTTAATAAGAAGAAATAACCTACTGAGAGTCGTATCTTCCTAACATCTCCAGACTTACCCACACAGACACATGAGTGCACCCACAGTAATCTACACTTACATACACGTACATACATTTAGAGATTTTTGTGTGTCTGTAGGGCAACAAAACCTTTAAAAAAAAAAAAATGCTGCTTTTGAGTTTAGAGTTGTAGATTCAGTTCCACGGTCATTTTTGCATCAGCAATTTATGTGTATTTATGTGTTAGATTGTTTTGTTGCATGTTTTATTGAGTGGATAAAATTAGAGTGCGGCCTCAAAAGCAGTTTAAAAAATGTTATTTTAAGCGTTAGAAAGGGATTTATAGTAATTATAGCGCTATTGAATTAGATTACATTATATTGTTGGTTGTTCTTGGTATGTTGTCAAACTGTAAATTCACAGATGCTTACATTTCAATACACACACACATACATACATACATGTATGTGTGTGTGTGTGTGTGTGTATATATATATATATATATATATATATATATATATATATATATATATATATATATATATATATATATATATATATATAAAAGCAGTACATACATACACACACAGGCTTGGAAAAAACTGAGGCTACTTAATAAATGTTCTTCACAGTTTATGGGTATATATTATTTTATGAATTACTTATTACATTTTATTTCAATTTCAAACAAACCATCCAGCAAAAACATTT
Source organism: Perca fluviatilis (assembly GCF_010015445.1). Lineage (NCBI taxonomy): Eukaryota > Metazoa > Chordata > Actinopteri > Perciformes > Percidae > Perca > Perca fluviatilis. The sequence continues at coordinate 22,720,204 of NC_053118.1, forward strand.
TAGAAAATGACAAACAATAATCAAAATATGAAATGTCACAGAAACCTAAATCCTAACATTACTTCCCTAAACAATCACAAACAGTGTATGAACTGCATGCACGTAATGCATGCATGCAAGCATGCAAGTATGCATGCACGTATGCATGCACACACATATGCACATACATGTATATACACACACATGTACATACACATGCATACAATGCACACATACACACACATACACACATACACACACACACACACATACACACACACAACATACATATCATACATGCATACATACATACACATACATACATACACATACGCACATACACACATACACACACATGCACACACACACACAAATGCACACACATAACACACACACACATGCACATACACACACACCACATACGAAACATACACATGCATACAAAACAAAACAAAAAACAAAACACACATACATACATGCATACATATGCACATACATACACAGCACACACAGACACAGACACACACATACACACATACACATACACACACATGCATGACACACACACACATACATCACACAGAGACACATAGATGTACACATATAAGAGACAGAGAACAGAACATATGTAACAAGTGTGATATATGAAGACAGAACACATCACACAGACAGAGGAGAGACACACAGAAGAAGACAGACAAACGTAAGACATAGACATGGAACATACACAAAAGAAAACACACAGAGACCACACACAGACAGAATAAAACAAACAATGGATGGAGACAGGAAAGGAAGCCATACTTGACACAGAGCACACGCAGGGAGGAGAGAAAAAAAGATAATATGGAGATGAACAGAAGGAGAAAAATGGAATAAATAAAGGAATAAGAGGGAACGAGAATGGAAAGGAAAGGAGAGGACATGACACTTGAGCAAGCCTTTATATATATATAAAAAATATAAAAAAAAAAAAAAAAAAAAAAAGTGGAACGCAGTGGAACAGTGGAAATGAAAGACACAGAAAGATTTGAAGGAGGAATGGACATATGTGAGAGATGTAGAGAATAGGAGGGAGAAACAGGAGTGATTAGAAGGAGCATGGAAACACTTAGTGAAAAGGAAAGAGAATAGTAGATAGGAATGGAGGGAAACTCGGAAGGAATGAAAGAGGAGAATGGAAGGAAGTAAGGAAAGTTTAAATGGAGAATGGAAAGAAAGAAGGTTTCCTACTCCTGCTGTCTCCTAATTTCACAGTGACAAACATGACAGACATTTTACACATTACACTCATTTCAGAAAAAATAAGCACTAAATTCTTTTGTTTTCATTTTTAGAGGGAAATAACTTTACTGAATCATCAGTTTCAGAGTGGTCACATAAAGTTCTTTTGATTCTTCAGAATCAAAAGCTGTAAGGAAGAAGTACCTTTTACATTGTTTAAGAATGACAAAGAAGTGGGCAGAAAAATCTATTATGGTCCCACTCTGCATTTTTAAAAACTTCAAACATGGAGCCTAGTGAGCAAAATTGCCAGGAAACATTCTTAACTTTAGTTGCAATGAATTGCAAAAACAATAAATGAGAGTCTGATGGTACAGTATGTCGTGTTTGACAGGGTAATATATCACTATAATCTATAGGGATTTGCAGCATAAATTCTGTATTTTCCTGGTCTTTAAAGGCTAAATTACAACAAAATATAATTATTCTCTGCTGTAATTTAACTGAGTAAAATAAGAAAATATCTTCTAAAAAGCCTTAATATTCATCCCCAAAATATTCTTAATTACTAATACAAAAAAATACAAATTTCATACTGTGATATTTGATGAAAAAAGCTCATTTATGTAAAAAGACTTTAGATTTTATTTAAATAAACTTCAGGTGAGAAGTTGGTGAATATTACGGGACAGACTGTATATATGTGCACCCAAATTTCTCGTCCCATGTGTTGATAAGCTGATAATCCTCCTGTAGATTCACATTGGTGTTCAGGTCTGGCATGCAAACTGGCTGCTGTTGTAGCTCGCAGTGGAGAGTTTGTGGTGTGTGAGGGCGAGGGGATAAGGGCCTCTGCTCTGCCAGCCAAATGAATAATGTAATGTGTTCTTGGAACTAAGACCACAATGTGCGCATGCGTTCATGCACACACAGACCATATAATGCCCCAGTTACAGTAAGGAGGGCTCTGTTGCAGGGTCTTTCTTTAATAAAAGACAGAACTTCTCAGTAGTCTACTGGACTTCTCCTTTTTTAAATTCCTCTTTATGTCCTGTCATGGCAGGGTGCAATCATTCGAATTATCATGATGGCGTCTCAAGTCTTGTCTTTGACAAATTCAAATGCAGATTCAAATTTTACCCGGTTGCATCTGTTTTTATATCTCCTGGTAGGATGCAAATGTTCAGTCCGGAGGGAACTGTTGGGACGCAGAGCGGGTGGAGCTTGTGTTTTAGGTCCTGGTAAAGACGACCTTCAATTTTAGAAGACCTGGATGTGTCAGCTTGTGTAGTTTTGGGGTATATTTGTTACTTAAACGTGAAGGTTTTGCACTTCGATAGTCCTGTAAGAGTGCTCCACTGGGCTGAGTGCAGCTTTGGTTTGGCAGACGTGTGTACTCACATCTCTTCTCATCCCCCCCCTGTTTCCTCCTCCCCTACTCTTCCTCAGAGAAGGTATCCCAGCACCACACTACCCCAAATAAGTGAGGTGTAAAGAGGGTGAAAACTTTCTTAACCCTTAAAATCACATCTGTCTCTGAGAAGAAAAGTGGTGAGAGGAAGACGAGTGTGTGGAGGAGAAACGGTATGAGCTTTTACTTTCCATGTGTTTGTTCGCTTTGTTGTTTTTCTGGCACAGTGGTAGTTTTGTTATGTTGTGGTTATGAATAATGTCTCAAGGAGTGGTTTTATCTGAATGATTTGCTGAATAGAATGGACAACTGCTCCTTATTTGTGAGCATGTTACTGTAATAAGTACATTTGTTTTATGTATTTGAGCTGCTACAATGTTTAGAAATGTATCTCCATACAGGCAACATAACATTTGGGACATAAAAACACAAAATATTGTTGCTAAAAAAAACGTCTGCTTTTGAAAATTTCACTCTTACACCTTTCACATTAAATTTTAATTCATGACTTTGTTAAAGTCGAAGAATTATCCATATTCTCGGCTATTTAAGTACTGCGAGTAGTGAGAAAGTCATCACAACACATGCAACCAACCATAAATGCTCACATTTACCAACATACACACACACGTTACAAACACACACATGTACAGGCACTTTGGAAAACATCTGACATCAGAATTCATAAAATTTCTCCTCCCTCTCAGCCGCAGTTTTCTGTGAATAGTATAAAGTCATATTTTCCCCCTTAGCGCTGGAGCCTGATATAATTGAGGTGGACTGGCAAAACTTACGGCCTTTAACGGAAAATAAGACCCATAAAAATAACATAACAGTTCTAGTTCCAGTCATCACACACTGTGAGCGTGTACAGAGGGATTTCATGATATAGAAGATGGATACTGTAACCTGCTTTTTTACTGAAGAATACATCTTTGTGTGCAGGTTTGGTCAATCCTGGTGCTGTAATTTTCCTGGCCTCCACACAAATTTGTGTCAAAGTTTTTTGGGAGTTACACCAAGTCGTTGCAGTGGACAGTAATGGTGGATTTAAGTTTCCATTTCCTTCTTCAGTAAAAACGAATCCTCGGTGGATTCTTTTCGAAACATGTTTCATTGATTTTTACAGTTGCAGCTTTAGGTTCACAACACTTGGCCTGACAGTTAGATAAAGACCATATGATTAAACATCTCTAGGTGTTATCATTATTTTTTAATAAGGTAACAAATGAATCCTTGTTGTTAAGAGAGAGGAAGCGTGTGCACATAATGAAAGCAAGGGATGAGGAAACCGTAGAGTTGCAGAGGAGGTGAATTCCTCTACCGTCGACAAAAGAGTGGGAGGTGAGAACAAAAACCAAAAAAAGAGAAAAGTGCCAATTGTTGGAAGGATGATATCTTAACTCTAGCGTTAAATGCATTAAAAAATGGAAAAAATGGCAGATTTTCGAGAGATAAAATGTTTTTTTTGTGGTGACTTCAAATGACACACCTTAGGGCACACAGTGATATCAGTTATTTGACTTTAAGGTACTGATCCCTAATTAACATGAACAAACTTACAATGATGTAATTATGTTTCATAATCGTAGTTGAAAGTGGTCTTGTGAACTAACATTATTTTGTTTGCAAGACAAAATGTGTTTGTGGTATCTGCCTGTGGGCTGCTTTTAACATTAGTAACAATGTGTTGCAAGATTAGGCAGCTTATGCAGACATGTCCTTGGTTAGCAACATAAAACAGAAACAAGGTGACAAGGAAGGAGAAGAGAGGATCTACAGTGTGTAGTTTGTGTGTGTGGTTGTGCATGTCATGATGTGTCAGTATTAAGTGACTCACAGACAGACAGAAAACTGATGGGAATCATTGCAACTTCTCTGCAATTTTCCGAACACGCCTGTGTTCTAAAGAATATGGAATATGCCTAAAATAACTAGCTCGAACCACCAACCACCCATGGTGCTTTTTCTTTTTTTTCTCCTCTGTGCCGGAAATTTAACCTGCGTTGTTGTGTGCTCCTCCTGAAACCCCTTTGTGTCTCACTTGTCTGCATTGCTTTGTTTAAGATTTCTGGGTTTCGCGTTTTAGCGACTTTTTTGCTTATTGAGGGCATTTCAGAAATTGGGCAAAACGTGACATATTGTGTATTTATGCGCATGATAATTGTCAGCAACAATCCTGTTTTCCTGTGGATTGGATTAAACAATGATTAACTTTTGATTGTGATCCTTAAATGTGACATTCAGGTTGGTTATTGTGTCTACTTACAATGAGACAAACTGTACGCATACAAGGTCAAGGGATGCATTTACACTTTGTCCTACAGAGGCTTAGGTGGTGAGTTTCTAATGGAATTTTTTTTTCCCACCCTCGATGCTTTTTCCAGCATCTTATTATACATCTGTGTATTATGTAGGACTGCAGCTAACGATTCATCTAAAGATTTATCCATAAAATGTCAGAAAATATTGAAAAATGTCCCATCGCAACTTTCTATCTACTATCCCAAAACCCAAAGATGTTCAGTTTACAATCATATAAGACAGAGAAAAGCAGACACTCCTAACATTTGAGAAGCTGGAACCAGAGGATTTTTGGCTTAAATGATTGATCCATTATCAAAATAGTTTCTTTAGTATGGTGTAAATGTACAAAAAACAATTGTGCGTGCAAGAGTCAAAGCAAGCACATGCCCCTAACTTCCTCACTCTTCGTATCAGCGGCTGCCACAACACATGGCGTCCTTGTTGCCTCAAGTTGTAGAGATAACTCTTATGAAAATGCTTTGGCAAAAATAACAGTAAATATCTGTTGTAGAGGCCATGGTGTTATCTTATAAAGAGCACTCTGAGGAGTTTAAGGTTTCAAAGAAAGAGCTTACTGCACCAGTTTGTCTCTGCGGTACGATGCAATATGGTTTAACTCATATTGCACCTACCTGAATGTTTGTTCCTGGGTGTAATATGACTCATAATGTCAATATGATTTTGGTTCTTACATGATTGTTTAACTTTGACATTCTGTGAGTTGACTAAAAAAAACATATTGGTATTTCTGAGGTGTTTTGGTTGCATGTGCCGGTTTCCTTCCTGTCAAACCAGTTCAACTAATGTGTGTGGTCTGAAGCCTGAAGGTTATTTATTCTAGATCATCTGCAGTCCTGCCATGACCTTAGCTACGCTACTCCCCATCTACCTGTTGGCCTCTTTCTGAACAGGGAGAGGTCGACGAGGAGATGGTGTTTATCGGAAAGTGTTCGGAAAATGGGCCGTTGGGTTTTGGAGAGAGGGGGCGCGTAGGCGACCTGGAGGGGGGGGGAGGGTTATCTCGAATCTGCCTTCGTCAGCGTGCACCCTTTTTTGATACAACAGGAAGGAGAGTAAGTGACAGAATGTGCAAAAGAGGTAGACATCCCCAAGGATGAACGCTTAACCCCGACTTCTGACAAAGAGATCAGACCTTTTTAAGTTACACGTCTAAGGGTTGAAGGCAATAGGAAAGGAAAAAAAAAGTCTCTTTTCAAAGACGGCGAAGGGAGAAGAGTTGTAAAGAGCAAAAAGATGGATGCCATGAGACAAACGCTACCTCGTCTCAAGCTGACTGTGCCCATGCCCATGAAGACTGGGAAGGTAGGATTAACATTTGTCCAGGGGATGAAAAAGAGAACATTTGGGAGGTTTGATACCGGCAAATTTGTGAGAGGTATTTATTTAATTGGCTGTACTTTTTACTCTCTTTTTTTCCCATTAAATGGGTGGAGTACATTTAAACAAGTATGTGTTTTAAAATAGGCTGGCGTTAAGATCGTCACAGAACAGGTTAAATCTAACAATAGTGGGTGGGGGGAGCCACAGATTGGCACGCAATGTGTGTAGGTGTATGTGTGTGTGTGCGCGCGCTCTTGTGCCTATTTGTGTGTATTTAATAGGGTGTGTTTTGGAGCAGGTTAGTCAGGTGGATGTACCGTCGTTGTGCAGAGCCCTCAGGGCACTGTGTGAACACTGTTATTGGATGGCCAGGGGGCTGCCGGTTGCTATGGGAGGGAGATGATGGGCAGGGAGGGGGAATCTGGAGGGGAAGTTGTTTGTGGAAAATCTGGTCTGCTCAGGTGTGTGTGAGAGATATTATTGAGCAGGTACAGTGTGGACTGGGTGAGGTGTGAGCTTAGGGAGCCAAAGAAGGGAGTTGATGGGTCTTATTTCCGCCAGAACTCGTTATGTCTCACAAAGAGACATAAAGAAAATTATTGTCGACTTGCAGCACGATATTACACTCGTACCTCTGTGTCGATAAATTTGCTCGTAAAACGGCTTTACTGGGTTAAAAAAAAGACAGAATGGATTGAAATAAACGACATCTAGTAACTGACCGTGCTGTAAATGTTGCACATCAAATTTGTGAGTGACGTACTTTTATTTCAGTCACTCATAAATTCTTTTCTTGCTGTTTTTTTCCTTCCTCGTGCTATCACTGGTAATCCCCCCTTTCACCCACTCTTGCCTGTCACTTCCTCCTTGTCCCTTGCTTGCTTTTCTTTCTTCTCTCTCTCCTCCATTTGTCCCTCTCTTGTCTTGTCCAGTTATTTTAATCAAACAGCTAATGCTATAAAGGTTTCACACGGGAATTAACCTACTGCCCTTTGGTTACAGCACATACAGCACATTGCATAAACCGGCATCCTTCTTCTTAAAAAAAATCCCCCCCCCCCCCCCCCCCCCCCCCCCCCCCCCCCCCCCCCCCCCCCCCCGTAATGATTATATTTTTTTTTTTTTTTTTTTTTTTTTTTTTTTTTTTTTTTTTTTTTTTTTTTTTTTTCTTCATTCATCTTCTTGTTGTTATATTTTGCAGCTGGCTCTGTCATCTCCATCGCATTTGTCCTCTGGTGTCCCAACCCCCATCTCACTGGCCAAAATCGCTGCCTCCTGATTTAGTAATCTGAAAAAAAAGACAGGGGAAAAAGGGGGGGGAAAAAAAGGGAAAAAAAAAAAAAAAGAAAAAAAAAAAAAAAAAGAAAAAAAAAACACCCCCCCTTTAATTGTCCCACGCGGTTATCCTACTAAAGAAACTCCTTGTGTCAGTCACGCTACAGAAGATTTACGTTTAGGTACTTTTAAGCTCTCTGAAAGAAGAAGGGTATTCTTTCAATGTTGCAAAGATAGAACAAAATTAATGATAAAGTTCATAGGAAAATAAATGTTATTCATATTAAAGGCAGATTGTGACAGGTACAAAACTGTGATTTGCTCAGACCTCAGTTCCTCCACTTACCTTATATTCCCCTTTTGTTCACACAGGTGGCAATGTCTCCAGGAGAGGACGGTCTGATTGGGATCCCCTTCCCGGAGCACAGCAACGAGCTCTTGTCCCACCTAAATGACCAGAGGAGGACAGGACTACTCTGTGACCTCACTCTGACGTCCCGCGGGGCACGCTACCCAACTCATCGCTCTGTCATGGCCGCTGTCAGTCTCTACTTCCGCCGGCTATTTGGGGCAGAGGAGGGGGGCGGCGAGGGCGGAGGAGGTTTCAGCGTGTGCCAGCTGGACTGTGTGGCCCCCGACGCTCTGGACGCCCTGCTGGAGTTTGCCTACACTGCCACCCTGACCATCCCCAGCTCTGGGATGAGAGATGTGCTGCGAGGGGCTCAGCTTCTGGGCATCCAGTGTGTGGCTGACGCGTGCAGAGACATCCTGGGGGAGACGGCTCAGGCGGAGGGGGAGACGGCAGAGGAACAGAGAGCCCAACACACAGCTACTGAGAGGATGGCGAGGGGAGAGAGCAGGGTGGAGAGAGGGTCCCGAAGAAAAACGGACAAAAAGAAGGTGAAAAAAGTTGGTTCACATCACTTCAACTCCTCGGTTTTGAACCCACCACCTGCTTCTCCCGTCTCGCACCCTTCACCTGCATCCGACAGCCTTCGCTCCCTGCCGTCTACCCAGCCTCCGAGCCCTGAACAGGAGGAGCTTCGCCTCAAATCCAGGCAAAACGGAGATTCCAGTGCGATCAGAAAGCCAGGTAGAGGGGCCACACTAAATGGAGGGCTTTTTCACTGGCTGCATGAGCGCCCCCATATAGCCCATCCTCCTCCTGTCCCGCCCTTGAACGACAAGCTGTCAGAGGATGAGGACATGGAGGGTTTTGGCGACGATGGTATGCTGATGGAAAGCACCTCCTTACCTACCTCTGTAGCTGATCAAAGAGCGGCGGCATCAGCAGCGGGAGGTGGGAGGAAGAGGAAGTCTCAGACGCCCCAGCAGTGCCCTGTTTGTCAGAAGATCATCCATGGAGCAGGAAAACTGCCCCGACACATGAGGACACACACTGGAGAGAAGCCCTTCCAATGCTCTGCTTGCGGAGTCCGTTTCACCCGGTACAGAAAATTCTCACATATAATATGTACACAAATAACTGTTTTGATGTTGTGTGTTTGTAGATGTTTATCTCTTTCTTTTCTGCCCCTCATTCTTTATCTTCCCTTTTTTCCCTTTATTAGGAATGATAAGTTGAAGATCCACATGAGGAAACACACTGGTGAGCGTCCTTACCCCTGCCCGCACTGCCCTGCCCGGTTTCTCCACTCATACGACCTCAAAAACCACCTGTCCCTCCACAGTGGGGCGAGGCCCTTCGAATGCCCGCTCTGCCACAAGGCCTTTGCCCGAGAGGACCACCTCCAGCGTCACCGCAAGGGAGACAGCTGCCTGGAGCTGCGCACACGCCGGCCCAGACGTGGGGCTGAGCTTGGGGAGGATGGGAGTGAGGAAGGAGGCGGGAGAGAGCAGTCCAACCCTCTGGAGGCTCTGTCTTTACAGGCCCACTCCTCGGCGTTTCTCCCTCGCACGATGCTAGATGGCGGGAGTGGATCCGGTGTCGGCCCCCCGCTGATGTTTCCAGTTGACGAGAGGGAGCGGTCTCTCGCCCTTCAGGCTTTGGCTCAACTTGGGCCTCACAGGCTGGCGGGCTACCCTGAGCTCTTCCTGCGAGGTCTGGAGCTGCGAGGGGGCAAAGAGGCAGAGGGAGAAGATCCAGGAGGAACCCACTCGCCGGCTGCGCAGCAGGACCGATGGGCTGACGAAGTTGAAGAGGAAATTGGAGAAGAAGAAGCGGAGGAGGAGGAATAGTGAAAAGAGGGTTGTGTGTGTGTGTGTGTGTGTGTATGTGTGTGTGTGTGTGTGTGTGTGTGTGTGTGTGTGTATACCTGTGCGTGTCTGTGTGGTAAAGCATCCACAGTAAAAAAAAATCTCACTCAGGTGGCTGGACTAATGACCTTCTGCTCCAATATAGAGAGCGCTTAAAAAAATAAAAAACAACTAAATGTTATTAAAAGAAAAAAAAATGGAAAACGGGTTTTCTTAGATATTTTAAATGTTTGTCTTCTGGCCCTTTGCATTTTGATTTCATTTGTCTTTTTAGATTTTATTTCTCGTTTGCTGTTTAATTTTATGTATTTCAGGTTTGAGCTGTTTGGTTTGATTTTTCTAGCTGGACATGCGTGTGTTGCGTGTGTGGTAACTGGGATGCTTTTCACTATGCAAACTAAAATCCGGAGCTGCGACATGAAGGGATCTTTAAAGAAGTTTATTTTAGTTACAACACAAATGTATTGATGCAGGTGCAATTCAAAAGTCATAGCTCCTAGATCACAAGAATGAGTTTGTGTGCCCGCTGTCCTCTGGTGGTTATCATTAGAAAGGCAGTGCAATTAATCAAACTAATTCTGTACATTGTCAGCAATAATGTTCGTTGTGTCTTTTCTTGTTAGTGGTAATCTTTGCTTTGACTTGGTGCTTAAACCAAAGATTTTTAGTTCAACTGTTTTCTTAAGTCTTAAGTTAACAGGAGAGGAGAGAGGTGAATTGTAGCCAATGTTGGGTTTAAAGAGAAGACTCTTCCCAACTGTTTTGATAGCCATGAGAAAGAATCTGCTTCCATGTTTGAGTGTTTCAGAGCCGTAGAGCTCTGTGTTAAATGCCTGACCAAAATAGACAAAGTCTGGGTCAATGAGTTCCTGTTGATTATGTTGAAGACATATCTTCCTTTCCCAAAGGCTGTGGATTATCAATGCACTCATTTGGGTTCCTTGTTTGAAAAGAAATATGGAAAAGGGGCAAAAAAAAGTGAGGGGATGAAAGAGTTGGCATTCCCCCTTTTCTGTACTTATTTATTTATTGTTATTTATTATGGTTCTTCTGCTGAAACTCTTTTATAAGACCAAATCCAAGGGTGGGACACAGATCACAAGTCTTAGAAAAAGCTGCATTGCGATAAAGATTTTGACTCAACATTTCCATATAAGTTAACGCCTTTTTTATGGGCTGTGTGTCTTCTTTTGACGATTCTTCCTCAAATGCATTCTTTGCACATTTAACCCTGTCAGGTACTGCAATAATACAGGCACATTCCATCCTCCAGGATAGAGAGAAGGGAACAGAGCAAAGAAGAAGTCAGGGGGTTTAAAACCTTCGATGAAACTGGAACACAAAATGACTTGTTGTTTGACATGTTCAGCATGCTTTTCTGTTGTTAATTTAACATGTATAGTAGTGTAACACATGTTAACATGGCAGTTCTACAGATCGGCCACTGCTGTTCTAAAGGGGCCATTATCATTTGAGTTAATCTATCTTCAACCAAAAACCTTTTTAGTTTGCATCATGCTTTCCCTGGACCAGTACATTAAGGCCTTTTGCAGGGTGTAATGCAATCATTAATGGTTTTAAACGGTTAAGCAGTTGTCTTTTTATTTCCAAATCTCTTGAAAACCATGTCGTCAGAACCTGCTGTAGCAGTCATGCTGGTCTGACTCTGTGTGCACTATCCGTTCCTTGTTGTGTAGTAAACCTTTTTTTAAATTTCCAGTTTATTTGCACTATGAGATTTGAGAGCTTCAAGCCTTTTTGTCTGACCTTCAATATCTAGTCTATTAACTCTCTCAATTCCATTTAAGATTGTGATTGAAATACTTCTTTAAAACCTGCATACATAGAATAATCTTCCTCGTGCATAATAGTACAGAGTTATAGTCAATATATTATATATTGGGATGAAGTTGCCTTAGATTTTTTTTTTTGAGCTGCAACTACTCTCAGGAAATCTTGAGCAATGCACTAAGTGATTATACACAATATAAAATGGGAAGAATGGTTTGGTGCTGTCGGGTGATTGACACTCTTCATGTAAGCGTAAGGCCAGTAGTTTCAAAATAAGAGATTTTGTATGATTTGATGATTGAAAACCAAATTAATTAAACCTATTATGAGATTAAAAAATAGGGAAATAATAGGTATGATAGTAAACTCCTGGCCTTACTGGAACCAGTCCTACTGGAATGGCAGTATGACAGTTGGTACTATCCGTGAAGGGTGTTTGTGCTCCCAGTCGGAGCTTTGTGAATGAATGAGGGTTAACTGATGCCAGCTGTGAAGTGTGTGTTTCTTTGTGAGCTGTTTGTTTTCTTGGCTTCGGTGAGGGGACATGGGGTCTGGTCTGTGTAGAGACCCCGCTATCAGGGATACATTTTTGTCTTTCAGTTTTTAGTGGAACCTTTTCAGAGGTATGAATTAATTTTCCCATCATTTGTTTCAATAAATGTAAAGAAAATAAATAAACATATCTCAGCTTGATCTTTTCTGTGTTTAATTTATACAAAACAACCCTTTTTAGTAAAGGCTTTAGTAAAAAGTAGTTAATTTGGTCATTAAAGAGTTGTTGAGTGACCAAGATGTGTGCTGGTTGGGAAATTTTACAGTTGACTTGTGCTCTCTGGTGGACAAACTGTGTACTGGAAACAATATTTTTTTAAATACCTTAAATTTACCTTTGGCATTTCTGTTGTTGTTGTTGTTGATTTATTAGACAGTAACAGAAATAAATGCATAACAAGATGCCAACACAGTGACATTGTACATTTATCAGAACTGTTGAGGATAACACAAGAAAGTTACAAACTTTCTTTCTCATTGGCCGATACTGTGCTGTACTCTAATACACGTGATAAGATGCAGTGATTTATCAGTAACTTATGATAATATGACTCTGAAGCAGATGTCCTTTTTTCCCTTTTTGTGTCCCTTTTTCACAGCACACATTTTGACATGTTAGATGGCTGAATTCAGTTTCAGGGTCCTGATGTTGTGCATGCTGGCTCACTGTCATTGCTTACTGGGGCACCTGAATAGAACTGAGCCATTGTGAATGTTATTAGTAAAAGTAGGCCTGTATTAGTTTTTCTACTGAGACAAGTCAAAATGTCTTCTGGGAAAAAAGGCCTAGTTGTCAAATAGGCCAGTCAAGGGCTATTTATGGACTCTGGATACATGTGATTGTTATCTTCACATTAACAATCCAGTTAACATTATTGTTAACCATGTACAAAGTCCCTTGATGACAGCGCCTCTTAGTGACCCTGATACTCACCAATTAATTGTCAGTTTGTGTGTGAACGCGCACGCACATGTAGGACGTTGCACGGGCGGATGGGATAGGATTTGACGTAGTTCCTTTTATCCTCTTAGTTTAATTAAGCTAAACCAGCAGGGCCACGCTGCAGTTCCTGTTAACAGCGGAGGTTTCAGAAATCGTTTTGATTGTGTGAGAAGTGAAACGGAGGCTCTTGGAGGAAAAGCTTTGGAGGATAAAACGGTTTGAAGTGAGTTGGAGGTGTTTGTCTCCTGCAGGATGCTGCCTCGGCGGATGCTGTGGGGCGCTGTGGTGCGTCAGGTCGCTCCACGTCTGACCTACAGCACTGCAGCACAGCCGCAGGTAGGCCTGCATGCACACTGCAATATACACACTGCAAAACCCACTGCAATAAAACTCAGCACACTAGCCTACAGGTCTACTTTCATACGTTTCGAGAGTTTTGACACGTAGCAAGTCTCTGAGGTTTTAGTCAAATGAGATTATCCAACAGAACTACAGAGATAAACGTGATATTCTTTAATAAGCTATTTTTGATCAATTTGTTTTTGGACTTAAACATTTTCACATTCTACATGATATATAAGACAGGACATGCAGACGTCGTTGTGGTCACAAAGTATTTTGTTGACTTTTAGGCCTATGTTCATTATATTGCAGAGTATACTAATTATTGCCCATTTCATGTACTGTAAAATTCAATTTGTATTTATAGTGAAAAATCATAACCGAAGTTATCGCAGTACACTTTACAGATACTAATTTACAGAGATAAAATAGCCACTTCGTCAATCACAATTTTCTGTTATCTTCCTCTCCGTCACGAGGTAAAGCAAAAAAAGACCACATTTGGCCCTCTGAGTGACGAAGACCGGATATTCACCAACTTATATGGCCGGCATGACTGGAGGTAAAAACATAAATAGCCTACTTTTTTTTTCTAAGACTCAGTAGAAATACTTGTTCACCTCTCCCTCTTCCTACTAGACTCGAGGGCTCACTGAGACGAGGAGACTGGTATAAGACTAAGGAGATAATACTGAAGGGATCAGACTGGATCCTAAATGAGGTGAAAATCTCAGGGCTTCGAGGCAGAGGAGGAGCAGGCTTCCCCACTGGCATGAAGTGGAGCTTCATGAACAAACCCAGCGATGGCAGGTTGGAGAAGGAAAAGAAACATTTAAGATTCATCAGAGACACTTAGCATCACTGAATGGGAATAAACTGAATATTTTTAATATTGTTTGTTATAATACTGTTAGTCTATAACAGGGAACTTAAATGTAGTTGAAAAAAAACATCTTGCAGCATAATCTTGGTTAAAACAATATGGGAGTTTTTTTTTCTTTTCTTTTTTGGGGGTAAATACATAACCCATTGCTATTAACCTACCGGTATGTGTGTTAATTGTATAGCCCACTTGTTCTTAATGGACTGGAAACAATAGACAGCGCTGATGGTTAGCTTAGCACCCATATAACCATAACCATAGTAAATCAAAGGCAGCATTCTAGCTACCTTCATATGTTAAAGCTAAAGGTCAATGGTTTGGGCTACTACTTAGCCTACTGCTATTGAGGCCACACACACAGGGGGAGGGGCATAGGAAATATGTTTATTTTATTCAACATTCATGTATTTTTGTTGTTCAATGAAAAAATATCATAGTTCTACTAACGAATAATTCAAAGTATTCACTTGCATGCCTATCTGCTTATTGTTGTTCAATTAAAGAATCTATTAAAGTGCTACTGACGAATAACTCAACATTTGTATTCACTGTATATGCCTGTCTGCTTATTACAAAACTAAATGTTTATATTTATGTTTGTATAAGCTGGAGTTTGTATGAATTACCTAACATTTCCAGTTAATTCTCGTAAATTCCCATTAATTCCCATAATTTCCATAAATTCCCATGAAAGTTTCCAAATTGGAATGTTTACAAAATTCCCCAGCTTAACTTTCCATGGAAAGTTTCTGGAAATTTACCAGAAAAGGTCCAGCCCTTTGCAAATCTAGTGGTCTGGTGATGTATCAGTCTATTGAGTGTTTCCTTCTTTCCTGTGTCCTAAGGCCTAAGTACCTGGTGGTGAATGCTGATGAGGGGGAGCCTGGGACATGTAAAGACCGTGAGATAATGCGTCACGACCCCCATAAGCTAATAGAAGGCTGCCTGATTGCTGGGAGAGCCATGGGCGCTCGTGCTGCGTACATCTACATCAGAGGAGAGTTTTATAATGAGTCGTCAAATCTACAGGTATGCAAAGGCAGAGATGGATGACTCATCAATCTATAGATGTGTGATTTATACAAAGTGTTGTTTGTTTCTACTCTTCAAACAGGTGGCTATCAATGAGGCATACAAAGCAGGGCTGATAGGGAAGAATGCCTGCGGCTCTGGGTTTGACTTTGATGTGTTTGTGATGAGGGGGGCCGGAGCCTACATCTGCGGGGAGGAGACGGCTCTCATCGAGTCTCTTGAGGGCAAACAAGGGAAACCTAGACTCAAGCCGCCATTCCCTGCAGACATAGGTGAGGTAAAAGCTCCACAGCCTCCTACTCTCGGTTTCCTACTGGGGTTAATTGTGGTTTAAAGGAGCAGTGTGTAGGACTTAGTGGCATCTAGCAGTGAGGTTGCAGATTGCAACCAACTGAATACCCTTCCTCTCACCTCTCCCTTTCCAAGCGTGTAGAGAACCTACGGTGTAGTCTGGCTATCACCCGACCAAGCTCAATCTTTTAAGATTGAACATTAGTCTGGGGAGTCCACTCTGTTTTTCTACTGCACAAGAGGCGTGATCAACAGAAATAGCTCAAATGACTCTGTACGCAATTGGATAGTCCTTCAACCAATCAGACCAACGATCCGGGTGACGTAGCAGTGACAGTGGCATCAACGGGTTGCTGCGCTTCAGTGCCCGCCATTTTGAATGCAAACAAAAAGCTGCTTGGTCGCTTCTCTATCGTCATCGTGTTAAACCCGCCAATAGTGCGCCAGGTTGATAAGCCAGTTTGTTATTGGTCCCCGCAAATTTGTAACAGAAGCAGGATAGTATAATGTACTGCAGGGAGAAATCAAATCGCCGGCAGATCGGGCTGGGTTCACCCAGTCTACCTACGGTGGCCTTCGGATAACATAAAAACATGAAAGGCCCTTTCTAGAGCCAGTGTGTGGTTTGTCCGTTCTGGGCTACTGTAGAAACATGGCAGTGCAACATGGCAGGCTCCGTGGAAGAGGACATAGATATGTAGGGCTCATTCTAAGCTAACGAAAACACAACAACTCAGGCGAATATACACTAATGAAAACATGATATGAATATATTATTATTATGAATATTATATTACATTTCTGCCAATAGATCCCCCTAAATCTTACACACTGGTCCTTTAAGTGATTATTCACTAACTCATCTCTCTCCTTTAAGGGGTGTTTGGATGCCCGACAACAGTTTCCAACGTGGAAACAGTTGCTGTGGCGCCTGCGATCTGTCGTCGAGGCGGAGCTTGGTTTGCCAGCTTTGGGAGAGAGAGGAACTCTGGGACGAAGCTGTTCAACATCTCCGGTCACGTGAACACACCATGCACGGTGGAGGAGGAGATGTCTATTCCTCTGAGGGAGCTAATAGAGAGACACGCAGGTGTGTGTGTGTTTACAGTCCACCTCTGTGTTGATGCTGGTTTACTTTACAAGATGTTGACATGACTTCCTCTCTCCTCTTGTGTGATTGGTGCAGGGGGAGTGAGGGGTGGCTGGGACAATCTATTAGGAGTTATCCCAGGGGGGTCCTCCACTCCCATCATCCCTCGCCATGTGTGCGACGATGTTTTGATGGATTTCGATGACCTGGTCCGTGCTGAGACTGCACTGGGAACTGCTGCCATCATAGTTTTGGATAAATCGGTAAATAGATTCCTGAATAATGGGCATAACAAAATACACTGCACCTGAGAATTGTATGTTGTATGTTGTTTTCCTCTAGACCGATGTGATCCGAGCCATCGCACGTTTGGTTGAGTTCTACAAACATGAGAGCTGTGGCCAGTGCACCCCCTGCAGAGAGGGTAAGGGACTGCACAAGTATTTCACACTAGTAACAAGACGTTCAACATGCAGTCAGTGTGTTTGACACAATACTGTCTGTATTTTTTCGGAGGGCATTTCTCTCTAATTGGCTTGAATAGTCGTGTGCACATCCACAAAACCTCACTGAGATAGGTGCTGAAAAAGTCGTCATGAATACAAGAGAAGCAGGCTACCTGCACAGTGGAATCAGTGCTCCCTTAAGCTTTTACAACCCACATATTACTTGAGTGGTGGGAGAAGTACTCAGATCTTATATTTAGGTAAAAGAAACACTGCTGCAATGTGAAAATACTCCAGTACAAGTGAAAGCCTGCATTCAAAATGTAACTGAAGTAAAACTTAGCATTAATAAGTATTAAAAATAAAATGCACTTAAAGTATCAAAAGTAGTTGTTATATGTTTGATGAAGACTCTGAGTCTGTTAAATCCTTTACTGCTATTTGTGCAGAATATCAAATTCCTAGAACAGACTTTTTAAAATACTTGCAGGTTTGTCACATCATTGTATCTTTACATAAAAAGGGACAATTTAGACTCTATCCCACCGAGCTGGAACAATTTATTATCTCTCCTACTTCGCTTAAGGGGAAGATATCTCACTTGTATAGAATTTTGTCTGAAAGTTCCCAGAACTCCTTTTCTTCTTTGAGAACAAATTGGGAACTAGAGCTTAAAAAGAAGTTCAGTGAAAAAGAATGGCTAACTCTGTGCACGGAATTGACCTCACCCTTGACTACAAACATTAAAGTTAAAGAAACTAATTATAAATTCCTGTATAAATACTATATAACTCCAGTGAAGCTTAATAAGTTTGATGATACAAATGATCCTATGTGTAGAAAATGTGGAACTGAATCAGGAACATTTATGCATTTATTTTGGTATTGTAAAGCTGTTTACTCCTTTTGGGAGAAGATTCATAAAGCAATTCAAGATATGTGTAACTGTACTTTTGAGCTATGCCCTATGTTATATTTGTTGAATTATGATGTGGAAAATAAGTTTCCCTATACAAGAAAATGTGTATTTACAATGTTTTCCTATTTCGCTAAAAGATTTATACTTACTACATGGATTTCCCAGTCAGGACCCACCTTGGGTAAATGGCTGGAGCAGACTTGTTGCCCATTGAAGAAATTACAAGTAAACGGCATTCAAGACTGGAAGATTTCCTATCCACATGGTCCTTAGTATTGAATTATATAAAGACTATAAAATGACAAATTCACATTGAATAATGAATAACTCACAGACTGTGGTAGCGTAGGATTATTATTATTATTATCATTATTTTTGTATTGTCCCTATTGTTTTGTGTGGCTGTGTTTAGGAGTATGTGTGTGATAGGTGTTAAATTGTGAATAAAAAAAGTAGTTGTTAATTCCCTTCATGTGGGTATTTGCCAGAAGAAGATCTATTTGGTCTAAACATTGCTTAAAGGTTAAGGGTGCTCGCCAGTTTGAGTACTTTTCTGTTGTATTCATCTTTCCTCTCTTTGTTCCCTTCTTCAGGAGTCGACTGGATGGATAAAATGATGTGGAGGTTTGTTCGAGGAGAAGCAGCTGCTTCAGAGATCGACATGATCTGGGAGCTAAGCAAGCAAATAGAGGGACACACCATCTGTGCCCTGGGGGACGGAGCTGCCTGGCCTGTGCAGGTGACCTCTTGTTTTTTTTTTCTTTTTACCAGTCCAACAAAGCTGTTAATGAAACACTGACTGAGGTTACAAGTTCAATAGTCTATATCCTTGACGTTCCACTCCCGGGATTGCTCCGTTGCCGCCAGAAAATCCGTCGGATTGCACTCATTTAGGCCGGATATCCGTTGCCTTGGGCTTCCTTTGTGTTGCCATTTTAAACTCCGGTCGTTATATGAGGACTATGGTTCACCTTTTCTCAGATCTCTGCAGGGTAAATCCAGACAGCTAGCTAGACTATCTGTCCAATCTGAGTTTTCTGTTGCAAGACTAAAACAACTTTTGTAAGATCTTTCTTGTAAGATTTAGGGGGATTTATTGGCAGTGGTGGCCTAAAGGTTAGAGAAGAGAGCTTGTGACCGGGAGGTTGTTGGTTCAATCCCCAGACTGACAGGATAAAATCTGGGTGGGGAAAGTGAAAGCGCTTGTCCCTCCCTCATTACCACCACTGAGGTGCCCTTGAGCCCTTGCCCTTAACTCCAACCGCTTCAGTGGAGCTGCTCAGTGGCCAGCAGATCAGACTGTGGTTATACTGGGCAGTTTCCAGGTATGAATGTGATCAGGGCTTTCCTGCAAAAGAGAGGCTTCTTCTCGGTGAACCTTCCCTGAATAAAGGTTAAAACATTTTTTTTAAACATACACATTCCACCAAAACAAGATCCTTCTGAGCCTATTTTGCAAACGATTGTGATTTGGTTTAAAGAAATGCCAATAAACCAGAGCACATTTTCCTCCCATCCCCAAATGCTATGTGGAGTAGCCAGACTCTCCTCCAGTATGCTTTGGAGGAGGGTCTGGTAAAGCGAGACTACAAGTTCAAGAACCAATATACATATTAATAAGGGCTTTGGTCCTTCTTCACCTTTTGTTTTTCATCTGCAGGGACTGATCCGCCACTTCCGGCCGGTCATGGAGAGCCGCATCGCTCAGTATAACAAGAAAAACCCTCCAAGAGAGCCAGAGATAGAGATGATCTGAAGCTGTGCAGGGCTCCATTTCAGGATTCAGCCCTTCATAACAGTAATAATAGCTCATTGTGCTATATGACATTGTGTACCTTATTTTATTTTTATTTTTTAAATAGTTTTTAAATATGAAAATATTTCTGTTCTGATTAAGAATGCAAAATTGTACTGCTTAAATGGCATTACATTTTTTCCTTAAGTTTAAAAGTAATCATCATTTCAAAACCTTTACAGGCAAAATGTTTTTCATGCAAGGATGAATATAAATTCTGCAGAAAGTTGGTCACTTAATCCGTTTTTATTTTGGCAGGCAGAACTGTTGACAGCTAATTGGCAAATGTGAGGTTTGTGATGAAGTGTGGCAGAACAGACTTTAATAAGGAAAATACACGTTACTAAGAATCACAACTTCAAACACGGCAATAAATTAAGTTTATTTATTTCATAAAAGCATGAAATAAATTCCATAGCTTTACTACATATTAGTCCAATAGGATCTGTACAAAAAGACCAGCATAGGAAAGGATGGTGTCACTGATCTGGACAGGGAAAAGGAAAGAAAAGGGGGTAACAAAAAGCTGTACTAGGGACAAAATGAAAAGTGGTCAGTCATGTGCAACATCATTGCCTTGTGTTATTGTTTTTACAAAGACACTATATTCAGTAAACACGTCACCTGGCATCTGTTTTCAAACCATTCCAAATAAAACTGGAGGCAGAATATCGCTCATCTGACCATCTATACATGCACAAAATAGTTTGAGTATCAGTCCTGCAAATGTTTATCTTCAAACTATAATGTGTGCACCAAAAGAAACAAACTGTAGTTTCCCAAAACATTAATATGTCCATTTGGACCCATGTACTAAAATAATGCTGCAACCAACATGTAGCAGAGTCATCCATGTGATGAGTGGTGGAAAATGAAAGGCTCAGTTTAGGTCAACATCCTGTAAGACTCGGCACAAAGCACTGAGGGAGTTTTAGGGTGCCATCCAGAAGGGCATAGACTGCTGCTGTGGCTGTGTCTTAGCACGAGGGGGAGGTGGAGGAGGGCAGCGGTAGCCCTGTGTCCAGCCTGAGGAGGTGGAGTGGGGGAGAACTGCCCCAGGGTTACCTGGCCCTGAGGCTTTGGAGGTTGAGTGGTCTTCCTCTTCATCAGAGGAGTCGCCAGCGTACGCCACCAAACCAGTTTTCATTCTCTTCACTGAGGGCTCTGAAAGAAGAAGGGAAGCACGCAGAAGGAAGAAAGAAAGAAAGAAAGAAAGAAAGAAAGAAAGAAAGAAAGAAAGAAAGAAAGAAAGAAAGAAGTGGCACATTTGGGGAGGAAAAAATACGCAAAAAAACAACAGCGGCAACATGTTTCACATAGGACAGGTTCAAGTTAATTATTCCAAACACATTTTGGGAGAAACAAGTAGTTAATAGATTTAAATCATAGTTTGTCAGCAGAGTGGAGGAGGGGGCAGCCATTCGAAAGCAGCCATTGGTTGGTGGGGAGCCGTCCAATCGAGTAGTAGGACAGCGTCACAGGACGAGTGTTGCCCCACCCCCAATCAGAATCCAGCATCACCCCAGAGATACATGGAAGAGAAGAAAAACACAGAGAAAAAGAGAAAAACACAAAAACAGGAGAGATTCTCGTTAGTGAGGAAAGCAAACAAACTACAAACAACCCCAGACTGATGATGTCATCAGAATGGGACGGTCACGTCGACTCGATTTATCAGACTTCTTAAATAAACAATGCACAAAAGATGTTGGGTCATAGCTCCGCCTCACTATCTGGAGATTTCTAGTCACAGCAGCAGAATCCTGCAAGAATCATAAAAAGCATAAGGCCCAGTTTGAGTACTTCTCTAATCTGCCACAAAAGCGTCATTATTCAAATCCAAAGAAATACAAGCTTTTTGGGGAACTTTTGGGGATTTATGTAACAGATATACCTCTTTAATCTCAAGTGAAACCACTGACATTTAGACACAGTCTAGTGGCCCGGGAGAGGATTTACATTTTACTCTTTGCAGCTCTACATTAAAGATGTGAATAGATCCAGGCTGAGTTTATAAAGGGCACAGTCCACAGTCAGGGGGACTGTGGATTTGGATTTGGGCAGGGATTTGAGAGTCCACAGGATAATACCCTTACCCACGGGGCCTTGCGGTGCCCTTTTTTCCTCCATCTTGGGTCTCGCTCCATTCACAGGCAGCAGAGGTGGAGGCATTAGCTGCCTACTGGAGAACACAGAGAGAAATGGTGTGAGTTAACTATGCCTACTGGCCTTGCACACTATTAATATTTAATTAATACAATTTAAACAAATGTAACAAAACTGCGTACCTGTCCCTCTCACTCGGTGGGCCAGAGGAACTCTGTGGTGGGGGTCCTGTAGTCTCTGGGCCGCCCACTGGGAAGCCTGCACCTAAATTAGTCATATGAATGGGTCCATGCTATGAGCAGAAAAACACACAGGCGCAATTAGCACACATCTACTAAACCCTGTCCTGACACTAGCTTATATGACTAATAACTATATCAACACCAAAGAAAAAAAAAACTGTCATTGTGAATAGCTTACCACAAGTCTGATTACTCTGACATTTCCCCAGCCACTATGAAAGATACTTAAAGCTTATCAGTATTAATAATACCTTTTTCTGAAACGCCTTATTACCAGTAGAAACTGTAAGTGAACGACAGGAAACCGCAAACCATGCCATCTCAAAAATGTACGTAAAACATTTGAAGAAAGGATGAAATGGTAGTGTGAAGTAATAGAGCAGCTAAAGACATGCGCGCACACACACACACACACACACACACACACACACACACACACACACACACACACACACACACACACACACACACACACACACACACACACACACACACACACACACACACACACACACACACACACACACACACACACAGGGGTCAAATGGTAGAGAAAATAAGGGGGAAATAAAAAAAATAAATAAAACAGCAGAATGATGAGGGGTTGTAAAGGTGGAAGAGCCGATTATCACCTGGTATCCGAGTAGGCCGCTGTTCCTCTCGTCTGGGATCTCCTCTGTGAAACGTCTTTTCTGTGGTGGGTTGACTGGAGCGGCAGGAGGTGGAGCTTTGGGTGGCGCTGCAGCTGATGGAGGAAAAGGTACAGGAGGAAGAGTCTGCAGGGATGGAAAGACATATAGTAAGTATTACTGCTTTGCATGCTTTACACACATGGTTTTGATGGCTCGGTCCTACCTGTGGCATAGTGCCTGAAGCTGCGGCAGGAGCTGGAGCGAGGGTGTGAGCGGGAGCAGGGGCAGGGGCAGGGGGGAGGGAATACTGAGGAAGCACACCTGCAGGTGCAGCGGGATGTATAGGAGGTGGGATAGTGTAAGGTAGAGAGACAGGTTGTGGCTGAGGTGGTGGTACAGGCATGGCGTAGCCTGGCTGGTATCCAGCAGGGGGGTAGTAAGGAGGCTGCGGAGGCATCCCATTCACCACTGGAGGCTGTGCAAAGCCTGGAGGGGGAATGGGTGAGAAACGGATCAAGTCAGACTCTTCCAATGACTTCTACAATTGATTGCATTGCCAAATCAAGTATAAATCCAAACCACAGAAAGCCATTGGCTATATTTTACCTTGTTGTGTTGGCATCATTGAGCTCATTTGATTGAGGAAACGAGAATACTCTGCATGAACCTAGACAAAGACAAACACTGTTCGTCAGGATGTTAGTAGTTCAAGGAACTAAAATATAAACTGAATGTACTATTGTAGGTAAACATGTTAAGATAACAGCAAAAACTAAAATGTAACGTCACTTATGGAAGAGAAGATTGTATAAACCTATCTATAATAATGATAACTATATATACACAGAGATCCAGACTAACTTTTTGCCTTGAATTGCACCTAACTTTTTTATTTAGGTGCACTAGCACAAAATTTAGGTGCACCCAAATTTTTCCTTGCATCGCCATTAGCGCTGAATAGCGATACACGAAATATAGCTCTGTATTTTTTTACAAAGTGGGCTAAATGTTCAGTTTTAAGTCAAAGTCACATTCCACAAGTTCTTTTATTAAAAACAGATTGTGATTAAAATAAAATGCAAAGACAGGGTTTCCTTTACCAATTTGAAAATATACAGCTGCAACACATTTAATGAAAGTTATCTGAAATGAATAGCCTAGGGTATATAAAAAAAAATATATATCTCTGAGAAAGCTCCTTCACTTGTTTTAAACAACAATAACCGACCTAAAAGAGAAAGAGGACGCCCGGATAGCTCAGTTGGTATATATAGAGGTTTGACTCGGACCTCATGCCCTTTCCTATATGTTATTCCCATATATATATATATATATACATATATACATATACATATACATACATATATATATATATATATATATATACATATATATATATATATATATATATATATATATATATATATATATATATATATATTATATATATATATATATATATATATATATATTATATATATATATATATATTATATATTATATATATATATATATATATATATGTATATATATATATATATATTATATATATATATATATATATATATATATATATATATATATATACATATATTACATATATATATATAAATAATAATAATATATATAATAATAATATATAAATATATATATATATATATATACATATAAATAATATAATATATATATATATATATATATATATATATATAGAAAGAAATATAGAAAAAATATAAATAAAATACATATATATATACAATGTAGTAATACCTCCTGGTAGAAGCAAATTACTCTTTGAACTTCTATTTATTTATTTTTTTACTTTCTGTAGGAAGCTGTCTGAAATACCACTAAAATGTAACATCTGTAAAAGCTCCGAACATTGACGTCATTCATGCCACAAGCAAGTGCTTGTTTTTTGACACTGACTTTTAGTTATGTTTGTCAGAGTTGGTTGGTAACATTCAGTACGTTTACATGCACACCAATATTCCACTATTATTCCGAATATGATAATATTCCGAATTTGATACAGGTCATGTAAACAGCATATTTCGGTTGGATATTCCGAATAAGGCCTTTTTCCGAATATAGCATTTTCCTAGTTAGACGTGGGATATTCCGGTATTATTTGGGTTTTAGATGCATTGTTTGGACATGTATACAGCGCATTTGGAATATGCGTCTCAATCGGCGTTTTCACCGCAGGCTTACGGTCAGCTCTGTGGTTTGCTATGGTTTCTGTACACAAACCAACCAGCCAACAGTTTGCAAGGCTGGAGAACCGATAAGAAGGAGAAACACAGCTAATTTTAAACATGATCAAAGACTCGGATATCAACAGGTGTTTGAATATGCGCACACATCGCTACGCTGACCTTTTCAAGAAGCTGGTTGAAGGAATGAAAGAGGGACGCTGTGTTCGCATGGTCCAACAAGTCCGCCGGTACATGTACATGCTACATGTAAACGGGAATATTAGTGGAACACTCACTTTCATTAGCCATGTAAACCGCTTTGTCGGAATATCGTCTTTTTCGGAATTTGGGCAAAAAACTGAAAAATATGTGCATGTAAACGTAGTCACTGAGTTTGTTAGCGAGAGTTACACAATTTGGAAAATTCTAGTAGTGGCCACAATTGTAGGGGTGGGAATCTCTTGGCACCTCACGATTCAATTCCGATTCCGAGGCCAACGATTCGTTTATAAACAGATTATCGATGCAACTATTTTATGTACATTTCCATGCGTGATTAAAAAAAAATATACATATAAATCTGAGTTTGCTACTCAGTTTGCTAATTACATCCTAGACAAAGCAACTAGACAAAGTTAGATTTTGACGCGCAAGTTTTAATGAAATGTTTTGTCTATTGAGTTTTTGTTTTGTAGTCATTCCATGCTTAAGCCTTAAACATGCTTGTGAAAGTCACCTTCTCTCCCAGTAATCTTCCATGTCAGAGGCTCAGTCATGTTTAAAGGTGGATAATTGGCTTCTTAGAACAGGAAACATGAGGTGGTCAGATGTAATGTGATAAAGTAGATGATCAGCCTATATGTGTTTTGCCTAATTATTTTCTGTATGTCTTATTTGATTTGGTGTATATATACAAAATTTAAAAAATGTTTTCCTTTTGGCCATTTTTTTTTTTTTTCCTGCACTCTTGCTTAAACTCTAAGTTGTTGTCCATAATCCCATCCTCTTTCAGTCAATCTGTTTTAAGATTTGTACTTGTCTGGAGACAGTAACTTTTAAATAAAAATCAAACACATTTATTAAAAAAAATGAAAAATAAAAAAAATTATTAACTTATCAGAAAAGTGCATTGAATCGTTCTAGAGAGAATCGCGATGCATCTAAGAATCGATTATTTTAATTTTTTTTATAGATTAATTATGGCTAAGAATTTGATTAGTCACGAATATATTGTACCAAAGCTGATGTACATCCCTGGGATATTTGCTTTAATCTGTGTGGGTGTTTTCGAAAGCTAGACTTGTGCCAAATCTGTCAGCTGGTGGTGGTCTGTGATCCAGCTCTTCCTCCAGCCAGTTAACAATGTCAGTGTACGCCAACAAAGCATGCATTTGGAGTTGTATGAGCTTGTAATGAATGTCAATTGTAGTTGGAATGGAAAAGCACAGACCTGGACAAAGTATTGTGGTTTAACATTTCACACTAACAGGAAATTACTCACCGTCTGAAGCAGGTTCTCACACAAGGTTTTTGCTGCCGCGAGTCCGTCTGGTTTAGGATGACTGGAGAGAGAACAGACTGCATTTAGTTCTACTGAGCCCACAATGCTACGGAAAAAAAACTAGTTCATATTATTACACAAGCAGGAATCATCTCTTAGAAGCAGAGATTCTTAATCTTTTATTAATATGACAACACCCACCTAATGTAGATGTACATGGGTTCAAAGGCCTCTCGTCCAGAGGCAGGCTCTAAACAGCCTGATCCTTTTCCTCTAAGGAAGACTTTGGCCCCAGTCTCAGCCTGAATGTGCTGCAGGTACGAACAGCCGGGGCCCTCAACCCGCTCTTTGACCACAAACCCGAGGATAGCGTGCTCCAGGCCCACAAAGATTTTATCTTGAACATAATGCATCTGAGAAAAGAGGGACAACATAAGGGCATAAATACAACTATATGAATTAGTGTAGGTAATTACAAATATTGTCTTCTCCGTCAGCAACACTTTTAGAGTGTATACTTAGCTTTAATGGTAATTTATCAGTCTTACCCCGGACTGAAAGTGTGGTTTGTGGTGGGTCATGGGGGGCAGTGAAGGAGGAGGCGGGTTGTGCTGCTGGTAAACTGTGACTGATGCCCCACTAGGGGAGAAGGGTGAAGAAGATGACGAGGCAGTTGCAGCCTTCACCACACCATTGGTGATGATCTCCTTGATTCTATTAACTGCCCCTGGAGAACAAGGGAACGAAACCATCAGTTTAAATCACACGATATATGAAGACACACATTCATGAAAAAAGTCTGAAAAAGTACTGACTGTCGACGAGCTCTCTAGTCTGTCCTTGGACATGCAGATATAGAGGTCGATCCCTAAGTGGAAAGAATGGTTGTGTTAAAATAATAATTAAAGCAGCAAGTCAACTAGTTTTTATGATCAGTATCTGAAAATGAGAGGAGAGAGAAGTCACCCTGGTAGCGCTTTGCCCTTCTCTTCTGCTGTCATGTAACGGCCTCTGGTTGAAACTGCAGCGCCGCTAACTTTACTGATCTGCAGAAAAACAAGTGAGGTAGAGTGCATGTCAACAAATAGTCCACAAAGCTAGTGATGGACTTAATTATGTGAGATATGATTATATTGATAATATTGTTACTGACTTCATCCTGCGTTTGTCCGCGTGTTAGCAGATTACGACAGGTAATTGGGACATCATTGATCTCAACCTCAGCTACGACCAAGTCATCTTTGGCCTTTGTTGGCACTGGCGGCTTCCCAATACATACAGACTGAGGGAGGAGTGGAGTCAAGAGATAAATTATGTGTCAGAAGTTAATAGGGGACACTGTCACTCAACAGTAGAGACTAACCAGGCATATCTAATGCATAAATTATGCTCCATATATTACCTTATCAGGTGGTCCCGGGATGCCTATCTGGGAGGGTTTGAGTTTGCCCTTAGCTACCAACATAGCATTGATCTTGGCAGCCACCGCAGCTGCAGCATCCAGAGCCCCGGTGGGTGCAGCTTCTGCCTCCCCCATCCCACCAGAGCCAGGGCCGGGCTGGTCCCATTTGCTGCGGCGGCTGGGAAGACAGAAAAACATAACAGATGACACATAACACATCTGCCGTTGAGCCAAGACGACCAAGAACTGAGACTGGATTTTATTGTCTTACTTAATTTTCCCTCCTATGATTTTGCCTTATTGTGATCATTCATGTATACAGAAGTACAGACAAACTTCAAACCTCATGCATTCTTTTAAAATATCTCAAATATCTCATATAACATGTAACTACAGGATAACTAGCATACACCAGTGCGGAGCTACTCGACAACAATCCGCCATGATTACATAAACTAGCTAACTTAAGTTAGCTAGCTAGCCAGCTAACAGAAAGCATCTAGACGGCGAGTCAAATACCACAATAAAATATAAGAACAGCCTGTTTTCACACACTCACCCGCCGTTTTGGGTTCCACAATATGACATCAATATCTTGTCAAATGGAAATTTTCCTCTCAGTGTTAAAATGAATGTGATAACCCTCCCTTGACTTCTTCTGCACAGTAGTCGGTGCTGGTTAGGTTACTAGCCACTGCTACGTACCGCACTGAGTGTTTCCGCCTCCGGTTAATGTTGTTTGCTGGCAGTAAACTTGGTTTGCAGTAATACCACAAGAGGGCGCCAGATACCAGCACATATTGGTCATGGGCATCAAAAGGGTTCAGATGTGGTGCGGCTGCCTCACCTGTCCCACCTTTCATCACTTCCGTGCCACCCTTGGCGAGTTTCTCCAGAGGAGGCATCAAAGTTTCCAGTGGAGGAAGAAGCATTGAGCTGCAGGACATGCTTCATGATAGTCCATTCAATCAAGGTAAGTGTGAGCAACTAAGTACTTTTAAAAAATGTCTTGTAAATGCACGAATTAATAATGTCTCGTATAACTTTTAAAACACGTGTCAGGATGTTGTTTGATTTGTGATGTGACTCCTGACGTTTTTGACAGATGGGGTTTTGCTGTTTTAGATCGCAAGTTGACTGATGGGAATATGAATATGTATCTGTGGCAAGTTTAGCTTTATAGTTACAACACTATAAAGTCCAACACAGACTAAAGAAAAACAACAATTTTATGGGCAAAATGACAAATTCTAATATACAGTGTGTATATATATATATATATATATATATATATATACACAATATAAGGGCTAATATATTTCATGATCTGTTCATGTTATTTTAATGTGGCGTTAATTGTCTTATGACCTGTTGGAAGTCACTTCTTTTGCAAATAGATTACAAACCTCTTAACCTCTCAAAATTGTTGAAAGTTGTCCGAGCTGTAGGCTTACAGTATTCTTTGTGGTTGACAGCCAGGCCCTAAAGGCCATAAGCCCACATCCAACATCCTGTGCAGAGACAGACCACAGCATCAGGCTGTTCTGATGTTCTGGGTTACTCCGAGTCACTCTGTACTCAGGTACAGGTGTTCAGTTACTGACCACCCAGGACCTCAGAGACATGGCCAGGAGGTGCAAGTTACTGTGGAAGGTGAGAACGCTGTGTGGGGGCGACATGGATCAATAGATTGTACAACCAGCAGCCCTAGATGAATTTCTTTTGTCCTGTGTTGTGGGGTGTTGACAACAGTCTACAAAACCTTTGATTAGGATCAAGGTCCGTCAGGTGTACGTAAGAGGAAATTGCTTGTTTTAAAAGGCTCGGTAGGCTATTAGTTTTCAATCACAACACTGGCTTTGTTCATCTATTAGGACTGAAGATGAAGATTTTACTTTGCCTTTTAATTCAAGAGTCAAAGTAATGGATTACTTTCAGCCCTTGTACAGAAATGAAGCTGCATTTGTGAAATACTACTTTTTAAGCTTTGCAATTATGTTTTTGCTGAAGTAGGATGCAGGATTGTTTGGTTTTCTTCTCAAGTCAAGAGTTCATCTAGTTTGAACTTTGTCTTTCTCGCATTTTAAAGTCAGATCACATTCAACCATGATTTTCTTTCCCCAGAAAGCTGCTCAGTACCTTTTACACACAGGACATTTTAATGAGTTACATTTATTTTTATTAAAAGTAGATTTTATGATCAGTACAGTACTGATAAAGTTACAGTACAGCAGCTGAGTAGGACTTTACATCAACATGTCGATCACTGTTATATATACAGTACATATAGCAGCATACAGCTTTGATAGCTGAAGTAGTTTATATTTGGGTTGTATTTATTTAAATTCCTTTAAGATTTTATTTCTCACATACTCAACATATCTCTACTTTGTGCAGTGAAATGCTTGGGCATAAACTGTGGATGTATCAGTGCAGTATTCATAGTGGAATTAAATTATTTATTTTCAGGATATTTGCTCTTTACTGGGTGAACAGAGCTTGTTCAAGTGTTGAGACCTCAGGACGGGAGTCCTCCCCTCTGGGGACTCTGTTACTGGGATGGGTCAGTTACTGAGCCACCCGAGTTCAGCCAGTGCAAAGACAGGGGAAGAACATGTTGTGTTGCGGGTACACGTGCAGCCAATTTATAGCTGTTACTAGCAGCTGCTAATAAAATCTTCAAGTACATAGTATTACAAATTATTTGTACCACAACAATAGTGACCTAAAGGACTTACTTTGTACATACATTAGGAATGCTTGGTGTAGAACAACCAAGTCTACACAGAGCTGAGTAAAGGCAGAGGAAACTGTGAAAGAATAACTGTGAAAGTTCAGACACAGTCCACATTAATGCCAATGGAAGAATTTAACACCAGGCTATAGGTATTCAATAGATTTGATGGTTGGTTTAAAATATGAAGTTTTGTTCTTATATTTCACCTGCAGGTGGTGCTCTCATTCTAAACACTATACTGTCCACTCTTCCACCTTCACTCTCAGATAAGGAAGTGTTAGTGATGTTTTTATAATCTGTTGGATCAAATCAGTTAATACATAGGGCTTACAACTTAACTTTTTATTTTGATACTACTGAATGAAATCGCTTATAGTTGCCATTCCTTTGTTTGAAATGCACATTTGGCATAGCAAGAAGCAGGTAGTCCTTTGGGAAGCCATGCCTCTAGTCTATTAGTATTCAAATACATAATAGGGCTGAAACTAACAGTTATTTTCATTATTGATTAATCTGCAAATTATGTTCTTTAATCTGAAAGTAGTCAGAAAGTAGTGAAAAATTCCCATTAGCAGTTCCAAATGTCCAATGTTATGTGTTCAAATGTCTTTCTTTGTCTGACCATCAGTCCAAAACAGTGGCGTAGTCTACGTGATACGCAGGTATACGCAGTATACCCACTAAGAAAGCTCCAGGATTTCCATACAGCCTACCCACTTCAAAATGCCCAATTACACGCAACAACATACTTTGCATTGCAATTTTGATATATTTTGAATTGTCATCTGTGTTTTTCTTCTTCACATAGGCTAAATAAAGGTATTTCCCCCGCAAATTGGTGTATAAAAGTGTGTCAGAATGCAGGAAATGAAGTCGTTGATGCTCAAAACTTCCCTGGGGGAGGACACCCAGAACCCCCACTATGATATGCCGCCCCTCCCCAAAAGGCCCATTCTGGCCCATATATACAGTATAGGCCCATATATACAGTACAGTATACCCACTACAATACATTAGACTACACCACTGGTCCAGAACCCAATAATATGTCATTTCTGGTCACGCAAGACTAACAAAAGATGCAAATCGTCACATTTAAAGAGTTGGAACGAGGTAATATTTGGTACTTTTGCTTGAAAGATTCTTATAGAAATAGTCACAGTTTAATTTCTGCCAATCAACTAATCATTTCAGCTCTTATACATAATAGCACATCTACAACTTGCTTTTGTTTTTAATATTGAACAGTGTCATGGAAATGCATAATTTCCATTGACCTCCCTGCATGAACAAACCATGAGGTTCAGATGAGTTAGTTGTCAGAAGGTCAGAAGTCAGGGGAGCTTTGACGCCTGAGTCGACAGGGACGACTGTTTACGGGCAGCGAGGAGGAGGAGGCAGGGGAGCACAGAGAAACGTTGAAACACAGGGAGAAGGAGCGAGAGGGGCAGACGTGCCATATTTACTGTCTTTCCTAGTAAGAGCCCAAGTGTGAACCGTAATGTGTATGTTGGTTGATGTAACCTCCGGCCTTCAAGGCACGCAAGCCTGGGTCTCGCCTGATCCTGGCGGCTGACACAGAGGTGTGAAGTCAGGGGACGTGATGGGGAGGAGGGCGCCTCATGGTGAGGTTGCCATGGGTTGAACAAAGAAACACTGTGAGCTTCCAGGTTTCAGTGTTTGCTGTCAAACCTGCAATTACAAACCATTTTTTTAATGCTGTGTAGAGTACATGTGCGGGTATCGTAAAACTTAAATTAGTGTGTGTTTGATAACAAGCTGATGTTACAGATGTTGAATGTCTTTTAAATCTATCAAGTTATTCTAGGACATTCTAGTACCGCTGAAGAGAGACTTTGTTATTCATAATGCAAAATCTTGACTTGAAACTTGCAAACATTAATGTCATATAAGGTGAGGCCATGCAAAGGAATAAGACTGTAGGCAAGGCAGAAAGTGTGGATGGGACGAAAAGTGATTGAGAGAGGGAAAACAGATGGGAAGATTGAATTTTAGAGGAGGGCAGGCGGAGGAGGAGTGCGAAGGGAATCTTTTTTGTGTATGTCTGGAGAGAATGGGAGCCTCTTATACACCTCACAGCGGGAATTTGGCCCGGGCTGCGGGCTCGTCTCGTCTACACAGCGGGGTGCTTTCCTGAGCGGGCTGCCCAGGGGAGGGGCACCTGCAGCAGCCTCAAACACTGGTCAGTAGGAGAGGCTGAGAGGCGGGGTAAGGGCTGCTGGAATGGAAAGATGCTTGGCGGTTCCAGGAAACGGACATGTGCTGGATTTATGAAAGCTTCAGGTAGAACAGAGCGACGCTCCCAAAAGAAAATATTTGTCCTTGTGTTTTCCCCGTGGACTAGAGAAGAGGAGGACCCAGCCTGCAATCTCAGAATGACATAAAAGAAAAAAAAGCTTCTGTTGCGCACAAGGACAAAAGTTATGATTGGAGCAAGTCGGCCGGTGCTGGCAACTACCAACACAAACAACACAAAGTTTATAGATCAACCAGCCTGCCAACTGAGACAATATTTTCCATCCATTTGGTTGGGTTGACCAAACATCACGTATTTGAAGTTTATCAAACACTCAGTCATCCCCGCAGACCTGAGGGAGGACTTAATCATCTGATATATTGAATTTTAGAGCACGCAGACACCCAAAACCTGTCCACTATGCAGACTCAGAAAATTTAACAAGCTCTTTGTGCTTTAATATCCACACTGCTGCTAAATGTCTTTTTTGGAGAGGTTTCTTCTTTACACAAGCTACACCCTCCATCTTCTGTCATTTTGGTATGACCCAGGGGTCCAAAAACCACCAAGTCTCATATGAGGACTCATGATTTCAAACGAATACGGAGCTGCCTCTTTGTCTGCAAGAAATTCCATTTAAATGGACAAATGTGCTGAGAGGGCCTCAGTTGTCTGTGATAGGTGAATGGATATTGCATTAACCTCACAACAGAAACGCCCCCTGTTGTGTGAGTGCACAGGGCTCCGGATAATAACTGCAGTGGGAACGTTATGCTCAGAGGTAGCCAGGACAGGTAAATGGAAACACATGGTAGGCAGCATGGACTCCAGAAATAATGGCATCACAGTGCAGAGAAACGCACAAGCTGCCTTGACAAATGCTTTTGGTATGTGTCCCCTCAACCTGTTGGTATTACCAATGCAGCTTCTCCTGCAGCTCTCGGGTTTTCTTCTCCTCAGGTAATGTTTCTACATGTATGCACGTTATGTGCAAATAAATAAACCCACTCTTTAAGTTTGCTTTCCTCACATAATTCAATTTTACATTGCATTTAACATGAAATCACATAAATAATCCATCACGTGAGGATTATGTACTCATGTTATTGCATGTCAAGTTTAAACTAACCACAGTTAATAGAACTCAATGGTCCTTCTGTGTGATTTCGGTGGAAAAACACCATTACCCATTGATGAAATAAAAAATGTTATGGATCACTGCCACTTGTTAACCTGCTATTCCCATGCTGTTTGTCAAAATCAAAGGACTGGAATATTATTCAGAATCTCTTCCCTTAGAGGACTGTATTGCTGTTTTTGCCTTAATGGGAATGAATACATTGTGCAATTCTTTTATATAGACTTAAAGTATTTGATGTATTTTGTATGAGGTTGTCTCAGATTTTCTACTGTGCAATTGAAATACATTTAAAATTTACACAGAGGAAAAAAACAACCTCCTCAGAAATGGTTTAATGCATCAATTTGGCCAATTCGAGCTCATGTTTTTTTTTTTATTCATTGGTTTATTTAGGAGCTGTATACTGTTTAAGGCAAAGTTCACGTCCATCAGCACAGATGCAGACATGCTGTAAGCTTTAGAAAGTGAGCTTATGCTAATAGAAGTAGATTTGAACAGAATTTTAAATAAAGAGCTATTCGTCTTCTGTAAATTACACTGAGCCAAAATTCTCAGTTAGATTTCTGCAAGATGTGATTAATTAGTTTACGACACACAAATCGGTTCTGAGATTTTATCTTGAGGCTTTTGTTTGTATTTTGGTTAACTTTCTACTGGTTACCTATTTTTTCTAAACCTTCTGCTGTTCCTTTTTTCAGGCCTTTTTGTATCTTAATTAGAAGTATGCGGTATAGAGCAAACAAGTAAGAAACGGGACAAACAAGGGGAGAGAAATGGGAGACGACATGCAATAATAGTCCCTTGCCGGACTTGAACCTGGAATCTTAGAATTACATGGTTAGTATCTTAAACCCCTAGGCTTGAGGACGCCAACACCCCCCCTTAAAAGAACACCATGTTTCTGACCAAAGCATGCAATATAGATACCACCCAGCCCCCTTTAATCCCATCCCCGTCCTTACTCATTTCTGTTAAACAACAATATTTGCTCATCTGTGTCAAAGAGCAGCAGGGTTTGCGATACAGCACAGTGCAGCCTTTGAGTCAAACAGACAGAGACAGGCCGTTGCTACAGGGAGACACAGAAACACCAGCCAACGAGTGTATACACAAGAACGGGGAAGACCTTGCAGAGTCACGGACATGCGGACACAGACTGACATGCTGTTGTTTCTATGGGTTTTCTTCTTTTTCACATCTGTTAGTGTGAGAACACTATAATGTGTGATCTTAAGTTGCATTCGGGTTAGGTGTTCTTTTGCAAAGCCAAAAGAGGTAACTTTCTCCTCCTTTTCTCCCAGTTAAAGATCCAATCACACAGTGAACTACAGAAAGCATAGTCTTTATTCAAAGCTATATATTATGCATTATTATAAACATCAGTTACAATCAACACAAGTTTAGGCCATGCAACAAATTGCATGATTCAAAAATAATAACTACAATTTCAAACCCAACATGCAGGTCATGATTATTAAAAAAAAAAAAGTCAGGTTTTTTTGGGGGATATGTCAGTGTTCAGGGGAAGCAAACAAAAGACTGTTGACCCGCTCAAACATAATTCATTATGTCAACAAACAATGTCTCAGAAAAATGTCCCAAGAGGTTCTGACCAGTTACAGCCAGTTGTTCAAAAACAAACATTTTCTTTGATAGTTCTCTGAAAACAAGCAGAAGTGCATCAGGGCTTTACTGGAAATGCTTGTGTGCTCTGTTGACTAAATAAACCATAAATATCTGTTATTAAATCTGTTTTTGGGTAAATTACTCTGCACAAGTAATTACTGCAGTAACCACTTTTGTTAGAAATGCCATTGTATTACTTTACCATAGGCTCAAATGTAATATAAAAACATTTAAAACCAAATAATTAACTTGGTAACTACATCAATTAAAGACACATTATTTCAGACCATCAAAGTTTGTAAAATGTTATCAGATAAAGCATTTATTAGGTGACACATCTTACTGAGATTGTCTTTTTGATTGTCTTCCAACAGGAAGTTCTTTCTCAAAGCATTTACACAAAGTGCTATCATTTGCTTAGTATTGTTCTGTTTCCTTAGTTTGTAGTCTAAGGATAAATCAGTCGTCTTTGGTGCCTATTATGGAACTCATAAAGCATTCATATACAGTACCTTGTCACACGTGTATGTACACACACACATTATTGTCTTTACTGTCAGAGACACACACTACTGCAGTGGACTGCTCTTACGGCAGAGCTGATTTGCTGATGTCATCGTCTGCCGCTTGCGTTTTCGTTTTCCAGTCAATAGTGTGTAGAAGAATGGATTCACACAGGAGTTCCCATACGTCAGCCCTGTGAGGATACGATTCACTGTCACCTGCGTCCCTACTGGTACTGTACGCAGCATGTCAGGCTGATAGAGAGGCAGCAGCTGCCAGATCCAGAAAGGGAGGAAGCAGGCCCAGAAGGCCAGAACAATACCGAGGATGAGGAGCAGGACTTTGGGTTTGGGTGCACGGGGGGGACAAGCAGTGCTTGTCCCCCCCGTGGCCCAGGCTGGCCTGGTCTGAGACACCCAGTAAAGCCGGCCTAGAGTAGCATAAAGTGCTCCAATGGCTAGCCCGGGACCAAGAATGCTGGTGCAGAAAAGCACGCTCAGATAGGCCTTGGAGCTCTGCTCGTCCCATGCCGGCACACACAGCTGGCCCTCCTGGTTCTCCCCATCCTCCAGGTGCAGCGTGATCATCATGGGCAGGCTGAGAGCCACAGCCAGTCCCCAGGCCAGGCCTACACGCAGCAGGCTGGAGGAGTTGGAGGAGGAGGTGTGCAGGGGATGGGCCACAGCCCGGTAGCGGTCCAGACTCATGGCGGTGAGAGTAAAGATGGAAGCGTGCATGGTGAGGAGGTCGAGGCTCAGCAGGAGACGGCAGCCCGGCTCACCAAAGGCCCAGCCTGACGCCAGGCTGTCGTATACGATGAAGGGAGCGGTGAAAAGGTAGAGCAGATCAGCAAGAGCAAGGCTCAGCACCTGGAGATGAAGAGAGGAGGTGGGGGAGGAAGAGGAGGAAGGGGAGGAAGGGGAGGAGGAGTTGGCAAGGCAGGATGGTACAGGTACTCTCATCAGGCAGCAGGCCGTTCCTGCTCCACGTCTTCTTCTACTTGTCCTGCGCCTCAGAAGAAGGCCCATAGTATACAGGTTTCCTGTGATGCCCAGCAAAGAGAGGAGGGAGAGGAGGGAGCAGAAGAGAGCTGTGGATGCCAGGCTGGGTGATGGAGAGATGGAGGGAGAGGAGGAGGGCACAGAGAAATTGGGGATAATAGGGAAGGTGTATGGGGAAGGTGGAGGCAAAGACCCTGATAGGTCCATAATGTGAGATTATAAAAAAGTTTTGAAA
The DNA here is from genome assembly GCF_010015445.1 of Perca fluviatilis. NCBI lineage: Eukaryota > Metazoa > Chordata > Actinopteri > Perciformes > Percidae > Perca > Perca fluviatilis. Next base: position 22,757,624 of record NC_053118.1, read on the forward strand.
GTTACAAGGAAGGCAGCCAGTCTGTTTCAGATGCAAAGTGAAGGATGAAGAGATGCAGAGTAGGAAGGTGGGTTGGAAGAAACAGGTGAAGAGGAGAACAAAAATATATTTTGTTAATTTTAATCAATACTGCTCTCTGGTTTCTGCAGATAACATTTTTGACTCAAGAGGTAAGGACAACAAAGCCAAAACTGATTTGGATCTCTGAGGGTGCTGCAAAGTGATTTATGTACAGTATATGTGAATCATGACACCGGATAAAGTAAATAAAGTCATATAAACATGTAGTAGAAATGAAAATGTCAGCAAAACCAGGATGGTTTATGTTTTAGCAGAAACCTGCTCTGGTTGGCACAGCCTTTACAGTTTTATAGTTTCACAGGGAGCCAGGCGAGGCAGTCATGGTTTTAGTAAAATAATTGGATTTTCAGTGGGAGGGCTCCAACTGAGCTGTAAATCTAGAAACCTCCAAAGCCTGTTCCTTCTTAAGGTCAGCAGTTGGACAACAATTAGGCTAATTGGGACACAAAAGAAACATTAAAGAGCTAACTTGACTTAGTTTTTTTTTTACTAAGTTTTTTCGTGCAAACAAATTATGTTGCACCGTGCTCCGTGCACCGGTGCATGAAAATATGCCGAGTCAGTGGATAGCGCAATGAGGCGGGTTGACAGCTTGACTTTATTATTTTATTTATATATATATATATATATATATATATTATTTTAAAGGATAAAATAACATTTAAGACAGTTACAGTTAATTGCTGCCCCAGAAGAAGAGGGTGGCAATAAATGTCACGATGCTTTTTGTGATGTTATTTTGACATTTGTGAGACAAGCTTAGGCTAATAGGCTACTTTCCGACCAAGACTGATGATTTGTAATCAGACATCAAAGCAGACGCGGGGTGCCTGACAGAAACGGCCTGTATGACACATGGTGACCCAGGCTGCACCGGGGTTAAGAGCTACTGTTGAACTGCAGAGGAGCAGCCAAACCCCCGCGGTGCCGCGCGCCTCCATAGCTTACGTTACCGGCTCCCTTTAAGTAACAGCTGTGTTACATTCATGACAGGGAATATAGATGCGTTTGACCATATTCTCTTTAATATGTCATATTTGATGCCAGTGTGTATGCATTTTAATTGAACATGTTCTCAATAAATCTACAACCTAAAAGCTAAATAATTCCGTAGGGCTAATTCAACATAAATTTGATTAAGACCGCACTGCTAGCAATGAAAAAATAAAAATCCACTAGGCCACTTAAAATATTAAGAGAGAACATTGGTTTCACATTTAAAAAATGCGATTCCGACTGAGATAGAAATCGCCTGAGAAAATTGATTTATCCTGTGCCTACTGTTGCATGGCCTGTGGGCCTTAATCAGCACTTAAGAAAAACGTGCAATATGGTCCTATAATCCCCACCGTATTCATATTGGATGAATCTAATCGCAAAAATAAATCGGTGAATAATTTGGCAGATTGATTTTTATTAAATTTACCTGATAACAGTTTAGTCCGAGCTGCTGTACAAAATAATATTCCATGGATTTGTTTGGCGTAAAAACTTCGTTCCCATTTTGAAATATCCCTCTGAATTCTTCAGGCACGAGATCGAATTATTTCTCTTCAACAGGAGAAATGTATGTGGCGACCATCTTCCTCCAAACTTCTCTGCTGTCTGTCCTGCTCACTGCAGTCTTTGATGTGTCTGAGTCAACGGGTGTGTGTGTGTGTGTGTGTGTGTGTGTGTGTGTGTGTGTGTGTGTGTGTGTGTGTGTGTGTGTCTGAAAAGGGGGTGGGATTTTGAGTGAGGGGGCTTTTCCTGCATACTACTGAATATTAATATGAAGTTGTGTTGGCCTGAACTGGGGTCCTGGAAACGAAACAGCAACAGAATATATAACAATGACCTTCCTAATAATATATTTCACTTTCCAACAATTAATATTGTAGGTAGCAATAACAGGAAGAGTGTATTTTGCCATATCAAATGGGGTTTGTGGTTGAAATCTACTTGTCATGAAAATATTACAGAATCAATGTGGAAGACAAACATTTAAAAACTTTCACTTCATGGTAGGCCTAATTACAGTCAGCCCATTTCAGCTGCTTTAAATTATGATCACTGCTCAGCCCACAGCTATGCTGAGTAGTGATTTAAGAATTTAAAATACAGATAGAGCTAATATTAGTGTGTTTTAAATTCTTATATTTTATAGCCCTGTTTGGGGAGATTTACAGTAAGTTTTATCACGCTTTGATGACTCTCTAATGGTTTCAATACTTTTGAGCCAGATATAAATCTCAGTGAACTTACTTCAAATACTTTCCACGAAAGTCAAGAATCTGACCATAAATGGTATTGCAACATCATATTTTGGCGAAAAAAAACAAAACGCTGCTATATAAGTCAGAGGTATGGCCAAGGCATTAGGTTTTAAAAGCTACCAATTTATTGTGATGGATATAAAACATGGGTTTATTCAGTAATAGCACTGTTAAATACTTTGATGCATTTATCTAACTAAAGAATGTAGTGAAGAAGATCAACTATAAAATGCAAAATTAAATGATAGAATTAAATGGTTATTCCTATTTGTATGACTGACATCTATTTCAGTCTCTCAGCAATAAAGAAACCCTTGTTGTTACGGTGCCAGTGGCACTAAAAACAAAATGATGCATTTATTGTCCACACACATGCAGATCCAAATGGCAATAAAAATATGACCCTTGGTAATAGTAAGAGAATTTCAAATGATCTGTGGTTCCCTTTTAGACTCTGCAGTGTTTTTCTTTCATCTACAACTTAAATTCTTCAGTGAGTAGGCTATAGACAGCATTATATTGATCATAGACCGTAAAACAAAATGGACAATGTGACACCGTTTTTTTCTACGGAGACCAGTGAAGTATAATTAGAAGCACTTTTCGGTGATGGCTGAGCGTTACTGCGCAGCCTCAAACTGAGCTTGACGACATAGATGTGACGTGAGCAACCTGTCTGAAAGTTGTAAGTCTTCTGGTAGCTGTGCCAAGAGAAATCTCAATCATTCCCAATCTTGCTAATCAAGCTAATGTAAGTCAAAACTGCCTGCGAGCTTCTCCTGACTATATGGTAATTCCCCTACTATGCGACAGTAAGTCGCGTGGTTATGACACAGTCGTGCCATAACGTGAGATACAAGGTAATGGAGCCTTTTATACATTGTCGTGTTTCTTTAGAAATAAACAATGGACAAATAGTCTTTAAACGCTTTAAGTTATTCACTGTCAAAGTGACGTCAAAATGAATGGCAGTTAATGGAACGCTAGCGGCGGGTGAGTGCTAGGTAGCATCAAAATGCCGCCATAGGAGGTACGCTTTGTGGAAGTTGGCTTACCCCCTTGATTTTGATTTGTGGTTAAAGAAACCATTCCTGCAACACAGAGGTCGTGGGGGTTACAACAAGTAGAAAAGGGTCAATCAAAAGCCATGTGAAATTGTCTTTGACACAATCCTGTTTGTGAATAGATCTCATTTTCTGCTCAATGGCTGAAAATGTAAGCGTAACTATAAAACTGCACCGTTGACACTTCCAGTAAGATGGAATTTGACTCTGCAGAGTTTAGACTCTCTGTGGGAAGGGCAGAGAGACGAACGTACAGATCCAGCGTATCATTGGTGTTTGCTGTCATTTCGTGACGCGCTGCAATAACTAATGCACTTCAACTCTGACCCAATGTCAATACCACATCAGCTCATGTTCAAACACAAGGCGCCAAGGATTTATAAGATGATTTGGTTTTTAAATTAGAGAGGAAATTAATTATCCGCTATATGCCTGTATCAACATTTTTCCATGTCAGAGAAAAGTTGAACTGGTAGATCTAATAAGATGCATGACTTTAAGCTGTGACAACACCACAGAATAAACGGGTCTTTCAGCAGTTATCAAAAGCAACTTACAGTTGCCTGTTATCCACAGAGTTGTTTTTGGCCCGGGCGTCGTAGAACCCACAGCTGTGGTTTGCCAGCCTCGAGAGTCTGAACAACTTGGAAATGATTTAGTTGTGACTAGCCAGTAAAATGTGTAGGCTGTATGCCTCATGTTGGTGGCGGGGAGTCTAGGTTGGCTGCTTCATACATGTGCTGGCGTACATAAGATAGACAGAGACAGGCTGTAAAGATGAGAGAGGGACGGGTGGAAGGGGGGGACATACCTATCCCCACGGGGTGTGAGGAATTTGAACAAATACCTGGCACAGGCATGCCAAAATAGGAGGGGGGGGGGCATGGAGGCATGAGAAGCCCAGGCTCCCTCAAACAAGGACACGGACAGGTATAACAACTTACTGTATGAGATAGAAATGGAGAAGGAGGCTTGAGTACCAAGGTGGCAAAAATAAGTTTTAATGAAGTGATATGAGGTGCTATGTGGGTCTCAAATTTACAAAGAAGTGGAAAAAGTGAGCAAGAAAGATTATGAACTGTGACATTTGGAAACAGATATTGCTTAACTTTAACATGCAAATATGGAAAAAGTAGTGTGTGTGTGTGTGTGTGTGTATGTGTGTGTGTGGGGGGGGTAGAGACTGAAAGAGTCTCAGTATATTGCTGTTTATTTGTCTTTGTCAGAACCCATCAATCTCAGTCTGTGCAGACACTTTCTAATTACATTTACCTGAGATATGGGCTTTGTTCTAATGCTTTGACCTGCAGTGCTTGTGTTTCCCACATTAATTAGCCTGTATCCATCTTCAGGATGCAAATACAGATGGTGTGAAGATGAAAGCATGGAAAATCACTCACTCATTCACTTCCCTCTGCTGTCACTATGAATGAAGCTTTTGAAATGAAGACTTGGTCGGTGATTATACTTGTATATAAAGGGATCGGCTATGCAATTTTCATAATTGCCAACATGATAAACTGTATCGCCATTTTAAGGTTATTAGTATATATATTTAGTTTAATTTTTTGTTTGCAATTTAGGTTGTAAATAATTATTTCCTGCAATTGAGTACAATTTACTTTGTCTGCAGAGTCTTTTTTTTTCTCCAAATCTGACTTTAAAACTGATATCATCAGCCCTGTCAGGTGGTATTCATTTGTTTGGCCATATTCACTGCAACTGTTATTTCCATTATCAATTAATGTTCTGATTATTTTCTGTATTTATCATTTAGTCTGTAAGATGTAAGAAAATAGTTTAAAAAAACAAACAAGGGAATGTTCAGCATTTCTGCTTGGAAAATGACTTAATCAGTTATTTAAGTTGTTGCTGATTATTTTTCTGTTCATCCAATCAATGAATCGATTCAGCTCAATTGTACATATGGCAGCAGCATCACAGTGGAAACCTGTTACCTAACATGACAGTGAATGGATTATATTATATGAAAACTGACGTATTTCATTATACTAATTGTGTGCTTGCCATATATAAAGGTTTTCTGCCACATATTATATTCTGGGGTTTCTGCAGCTCCTGTGTCCCTGAGGTGTTTTTGTGCTACTGGGAGTTCACAAGAGGTTGAGCGTGTAAAAACAAAATGGAGCTTGAGATCACACTCCCACTCCCTTGAAAAAACAGTCTTTATTATTCTGTATATCTTCATCTATTTATGCAGCCCACTTAAATGAAGGGTCTTTAACATGTCCAATCAGTGGGTAGTCACAGTTTGACAAATGCCCCGACATGTAAACATTAACAGCTCCCTAACCTTTTCCTGGCCGTCCTTGCTTTCTCCATTCATTTCATTAATTAGCTTACCCATTTCTTCCTCAGTACTGTTGTCTTGATTAAATGGGCGGACATTTTCTTGTTTGTGACTAATGGTTGTTGGACCAGGCTGATTCACAACTTGTGATGAGTTATTGATTCCCCCCAACCCAGAGTCTATACTGTGCGAGTACACCCTGAAATTTAGTGTGGTTATGCACCCAAACCTCAAGCCATTCCTCCTGTCCTTTTTTTTTTATATATACATTGCTTTGTATATTAAAAACACATAATTTACATGCATCCATCTACCTTTTGAATAAGATTTAAGTAAGATGTGATTGTTTAAATGTTTAGTCAATGCACTGAAAAATAATGTGCTGTTTTGATCATTGATACTTAATTTTTATTAATTCTTTAAGGCAAGGCAGCTTTATTTGTATAGCACATTTCAGCAACAGGGCAATTCAAAGTGCTATACATAAAACATTAAAGAGCAGTTAGAAAACAATTAAAAACAAATTAAAACATTAAAAGACAAGAATCAAATTGATAGTGCTTTATAAGAATTTAAAGAACAGATAAAATACACGAATAAAAGTTACAGTACAGTATAAGAAATTAAACATTAAAGAGCAGTTATCAAGTGTCATACAGTGTCATCAATGCAACTTCAGTATAACAAATGGAAACAAAAAAAGCAAAAATGACAAAAATTCAATGTTTTTAGCATCTCAAATGTTAATGTTTTCTGGTTCTCTCAGTTTTATATGATAGTAAAGTGAATATCTTTGGGTTTTGGACAGTTGGTTGGACAAAACAGGACATTTTAGTACATCCCCATTACCCCCATTGAAACTTGATGATGTGATGACGAACCATGCTATTTGCTGGTATTCTATAGACCAAACAATTAATCGAGAAAATAATCGGAAGATTAATCGTTAATAAAAATAACAACTGATCTCATTTTAGGTCTTTTTGTTTCTGATTCAGCAGTATTCTTGACACGAGAGGAATTGTTTGCCTTCGTACACTTTGAGCTTGATATCTAGTTTTTAGTGAGTTTGTCTGAAGCGCAGGGGATCTTTCTTCTGGTTGGCCCCTGAAGTAAGACTACAGAGGGCAGACGTCTCACACTGAACCAATGCGCTTACCCATGAAACCACGGAGCATTAGATTTGGACCTTGTGTGACCATGACAAAATCTGGAGCCTGTTACAGGACACTGAGCCTGACTTTGCTGCTCCATCTGCAGAAATCAGATCAGCCTTTCATAGGCAACACATGGAACTTTTATCATAGCAGCCAGCAGGGAAATAGACTCTTGCTTACCAGGGTAGTTTAGTAATGCCCTTGCCATGACTTACTGCAGAATTAAACTTTCACATAATGGAAAACTCTCATTGATACTAAAGTCCACATGTTGCTTCAGGTTCACAAATAACCTTTTACTTTAAAGGAATTTCTATAAAAACCATATGCGTAAGCAGGTATTGTTTTTCTCTTCTCACCTCTGTTTAGTAGTTTAGTATCTTTCAAGTCGTAAAACACCCTAAGGTGTGAAGTTATGCTCCTTTAGTGTCGGCACAGCTGCTGATTTGAAATCTTGGCTTGTAATTAGGCCCTCAGAAACCAGGTGTGTAGCCCCTGGTCAACCTGCAGTCTGATTAGCTAATCACCAGTTTAGAATGAAAACCTTCAAGTCCTTAACTGAGGATCTTTGACTGCAGGCTCACCGATGGTTGCCAAAAATAGTTTCAAGCTGCCCACTGGTGGCTCAGGATCAGTATTGCATCCCCACATACTCAAATCCAATAATAACAATGGACTAATTTTGCAATGCTTCAGTGAGGACACAACGGGCTTGCACTTGGAGTGCCCAAAATGAAGATGATCCCCCTCGTCACCATGCCATCCTGCTGCAGATATTCCCTCTACATTATAAAATACAAAGTTAAGTAAACATCATATCAAGTTTCCAAATTACTGTTCCACATGAAATGGTTCATTGTAAATGCCACCCTGTGAAAAATAGCCCACGATTGAAGCTAAGTAGTGGAAATGTCGGCTCACTGTTAAGCAGTTAGAAACGAGCGCTGCTGGTGGTTTCGTGCTTCATTACTCATCAAGTAAAAAGGAAAGTTTTGTCCCAGATGAACATATTTCTCATTGTTTATTTTAGGCCGCGCCGGCTGCAACAGTCAACAATCAAATCAAGTAAAACATTTACATGACACAAGGAAGTCCAGTCAGAGCAAATGCAGATTACCACATTTTGAATGTATTTTTATGCATTTTATTGGAGAATTTATAGTGGAGAAATGAGTGAAGAGAGACAGATGGTAATAATGTAAACATTGGCAATGAAGTAACTTTAATATGCATGCCAATACATCTTCTTTGAATTTGAGATGGAGAGGAATATGCAACAAAGGTCCCTGAATGCATTTGAACCAGAGACGTTGCAGTTCAGTGCCCCGAGGCTGCAGGGCTACCCCAGGAACCATGTTATGTTAAATAAAAGATGTCTGCTTTCCTGCCGTGTTTAAAACTTCCTGATTCTCTGAGCATTGTCAGCACACAAAAACAAAGCAGAAGAGCATTTGCAGATACTGTGTTTCCCACGGCTGTTGTATCAGCTCAAACAGAAGGAACCATAGTGATTGATTGCATACATTTTCTCCTCCTGGTTCTTTCTAAACCTAATGGCTGTCTGATCATTCAAAAATATCTGACATCATTATGCCTCCCCACGTCACTTTCTCTCTCTCAGTCCCTGCCCCCCTCCTCCCAGGCAGTTTTCCATGGGGTCAATAACAATTAGTGTTTTTACACAAATACTTGTGCAATTTAAAATAACAGAGGTTGCAGATTTAGATCACCCACTACATTGATTTGTGTTTCATAAATGCACAGGGTTTTGATATCCAAATGTTTACATGTTTATGTTGGATGCAGCTGACTGTTGTGCCTGCTGCATTACATCGCTTTTGAGCCGTTGCCCTTGGGTCTTCTCCAATCTGATCTTTATTTCCATAGAATGACACAGCTCATGACATCATAGGTCACTTCTTGGTTGCCTTGACTGAGATTAAATCAGATTAAGTATTAGTAAACACACACTGTCGCTCTGTCTGTCTCTCTCTCTGTCTCTCTCTCTCTCTCTGACTTTCTCTCTCCCACCTTCATAAAACTCTTCATCAAATCTTAGCATCAGTATTTATCAATACAGATTAAATATTATTTCATTATATAACGGTCAAATGCAACCTTCTTTTTTTATCATCGGTGTTCCAGTAATCTTACATGACATGAACTGTAGCCTGACATTTAAAAGTGCACAGACGACACAAATAAGAGGTTAATGAGGTATTTTGTATTAGCCCATAAATGGAAAATAATAGATGAGGCTTAGATTAATGCTATAATCAACAATACACTAGAGATATAAAATAACTATAAATATAACTACTATAAAATAATTTTATTTAAAAAATATATCATAAAAACATATATTATAAAAACTCTTAGTTCAGTAGCCATTCCTGTTACAATTTGGATACAGTTTGTGAGTTTTACTTGAAATATATATTATATATTTATATTATATTTTATATATATATATATATATATATATATATATATATATATTATATATATATATATATATAACCTAAATGAGTAATCCGGGATCAATAATCATTGTAATAGGCTACACATCTAAACTGTAATTTAACATTGATGAATCAGGATGTTGTGAAAGGTCACACTGGCAGTCCGGAGAGGCGCGTGGTTGAATGGGGACAGATAGCATCGCAACGTGAGCGCGCTCATCCACCACCTCTAGGGCTCGCGGACAGTTGACAGCACCGATATCTTAGGGACTGCTCGCACGCGCTTTTTAATCAGTGCTTCTTTCTTTTTGTAATTAACCAACCTTTAAGGAACTGAAAGTAAACTGACGTCGTCACATCGCGCTGAATTAACGGGAGGAACATGTCATCGGACGGTAAGTGCTGACTGAATTTAACTGCGCAAGAAGTGGTCAAAACGCTACTTTTGGATATCTTTTCTTTTTATTGTTATTATTATTATTATTAATATTATTATTATTATTATTCTATCGATGTTATATGGCAGTTGTGTTGTCCGTTACAACCTGTCTGTTAACCTCAGGGGGAATTAAAAGCATGAACTCGTAGTCTACATTTTATTCTGAAAAGCATCAGACAAAGGTGATGCAGTTTAAAGAATGTAGTTATTTATCACATCAGTGACACTGTGGAAATTCCTAATGTTAGTTTTGAATTTTGGTTTGTAGCGTTGTGGTTGACCTCAAATAGGATTTGGAAAATAGGATATTATTCTATACATATACAAGAATTCTCCTTAACCAAAAGGATGCTTCAACAGTTTTTTTCTCCATTACATTACTGTAGGCCTATAATTAGAAATCTTCAGTATTGCATTAATGTCTGGCTAATTTGACCTTACTTGTGCTGTGAAGGAGTGGAAGATGAATAAAAAAATAAAAGATGTTACAGTTGGGGGAACAGTGAAGCACTGACAGAGAGAGACCTGAGCAGATGAGATGGCCAGAGAGCTCAGTGTGCCCTGATGATTTAGATTTTAATTCTTTTTTGGTTTTGTGAGTTGTGTGAACTGATAGAAAACACAGCTGTATTTTGAAATAGGTTTTAGTGATGTAATGCTTCTGAAAAACTGAGGGACAAACCCCTTTGAAATACATGAATAGTGCACATGTATAGTTATTTTCTAAGGATGCTCTTTCGCAGTTTCTTTGCAAAATGTGCAGTAGATTGTACCCGCAAGCACATTTAAATCAAGTAGCAAGACATTGCTGACGGGTTTTCAGGGAGGCACATGGAGTAAAGAGGACGGACAAAAGTACAGTACCTGGTGCATAAAACCACTTAGGCAAGGAGACAAACTAGGGCTTTATGCAATGCTCCTAAATGAACCCCTGAGCTTAGGGAAATATTTTGCATAAGGGACAAGTTTAAAACTTAAGGTAGTTTATGCAACCGGGCACAGGACTATAAGATGACAGCACTTTTTCCTCCAGCTGATTCTCTTTTAAAAGGTGCTCATGGTTCTATTTTGTAAGACTTTTGTAAATCAAGCCTGAGCTAACACAACAGGCTACATTTATTCATGTTGATCATTTTAAGGTAACCATAATTCAAAAATAACTTATTTTAACCAATGCATAGCATCCAGGGCAGTTAGCAAGTACATGTTATAGCTAATGATGTGAAAGAATACTTGAACAATTTAGTGTTGCACTTCCATAAAGGGACATGGGAGTGACGGATTAAAATTGTTTTGACGCAGAGGCCAAGGTATCTTGCTTTTAGTCCCTATTATGGGTCAAGCTCAAAGAATCGTGGATACACCTCCTATAGCATAACTCTATAGAATATTTTGCTGGACCCTCCCTGCTTGGTAAACGCCCACGTCCTTCAAACATCATGCCCCATTTTATTTTTTATTTTTTAATTCCATAAGTAGATTAAACATAGGCCTATCATGATATTGCATAGCGCAAAGAGCTGTTTTTTTATGTTTTTTGTTTTGTTTTCCAGCCAAGCCACTTTAACTTAGGATTTTGAAAAGCGGTGAGATAGATAATATGAGAGTATATCATGATATTTCTTTTTGTGATACAGTCTTGAAAACCAACATTGCCATTCAACTGCAGCGTGGTTGTGTCCTTTCACTCCAGACATTTTACAGTAACTGCTCTGATTCCTGCATGTGGCATTTTTCCAATGTATGACTGTTTGTTGACATGTTGACTGTGCGATGGGTGTTGAATCATCTGTATTGTGATACTACTGTTATCATGGACAATATATCTGATGCTAACACCATAGTGTACTCTGTAATTTACATCCCTTGTTTGTGCTGCATTTCAAATGGAAATATATCTAAATTGAATCACTCAGTTGTGCTATTTAATACAATCTAATACAACAATGCAGGCCCGTAGGCAGAGGGGGTTCAGGTGGTTTGAATTTGGAATACTTTATTTTCATTTTTCAGTTTACAAGAGCAAGAACAAACACAAACAAAACAACCCCCCATCTCCCATCCCCAAAAGGATGCTCCAATATTTTAAAGTAGGTATACAATGTTTCGAGGTCAGTCACATTCCAATATCAAATTATCCACATAATCCAGATAGGGCTTTATTTTAATAAAGGTGTTGTATCCCTTTCTAAGGTTATATGTTATTTTTTCTAAAGGCACACAGTTATTAAAAACAAGTATTTTTAAATGATGACGGCCAATAATTCTAATGCCCCCCCCCAAATAAAAATGATCTAAACCAAACCAAAGCCCTAATCTTGTTATAGGCTAGCCTGGTTGACACCAGACCCTTCTTAGTTGTAACTGAGAGTGGGTCTGGGAAAGGTTTATTGACAGTTCATTTCCAAAGGGGCGTCACCAGCGGACGCCGCTCAAATGCCTCTGGGCGCATTGGATAGTCCTTCAACCAATCAGACCAATGATCCGGGTGACGCTGCGCTTCGGTAGCCGTTATGTTGAATGTAAACAAAAAGCTGCTCGCCGTCGCTGCGCTATTGTCGTCGCATAAAGCTCGCCTCAACAGTTGTGATTGGTGTAAAGCCCGCCTCAGCGATTGTGATTGGTGCCTCGATTTTGGGGACATTGGAAATGGGTTTGAATGGGCTCTTTGCCAGACTGACTTGCAGAGCAAATCTCAAATTTGCCGGAAGTTCGTCAGGGTTTACCCAGGCTAGTTATAAGCACCACTTCTGATGAAACTACTCGCCAACCATGATGAGAAGCTGAAGCAGCACATGGAACAGCCAAAGCTCAGAAAGGCCACCTACCTCTCTCCCCAAACCCAAAATCAGATGATTGACGTGATAGGAAAGCGATTGATTTAGACCCAGATTGTGGACGAGGTCAAAAATACACAGATCTATAGTCACAGTTGATAAACAGCTCTTCCACCTTTACAACCCCTCATCATTCTCCACCTTTTGGCCCCTGTGTGTGTGTGTGTGTGTGTACTATATTTTCGGTGCATCAGAAAGTGTGCTTGTTGAGATACCAGCAGACACACTAATTCAGCACAAATTAGTTATTATTAATTAGTCACCATAATTAAGTTTTTCAACCTCATAATTACAAAATGAGGGAAAACTGCAAAAAGGTCCACTTTTTGGAAAAAAGAACACCCCCCTCCACTAGGGTGGCTAAGGGTCTGCAATTGTAATTAAGTAATAAATGCTACCTTAGACAAAGTAAAACGATTTTTTCAGTTAATAGTAGTAATAGTAATAGTAGTTAACAGTTGAGGAGAAAGCTGTAAAAAATAATAAAGTTGGGTCTAATTTATATAGTCTAATTAGTCTTGATTACGTGCTTCTTAATGTTCTGAGTATTTTCTTAATTCGAAAATAGTTGTGCAGAGTTTTAACCAGCACATTGCAACCTGAACCGTCTTAACTCCCCAGATTAACTTTTGTTCGTCCTCACACAATGACCTTGATTACTGCACACAGCTGAGGGAGGGACGGCAGCAGAAAAGTTTCAATTAGATGGAATAAGGCCCGGTGCCAAGATGACTCCACACTTGTGCTTATTATTAGATGTTTTTTTATAAGTGTGTGTGTGTGTGTGTGTGTGTTGTTGTTCATCAGTGAATTTAACCATAGATTGTATAACTAACTTAACCAACCAGCCCTAACCAAACACAATCAGGGCTGTTTTTTCTTGGGCATTGTGTTAAAAATGATAATGGTCTTTGTTTCTTGACATACATTTCCAATTTATCTACACTTTTGTGGTAATTATAATTAAGACTACTTACTAACACACTTGGACAAATAAATAAATCAAATTCAATCTGATGGAATATTTGTGTTAAGCAAGTTGTTTCTGCAAGTTGATTTCCATTCTATGGTACATCAAACTGAAACCAGTAGCTGGCTGGAATGTGGTAAAATGATTCAACGGTCCAAAAATCTATGTTGTTCGTAGTAAATGAGCTAAAACATGCACAACACCATTATAGTCCTTTCAACTTCAAACTTTGTAAAGATATGTAAATGTGCATGTGTTTTAAATATTAAGCAACACCATCAGGAAAATGTCACCTAATGTTTAGTTATGTCGTAACATCCATTACTGGTTGGTGCTCTGGTGCTGCAGCTATCATCTGCAGCTCCTGCAATGTATTAATGATGCCACCAGATCAACACTCACCAGAACTGTATTGATTGGTAAAAGGTCACTGCAGTTTTGTAATGTCACTGGGCATTTGTTTGATATGCGCAGCTGTTGCAGCTGTTGCAGTAGCCCCTTTGTGCACATAAAACATGATTAAAATCTGCCTTGTAAAGTGAAGTTTAATAGAATAATTACAGCTGAAATAAAAGAGATGTAGAAAAAGGCTCAGATGTGTGACACATAGAGATCTCGTCTGTGCCCTGGTTTCCAACCCCCACTGATCAATAACAAGTATTGATGTCTCCACATTTGTATTGTGACATCGCAATGTAGAGGGTCACTTTTGAGGGTTTTATATTGTACAGTACATTGTGTCCACAGTGTTAATTAAACTCACCATTATGAAACTATCCAATGATGCATGAAATAAGCCATGCAACATTATCTTGTGTACATTGTTTTACTAAAACTGTAGTTTTTAGAACAAAAGAACAGGAAATAGGACAGTTCACATGTGACACGGGAGATAAGGAGAGTGACAAACTGAAGAACCTACTTATTCAGTGCATTTTTCAATGACACCGAAATCATATTCCCTGCAAATCTAATCTGGCCACATAACACCTTAATATGGTCAGATAATCTGGATAGAAAGAGGACAGGGGAGGGAGAGAATACATGGTGAGAGATCCACAATGAAAAAAGACAGGTGGTGAAAGTGGATAGCTTGAGGCAAGGTAGATGTTTTGCTTTAAAGTTTTTGGGTCAATGTAATACTTCTTGCTAATTCAAACCAGTGAGAGTTGTTTTACAATTAGAATGGCTTCAACAACGTTGTTTGTGCAGTCCCCTACAGCTGATTGTGGTCAGTTTTGCTCAAACAACAGTGGCAATTTAAAAATAATCACAAACCCTGGGATTATAAAGCTTAATTAGCTGGTTTATGTTTTCAGCAATTGTTGGGTTATCATTTTGCCAGTGAGTGCTGCCCAATCAGTGATTTATTTGCATTTGCTATGGAACCATTATCTGCTGCTAGACCACTAAACATTGATGCAGGAATAATTTCATATTCTGCATAAGATTTTTTGCTATAAGATTTTAGTTTATGCAGATGATGTGATTCAATTTATTTAGATTCTCCTAAGTAATCAACTCCAAATTAGTAGTTAGTTATGAGTATGGCATTTTTGAGGTACAAAAGATCACAAATGTTAACCTCAGCTATCTCCCAATCCTTTTGCTGGCCCCCAATACGCTTAAAGTAATTAGTTATAACTTGTACAGGAGAAACTTTGCTCCTTTTCTTCAAGCTGTTAAAACAACCTACTAGGTGTTATAGTGAGTCACTGTCTATTAATGTATAATGTTGTTAAGACTGTAATGTGTGCTGTATCACTTTCAAATGTTTCTGGTGTTACTGTTTTAAGTTTTAAATTGTGGCATAAACAGGGTCCTAGGTCAAGATTGAGGTAGTTTACCTTCTACAGTAGGTGGCGTATATTTTCTCAGCAGTTTACTGCTACAAAAGATATAGAATAGTTTTAAAGCTGCAATTTACTTATTCATTATTTTCATTTTCAATTTATCTGCAGATAATTTTTTTCATCAATCAGTTGATTGTTATGTCTACAAAGCGTCAAACAATTGTGAAAAATACCCATCAAATTTCTTGTTTTATATGACAGTCCAAAATCCAAAGAAAAAAAATCAACTGAAATGTAAGACAAGGAAAAGCAGCAAATTCTTACATTTATGGAGATGGAACTATATAGAGAACATTTAAATTTCAATCATACATATATATCATATCATATCATACATAGTTCTCTAAAGTGGTTTATGAATGACTCTAGCTCTACCTGGTTAGTTGTGAAAATCAATGAAAATCCCAATATGCTAAATGTATGCTAAATCTCATGCAAACGAATAGTAACTAGTGTCAGAGGTAAAATAAGTTTAGTTAAAGGACCCATAAACATTAGAAGTCCCATCACATGTTTCAGCCTTTATCATATAAGGCACGACTGCAGATCAGATGCTTCTCTGGGGGTCCTGACAGTGTGAAGCAACAACTTCACATACACAGTTTTCCCAGACACCCCTGCATGTTCTTATATGAGAAGTTATTTGAGACATTTGCCACCTCACGAGGCTATGGCTAGCCAACACAAGGACACGTATACCTTCACATTGTCCCCCCCCCACACACACACACACACACACACTTCCCTCATCACCTCCTCCAGCTACTGTCGTCAGTTGTCCGGCGACACTTCAAACCAATCATAGAGATAGCAGACCTGAGAGTGTACTCATTTGGTGGTGTTGGCATGAGCTACAGTAGAGGCCTCAAGGTCAGGACCTGCCTCCTCACACATTTGTTCATTAACTGAACATTGAGCAACACAAGCCTGGAAATGTCTGTCTTTATTAAAAATTTGTGGAAATTATGACCTTAAAAGACCACGTGTTTTAGTTTGAGCTCAGTTACAATAATGTTACAACATTTATGATTTATTGTCTAGTTAATAAACAACCTTGATACATTTTCACAAATGCTACTACATAGTAGTTCATTTATTATATTCATGCATGTTTGGTTGAACCTGTTAAATCCTGGACTGGTCTGCGTGCTTTTCACCTACAGTAGCGGCAGTAGTGATGAGAGAATAACAGATGGATCTAAGAAAGATGACCTATAGAAAGTTTTATAGCTCTTTAATGCATGGAGTCAGTAATTTCCCTTATTTTTGTTGTGTAAATTACACTGGCCAAAAGGATGCTCTACATTGTTTATTTGTGGCACGTTATGTCTCAGATTATAGTGAAAGTATTGATTAGTTCCAACTCAATCAAGGTGAACACTATATTGCACAATATTTGTTGAGGGATACATTTGTTAGATTCAGTGCCATATACTGCTTTTTCTATATTATCCCAAATCCTGTAAATGCCATAACATATCCTGTGTGTGTTTTATAGATATTCTTGCTACCTTCTATAACAGTAGTGGCTCTTATGTAACTCCTCAGGGGATTTGCAAAACCGTCTGTGAGATTACCAAAGTCACGAGCGCAGCTGTAATCCACAGCATATCGCCATCTCCACAGCAAGACATACTACCTCTTCACCCCCAGTCAATCCAGAGTCCCAGTTTATCTCAGTCCTTCATCTGAGCTACAATCCCAGTCTCAACCTTTGCCCAAGAAAATCACCTTCAATTCTTCCAGTCTATTGTCTTCCACTGTTGCTTACTTACAAAGATTAGTCACCCTGTACCACTTGGTTTCCTGACCCAAAATGAGGCCCCTGCAGTTCAGTACTTTATGGTAACTGACCAGTCCTCCCTATAAAGTTTGACTCTATATCCATCAATACATTGAAATATGTTGTGATGAATTCCAGCTGCCCTTCAGAATGCCCATTTTTGTACAGATTTTTGTCCTTAACAAATGACAAAATGAAAAGAAATTCTCTGTTTCTCTTTACAGGCTCCATTATTCCACAGGTACATCTGGGTAAAGTTTTCCCTTTGCTGTGATAAAGTTTGGTTCTTCAAGTTCAGACTTTCTAAAGGAAAAGCTCCACAATATTTGACCATATTTGAACAATCCAAGGACTGCATGAGAGAAACCTAAGAGGACTACTACAAACAGTAGGTTTCTCATCACCATACATTTAGATATTTATCAGATTTTAATTGATATGAAATGTGATTATATATGCAATGATTTTAAGAGAGAAAAGTCTCTTTTGAGACAAGAAGATAACTACTGAAGCATCTGTTTCAGCATAATTTAATTTCTACCTTGACTTTAATTGTCATCCTCTTGTTTTGTTCTCATTTTTTTTTCAAGACTGGCAGTGTGTTAAACAAGAAGGTCCTAAAGCAAAGGGATACAAAACAGACAATCGACATCTCAGTTAAGAAAACGGAAAAACCAGCAGACACTTTCCTTGAATTTCCACCAAAGCCCAATGCTTTTACTCAACATGTGTCATAAAGGGAGGTCAACACATAAGCGAAGATGAACCCTTATGTCACTTCACACTTCAGGAGAGATCTCTTTCCCCATTTCCATTTGTTGTAGATTTTTGTCTAACCTGCTGTTACTGTTTGAATGAAATAGCGTTGTCTATATTTGTGCAGCTATATCAGTAGCTCATGTCTATCGTTTTCAGTTTCTTTGTACTCACCACAGTGCAGGGTTACGGTTGAGGGTTTGAGTCTGTGTACTGTTCCAAAGAGGATGTGGATACTCTGTATACTTGTCAGGATTCAGTAGAAGAGTTCTCTGGAAATGGTTGGGCAAGGTAAATACTAACTCTACAAGCTTTTCATTTCCAGATAGATTTGCACATTTCTTTGTCAGTTTTTAAGAAGTATTTCTATATATTAACTTTGAATGCTTTTTAGATGATGCACTTCAAAGTTACTCATGCATTATTTTTGTGTTGCATCTGCATGTATTATTCTTCCATTTTGCTTGTGGAAACTCTGATGTTCAGGTAGCCCTTTGTGATCTGGTTCAAACTGAGATGATGAGTAATAGACTACAATCCACAAACCCAGTTATGCTCTCAGCCACTGTAGTTCTCAGCCCTTCTCAGCTCTTCTCCTTCTGTGGCATACACCTGATCTATCTACTTTGGCGCCCAACCTCCAGAAAAATATAGAAAACTTCCTCAGGTGACCTGTGTACTTACCTTTTCCCTACATATAAATCTTCCACTCAAAGTTAAAAATACAAGTGGTGTTGGAGACAGATCAAAGTAAACTCTCTGTTGTTTTCTTCCCTTCTTATCTTTTGTCAGGCATAGGCGATTTCTCAGCCGTAATGCTGAGCTGTAATGAGGTATGTCTGCTCTGAGAGACTAACTGTTGCATGTGATTGCTAACAGCCGTGTAGTTCAGGTCAATATTATTCACACAACAGTCAGTAAAACAAGTCTTCACCAAATTGACAATGGCTGCTAAACAGATGTGCAGACCCTTAGAAAGAAAATGTGAAATTGTTAAAGCAGTGACATGATTGATCAGGAAATGGCAAACAAAACATGGTTCTTTCAGTTGGGACCCTTTTGTTGGGCAAATGTGACATTTCCTTGACAATTGCTATTTAACACTTAACTGTGTGTACTATATGCAGTGCTTTATCCAAGACAAACATATTGGCATTGAATTATGAAAGATGAATGATGACTGTTTGATGAACTGTGCTCTTTGTTTCCACATGCCCATACCAAGGGGTTGTGACACTGGAGAGATCTTTGATTGTAAGAATTGGCATGTTTTTTTTTTCTTTTTTGATTGCATGTTGGAAATGTTTTTATCATATTGTCCCATTTTAAGTCTTGTCACAATAAGTCTTGTCACAATATTATAAAAGGTACAGTACCCTGTAACGAACTGTACATCCTTTACATGTTTCCATCTCCATCCTCCTACTCCATTGCATTATCAGTTTATAGCTTGTATCAATTGATGCCTGCTTGAGGCTTCCCTTTTATTTGTTTGGAACTGAACAGAACCAATCCTGCATGCTTTTGTGATGTCTGAGGTCCAACCAGCCCTATCACTCCTTGTCAAAAGAGTTCTTAGAAACTAGGGGTCACAGAAATAGACTCCTTGGGCTACTGCTGACATCCTTGTTTTCAGCTCACCTCACTCAGTGAGTATGATTTTTATGACATTGGTTGTTAATGAGTGCACCCTACTTTAAGAAAGCCCACTTTGTTTGCTGAGGGATCTATCACTGAAAAGATCACAAGTCGGGGAAAGTAAGTGACTGATCAATGGCCTTCGAGGGAATTATCCTCTGGTTACTATTGGCCTCTATGGACTTGCAATTATCTCTTCAATAAGGACTGAAAGACTGACTATGTTGTTAGTACCAAACATTTAATTGACTGTATCAAGGTGCTTAATTGCCTCATCAACATTTGAATCCAGGCTCACTGAGGAATACAGTGTTATTGTGCACCATAAGAGAGAGGAGACTTTTTGTTTTTTATTGTTTTGGATTGTACATGATGGGAGCGGCACGTGTGAAACGTCGTTTCAGTGCTGTGGTGGACGGGCCAGTGGAGGAGGAGGAGGTCATGAGGCTGGCACAGAGTGCTGCTGACACGGCTAGGGCAGGGGGGAGTCCAGTGGGGTCAGGGACCCCAACCAGCCCCTCCCCGACCCATGCCCTGAACGGCAAAACTCTACCTCTTCAGAGCAACACCAACAATGCACGGAGGCAGAGTGCCATTGGAGTTGGGGGAGACGCAGGAGAAGGCGGGGTGAGATCAGGAGGAATGTGCTCAGGACTAAGGAGTGAAAGAGGCAGTAGTGTAGGAGGAAGAGGAAAAGGCCGTTCATCCTCGGACCAGAATTCACTCTCTTCCCCCTCCACTACCAACCGCCGGCGCACCAGGTGCTCAAGCCGCCGGCCCCGACAACGCTTTGTTGGCAAGGACGGACGCTGCAACGTCACCTTCGTCAACATAAGCGAAAGGGGCCAGCGCTACCTTAACGACCTCTTCACCACCTGCGTGGACATCCGCTGGCGCTGGATGCTGATCATCTTCACCCTCTCCTTCCTTCTTTCCTGGCTGCTCTTTGGATTTGCCTTCTGGCTTATTGCCTCCGTGCATGGGGACCTCTCCATTCGGCTTACCCCCAGCCCAGGTTCCTCTCCGGGATCAGGAGAGGCCGGGTCTGGAGGAGAGTCTGATAGAGAGGCAGTGGTTGAGGAGCCATGCTTCCTCCAGGTGAACAGCTTCATGGCAGCCTTTCTATTCTCCTTGGAGACGCAGACATCCATAGGTTATGGCTTCAGAAGTGTGACCGAAGAATGTCCCCTGGCGGTGATGGCGGTCATTTTGCAGTGCATTGTGGGCTGCATCATTGACGCCTTCATCATCGGGGCAGTCATGGCCAAGATTGCCAAGCCCAAGAAGCGCAACGAGACACTGGTGTTCTCTGACACAGCTGTGGTGGCGCTGAGGGACGGGAAACTCTGTATGATGTGGAGGGTCGGAAACCTACGCAAGAGCCACCTGGTAGAGGCACATGTTCGAGCACAGCTACTAAAGGTAAGTGGTGGGAGATGGATAATTGCCATGGTGAAAAAGGTCAGAAAGTTTGGCAATGATAAAAGAGAAAAGCCTTTCAATTTTTTAGAAAAAGTTGATTGGATGGTAAAACAGAAAAGCCAAAGTTAACAACTGTATCAAAAACCAGAGGTTGCAACTCTGAGAGATCGCGGTAGAGGAAAAAAGGTTGCAGTAGAGAGAAAGAGGAAGCACTGAGACCATCTGGCCTGTATTCTGTGGACCGTAGTTAATGAGAGCTTGTTTTATTTTCCCTCAGGGGTTAGGAAGATTTACCATGGATTATCTTGCCTGCAATTCTTTAACTGAGAACCATTGTCCTTCATTGTCTCATTTTGGCAGTATGTGTGCTATATGTGGGTTAGGTTATTGTACTGTAAGCTTAGGTTTACCTTTCTGTCTGGCCTTATGTGGGTAGTTTTAAACATGTTTTCTCTTTTTGTGAATGTTTGTCTTGTCTTCAGTGTTGTGTGTGTACACGTATGTATGCTGCCAGAGTTGTCCGGAGGGTCAAAATCTGTGGAAAATTGGTGTTACAGCATAGACAATTTGATCTCTCTTAATAGCATGACCATGTCAAAGTTCAGACAGGCAGATGGGATTAAGTTAGCAAGGATAAAAAAAATACAATTCTAAATGCTGGGACCAGATATTGTTCCATAGTAAGGGTTGGGTGAGTGATAAGCCTATGCACGGGTGGTATGACTAAAGACATAGTCAAATTCATCTGAATATAATAACCAAATACTAAGCTTCTGGGTCAGGGTAAGAAATACAATTTCTAAAACTGACCTTAGGAAATAGTGTCAAGTGTATGTGTGTTGCGTTTTATAGCCAGAATTACAGTTTAATTTTACTTTACTTTGATTATGTCCCACCTGCCTTTGGCTGATGTTTGTTTCTATATTGGAAATTGTTTCTTGTCTCTATTTAACATTTTCCCACGCGTGAAAATCAATTTTGCATCATCTAATGTGGAAAGTTTAATGTACAGTATCAAATTGTGACTTTATTTTACTCTCTATTCCCAACTACAGCCAAGGGTGACAGAAGAGGGAGAGTTCCTCCCGCTGGACAATATGGACATCAACGTGGGTTTTGACACTGGCACTGACCGCATCTTCTTGGTCTCGCCAGTGACAATTGTCCACGAGATCAACGACGAGTCACCTTTCTTTGAGATTGACCGAAAGACCCTGGAGAATGACTCTGAATTGGAGGTGGTGGTCATACTCGAGGGCATGGTGGAGGCCACAGCTATGACCACACAGTGCCGTAGCTCCTATCTGGCTTCTGAAATCCTCTGGGGACACAGATTTGAACCAGTGCTCTTCGAGAGGAAAGACTGCTACCAGGTCAGAAAGGAAGGATGGAGATATATAGGAAAATATATAGATCCTTACCTTCCCTTAATGCTATGTCTGAAGTGGTATATGTAGCAGTGTGGCTCTAGAGATGGCAGTGTTGGTCAGTTGGTCCACTATCACCTATACTCTGGTGATCCCCTGACTTGTCATCTAGCGCCATCAACAGGTCAAAATTTGAACATCCAGTACTTTGGTTTTTGATCAAACACCTGCAAAATTGACGTTCCCATCAGCCTCAGTTGTATTGTATTTGCTAATTAGCTAATGTTAGCATGCTAACACACTACACTAAGACAGTGAACATGGTAAACATTAACCTGCTAAACATCGGCATGTTAGCATTGTTATTTTGCGCATGTTAGCATGCTAATAATATTAAGCAGGGGTTAAAGTGGGATCTGGCAGGTGGGCATCCGAAGGGGGATCCCAAAATTGAACATATTAAAGTTTCTTACTGCTTTAAAGTAAAACTCACTTTTAAAGCTGGTTCACCTGTTAACCAAATTAATTCCTTTTTCCAAATCACTGGTGAAGAACCAGGAGCAATTGCCAGGAGTTGAGCCATTTTTTAAAGAGTCCGACGCAGTCACTCCACATAAAACACACCGGGGCTACATTCACCTCTAGCTAACTTCACAGAGAACAATGAAGGCAAATCACATCACCAATCTGTTTTAACCAAATGTTCTATGTCTAGCTCAGCTGAAAACACATTACCGTGTCGTTCACTACCGAGCCGGTTTGTAACTGGTAGGCAACCGACAATGCGATCTTCACCTTTTCAACTGACTACCAGTTTAGCTAGTACGCGAGTAGCTTGTCCTGCTATTATTACAGACGTGAACAACGTGTTGCTATAGTCTCTTGTCTTGTCACCTTACAATAAAATGTGTATGTAAAAATTCTCATTTTCTGCCTTTTTTCCAGGTGGACTACTCATTCTTCCATCAGACATACGAAATCCCGAACACACCTTCATGCAGCGCTAAGGAGCTGGCCGAGCAGAAGTACATTCACAGTTCACGCTCGTCATTCTGCTATGAGAACGAAGTCGCTCTGCAGCTCGTCTCCCCTGATGATGAGCCTGGCCCAGACCCTGAGTGTCCCTCCCCACCGACCCGAAGGCAATCCCTGGCCGAACATCTCCACTACAATTGAACCTGTTGGATAGAAGGCCTTAAGGGAAAAGAGATAGGAAGTTGACCCAGAGTGTTTTAGAGAGAGAGGGTTAAACTGGTAGAAATTGGCAGACCAAGAGAGACCGGATTGAAAGTCGTTAGGGCCAGTGTCAGGATAAAGGATAGGAGGCAACATTGTTTACAGTGATTGGACAGGAAACAAAGTTCAAAATAGGAGCAAGTCAAGAGATCCATTACAACTTTTACAAGTTTGCAAGATTAAGTACTACCATACAGATTAGATTGCACTGAGTAATATAAAGGAAATGGACAGATAGAGAGAGGTTTTGGGGCAGTATTTTAGGGAGAAGGGTTACTACACTGGCTTAGTTGTCTGATTGGTCCTGGCAATCTTTTAGGATCATTGAAAACTTGTCTGCTAAGTCTCTCATCTGGCCCGGCACTACCACAACACGCCCATCTGGCTCTAATGCCTGACTGGCAGAATATACAGCAGCACCCCATGGTGGCTCTACCATGCAACTGCACCTCCAGTTTTATGATCTATTTGAGGTGGCTTCTGTATGAAATGAATGGCAGTGTACCTTCTGAGGTACAACTCAGGAATGTATTCCACTATGATGCTGTATTATCATTTTAATGTTTTATTTCTGTATGGTAAGTATGGATAGTGCACATTTTGTGATACTTTGAGGTTGGTGGGGGGTGTTTAGAATGTAGTTGAGTATTAGGCTAGGCTACTTGTAGAGCCAAAGCAGAACAACAGTAGCATGGAGAAACAGCTGAAAACTAGCAGCGATTTTGAGCAGTTTCTTTTCCATGTTATATTATATATGTTGTTTGTTTTGGGGCTGTATTATGTCATGCAAAAAAAAAGTTCACTGATTGTAACATTTGCTTTATTTAATCATTTTGTGTTGAGTTGAATGCCATGTGGCGAGGTCAGAGTAAGCATCAGAGTAAGCATTGTAGTGTTAGATACACAATGACAGATGATGATAGTTAAATACTATACATTATTTCTTGCACTACTATCTACAGTATCTTCTCATGTCCTGTATAGCTAAAATCACCCACACTGTATTGTTTTGCTCTGTTACTTTTGGATTGTAGTAGTTAGCGACTGAGCTATGACATTATAATCTTTTAAGTGTCTTGGCACTTGGAAGACCCTTGATGGTTCGGACTAAATCCAACTTTAAAGGGGTTGCTCTCATCCGCTCTGTAAATGCACAGGAGGACTAAAGTCACGTCCAACATCACTAGAACATTACTGAACTGAGTAGGAGAGATGTGATGGTGGTGACGATGGTTTGCTGTTTCTGCTTCTCTGAGAATAAAACATCCGTCTAACATCTGTGCAAATGGATGAGGATTGAACTGGAAGCTACACCACATTCATAGAAAATGATACTGTATTTTTGTGCCCATAAAATCATGTTTCCCGGTACTATGTTCTAATGTGCTACAGTTGGTTTCTCTCACAAATTGTGAGATCAGTGTAGTGAGTGGTGCCTTCATAACAAACCAGAGATTTTGCAACTGGCCCTTCATCTGCAGCAGTTAATTTCATGTTTGAAATGTACTTAAAGCCTATTTTTATTGTGTGTATTTTCATACTGCTACTTATGCAAGAGTGTTTATTCAATCACTTCAACATTTGCAGGATGTTGTTCTAAGTCGACAAAAATGTCTATACTGTGAATCTGCTCAGTAACTGAGTAGTCTCAATAATAATCTCTAGACCGATAGCTGATGGGTTCCGTCTCAATATGAACATGCACTGATAACATAAATAGGTTTTTAGCTGTATTGTATTGTAGACTATGTAATAGTTGCTCTTTGAAGTTATATGACAAAGCACTTGGAATGTTCTTGTTTATTTTAGATCCTGTAATGATTTGCAGTTAATCCTGCCACCATGAGTATTTAAGTGTTTGATTACAGAAGATGTTTGTAAGGTCACTCAGTGTCAGGAGTGCAACATGATATTAAGTGTTGACCAATAATCAGCCTGTCCAACGCACATCCTGGGAACTTGTTCTGTTTATTTTGCACTAAAGTAGTATATGCAGACTAAATATCACTAATGACGCTTTACAACAGCAACGTAGTGTTGCTGGATCAGCACACATTAACCTCAAGGCATCAATCGCAGTGTTTCACTTCAGTTATTGAAAGATTTTTTTTTATGGTTACCCCAGGGCGGGTGAGGTATTGATTACATATAATCTGTTGCAATTAGTGATAAGGCTGTTTTTTTTGTTTGTGTTCTCCCTTACACTTCTCCTTTATGGCTACATGCTCTATTTATAGGCTGCATGGGTCATGTCGTTCACCCTGCCTCCACTTGTAACTTGAACTTACTGCACCATCACTTTAACTACTATAGCGTTGTTTAAAAACCCAAGAAAAAAATAGACAGATGGATTATTTGGTCATTTCACTCCTTAGGATTCGCTTCCATAGTAAACACATTTTTTAAATCATATGTATATACATAGTGTAAAATACATAGTATACTGTAATAGATACATTATTAATAAATGAGTGACATGAAACCAATAAAAGCTGTTGCTACCTTTCTCAAGTTATTTTTCTAAAGAGAAAGGGAAACCTTACTGCTCCAACACTGAAATGTAATTTCAGAGCTGCCTTAGGCACAGAGCACTTCTAAATGAAACTGAACTGTTTGTAGAGCAAATAAAACACGGGGATTGAATTGCATTTATTGGTTGCTTCTTTATTTATTCTTCTTGTAGCTCACGGGGCAAACCTACTGACCATTTTAGATGGAAAGTGTAATTCATCACTGCTCTCATAATCCTTTTTGCATTTACATTGAAGTGCTTTAAGATTTAAACGAAACATTAAAAAAAGGAATGCAGATCATGCATATAATGTCCTCATTCTTACAACTTGCTGCCATAGATTAAGACTGTTGCAAACAAACCAAATGACCAAATCTCGTTTGACCAAATATGTCAACTTTCTTTTTTCTATATTTTCACTGATAGGCCTGTCTGTCACAGAATACAGTCTGAACATAAACCTTAACCAAACAATTGTGGAAGAATGTTAAAACTGTCTGATGTTAATTAAACACTAAATATCTTGAAATTACTGAATTGTACAACTTTGACAGTTAAAGTTTTGATTTCTTTTTATTGTGTTGTCAAAATGACCTGTAAAAGTCTATCACTGCTGATGAATCAGGAGAATAAAACGTCCCTTGTGGAAATAATATTGACCCTAAAATAATCTTTATTATTACATTACATTACATGTCATTTAGCTTTTATAATAATAATGTAATTTTATCCAAAGCGACTTACAATTAAGTGCTTTCAACTGTGAAGGTTCAAACTCCAGACAACAAGTAAGTACATTAGCTTTAAATAAGCAAAGCTACAAAGAGACATATGAAAGTGCAGGTGCAAGAATTTATAACTTGCTATGAAAACAATTACAGGACATATAGCCTGCCATTAAATGGCAAATGATCATTAACACATATAATTACACTAGTATTCCTAAAAAACTACCTATGGCTTGCAAAAAAAATTTAAATTATTATTATGATGCCATTACACAGAGTAGACACTTACAATACTGCTAAATGTATAGTTTAATTTATTTGACTAAATAAATGCAATTTAAAAGATTCACTTCCTATAGCCTTATGCAGACGTTTGTTCTTTGTGTGTGTGTGTGTGTGTGTGTGTGTGCGTGTGTGTGTGTGTGTGTGTGTGTGTGTGTGTGTGTGTGTGTGTGTGTGTGTGTGTGTCGAATATATATTTTTTGTTATTTATTTCACCTATATGGCATATCAAAGGCAATAAAACATTTCATAATATTTAGCTATGACGTATATGGTATTTTATACATTGCTGTAAATATTTACCATAGCCCCACAACCCTGCATGGTACCCAGGGAACTCGGGTTCAGTCGGATTTTCTGGGATGATCTGAATCACGCGCCTGGAGTCAGATCATTCCAAGCAACCCGTCGGTTGTGTTTGGTTGGGGATTCAAACAAATCCGATCCCAGATCTGTGTCTGCGGACACTCGCCGCGACTCAGTGGTAAACAAAGGGCGCGCAAATCTCCCTTCTCTAGCGCGAGAGTGCCGCACAGGCACCTGCTGCAGCGCTCCAGTTGGCTGTTTGACCCGTCAGTCACAGCTAGCCCCGCCTCTTGTCCGTTTCCATTGGTTAATAGCGGAGACTCTTGTGCTACCGTTAATACCATTCGTCGACGCACTTGTTTTATGCCAGTTTTGGGGCGGAAAGTTCTCGTTGTATTCATTAGGCGGGTCTACTGCTCGGTTGTAGATTTTGATTGGAGTTATTTCTCTCTGAGGCTTGACCTAAACTCGTTTCCTTGTACCTGGTTGGTCTCCTAGCAGGAAGTTGCTCTCCTGGACTGAAGCCGTCGCCTTGCCCTCACTGCTCTCTGTTTTATTCTCATCGAGTAGTGTGAGTGCGGTTCCACCGAGAGAGCGGTGCAATGATAAAAGCCGCATATGCGGTAGGCTGCTACACACCTATCAGGCAGGAAAATACCCACAAAACAGCCTCACCCCGGTTCTCCTCGCACCACAGCCTTATCCACGACTCAGAGCGGAACCTGAAGGTGAGAGATTTAATTGCCTTTACTCTAATCCAACTCGTTATAGCCAGTGTAATATCCTGAACGTATCATATTTCAGTGGAACTGGCTAACCTCGCTAGGTTGGTCTAAATGCGGTGGCATAACGCCTAAAAATGAAACGTTGGTTGGACTAAAGGCGTTCATATTGGTTTGATCTAATGTTCGCTTTCAAAGAGAGACTTTCATCGAGATGACCTGAAGTCTGGTCAAGGAAAACTGTCTGCCTGATGGCCATATTAAAGGGATCTCGACCCATATAATTATAATGTATTGGCCTACTGTGATCTTTGTGTCATATATATATATATATATATATATATATATATATATATATATATATATATATATATATATATATATATATATATATACCTAGCTTTTTTTCTCAGTGAAAATTGCTTGGTTACCTATGTGGCTGCCACATGCATGCGGTTCACAGTCAATTACAGGCTGGGGCCCATGTGATTGTTCATGTCTTATGCTGAAGGCGTGGTTGCCTTCGTCAGTTTCTGTGCTGGAGCTAGACCTAAAATGCAGGTAATTTATATAGGGGTCACGCAGCAGCTGTACTGATCTACAGCCGCACTGTAATTATCATCATAGCCAGTGGTTTAATAGTGTCACATCTCATCACTGTCTCTGAAGTGCGCATATGCCAAAATATCATCACCGATGCAAAGCTGAAGAAAAAAAGGCGTCTCCTGCTCCCCCATCCGTTTAACACACGCACAATCACGCGCAGGCACCCACACACCCACACCCACCCACCCCAAAAGACCCCCGCAGTGAATGACCTCAGTTCAGACTCTGAAGGTATTGTCTGTGGGCTGCTGCTCAGTGTTGCTATGGAGGAGAGCAGCCAGGTTTTGGCAACTCCAGCTGCTGCAGGACGAGTTTGCTGGTCAGTCCAGCCTGTACTGCGACAACGTGTGTGTGTGTGTGTGTGTGTGTGTGTGTGTGTGTGTGTGTGTGTGTGTGTGTGTGTGTGTGTGTGTGTGTGTGTGTGTGTGTGTGTGTGTGTGTGTGTGTGTGTGTGTGTGTGTGTGTGTGTGTGTGTGTGTGTGTGTGTGTGTGTGTGTGTAAGAGGGAGAAGACTTTGCTTTAGGGGAATCATTGGCATTGATGGGAATCGGCAACATCCTACACTGCAGCTATAGTGTTGGCACACAAAGTCTTCTTCTATAGTCACTATTAAAACTGATTTAGGAATAGGGCTGATTATTTTATATTTATGATGATGATGAAGTATTGCCTGTGTAGCCAAAGCCTGACATAAAGTTTATTGCTCTGTACATAGATCTCCACTGTTATCCAATAATTATTAAAAATGCATCATTCAGCCACACCAATGCACAGGGTGACATGTTTCTTCATTACCATGAACAAGAAACTAGATTATCTACAAAACCCACATATCTCGCCCTGAGGTAAATACTTATGTCAGGGATCACATATTTTCCATACTGAGTGGCTGGGTGGTGGCACCGTCTTTGTCAATGTGTTTACACCACACCCAAAGTTGTATTGGAGTAACAGGTATGGTTAAGGCAGGGTTAAGGACCGGGCCCTGTCATTAACAGACAGTGGGGAAAAAATGAAATCGATGCACAGCAGGAATCAAGCCAGGTGACATACCTGCAGAGGCATGGAGACGCCTAATAGTTAACAGGCCGACACAATAGCCTACCTGTCTGATCAAAGTTGACATTTGCTCAAAAAACAAGCATACTTCATCCCCTGTGTTTATTTAAGAGGAACTAGTTCATTCCTCCACAAAGCCTCATTTTAAGCATCATAATCCACATTATTTTGCTATCAACACTTTAACATCTATTTCAAACTGCTAATTAATCCAACAGTTGTCAAGCATCATTCAGTATTAATTCATGCTTGAAGGCTTTCTCTCTTAAGCCTTATGTCTATCTTGGTTGCCAAATTTAGGTAATCAGATTCCATTGATTCAAATGAACCTATCCAAAAGAACTGTCTTTCCAGTCTCCTTGAAAAGTAGTAGTGTAGAAATGTGTAGTTGCAGTTAAATTAGTCTGTTAATTAGACTGTGAGCTGCATGAATGTCAATAGTCTTGTACTTGCATACAATAGAGTATTATCTGTATGGCTGCAATTAATAACATTTTCAGTATTGATTCATCTGATTATTTCGTTTGAAAATTTTTTGAAAGTCAGCAAATAACGACAAATGCCCATCGCAAGTTCCAAGATAACATGGTGGCATTTTAAAATGACTCAGTTCAAAACCCGAAGATATTCTGTTTACTATTGTAAAAAACATAGAATATTCACATTTGAGAAGCTGATTATGATTCGACTGACTAAATAGTTGCTGATTAATTTTCTGTTAGTTGACTAATTGTCTCAGCTCTAATTATCTGATATCTTGCGCTGCACATGGGTGATAATTAACACTGAATGGTCATTTTGGGCCATCCTGGATGGAGCAGCAACTAGCCCATCTAAAACAATGTCACTCCTCACTAGCCTCATTGGAAAGTTGTTCACCACTGAGAGAACTTCTCTCACAAAATCACTGCTGAACATTGTCTTAGTTGTCAGAGCAAATCTAGAAGCATCCTGTTGTAGCGCTACAGTCGGTAGCACTAGGGATCGACCGATACTGGCTTTTCAAGGCCGATACCGAATATTAGTAGTTAATTAAACCCAATATTTGAAACCGATATGCATTTACAGTGAAAATGAAAATAGGATTTTGGAGTGTTACAAACTCCAACACAAAACTTTAAATGCTTTAAGCAATTATTTAATAAATTAGAAACTTTAAACATAATGCACAGTAAAAGATAGTCAGTGTTGTGGGCGGGACATTAAGTCAGACTCAATGGTGAGTGAAACGGGAGCAGAGACAGGAGACAGACTGTAGAGCTGAAGCGGAGCCAAAGTAGTGCACTTTTTAATTCATTAACTTTTTCGGTTATCAGGCAAATAAAATGTCGATACACCTAATCGGCCAGGGCCGATAATCGGTCTATCCCTAGACTGGAGGTTGCCTTCATGTTTCAGAGTAGTAACCACTTCTAGCTACTGTTACCTCCTCTTTCGCAGGATACTGGGTCCACTGTGTGCACTGGTTCTCAGCGGGGGCTTCACTAGAGTTTTATCTCTACTGATTGGGCTGTAGTTGGAGCCTGCTTTATATTTTTCAGTTAACAATAGATTCAGTCCATTTCTATCCTCACTGCTATCCCACCCTTTTCCCCTCTTCTTCGCCATCCCTCCCCCTCTCACTGTCATGTCAGTTTACTTAGTCGATTGATGTATCTCGCTCTTCCTCCATCCTCCACCCCTCCACCCACCGATCTCTCTCTGTCTTTCTTCCTCCCTTCTTCTCCTTGATTTGCTGTCTTTCAATTAGGCCAACCCGGACCCAATCTCAGCTGGATATGGCCTGCATAAAACTTGCGTGCTGCTACTACTACTCTTGCTTTGTGGGTGGCTGCACATGATGTATGTGTGTCTTGACACAGAATCACATCAGTGAGTGTCACTGTCCGACAGTCCTCAGCGCTCCAGTTTTACGTCTCCCACAAGACAGTAGCCTGTGATGGAAAAAATGGCTTAACGCAGACTCACTTTTTATGGTTCATCTTTTCTTTTTTTTTGCCTCCACTTTTTTCCTCACACAGTGCCAGTAGAACCATGTCCAAGCCAACGGGGGGCGGTGTCAACGATGTCACCCGCTTACTGATATCAGGGGCGGCACAGCCAGGGTCTCCCACCTCCAACTCTATGTTCTCCGCCGCCAGCCAGGCCGACTGGGCGGCTAAGAGGCTGGTATGGGTGCCGTCAGAGAAGCATGGCTTTGAGGTAAGGCGGGAGAGAAATTTATGACTTTTTGTTTTTTGTTTCCAACAAGCACCAACCTCTAATTAAAATCATACTGAATGTAAAGAGATTAAACTTAAATTAAAGTTGAATTTCAGGGCTAAATGCCATCTATTTTTACAACTTGTTTTCCTGTTTCCTACTATATAAGTATAAGTATTCCAAGTGTGTGCCTTCGGTTGAAGGTGTGTCAAACAGGTGAGGCAAAGCAGCACAGGGCGTATGAGTCGTTGTAAGTGTATGTGTTATCATATTTTATGAGGTTTTTATTCTGATGACGTTACACTCTATCCCATGCTTTCCTTCATCTTATTAAATTCCTTAGTATGCCTTGTGATGCTCTCCAACACATTTAGGCCTAATAACTATAACAAGGCCCATGTCATAATATTCATTTGTTCCACTTTTCCTGGGTACTTGTATAATGCACATTATGAGTTTTCATTGGTACATATTGTAGGATGTGACACATGAATTTGATGTCCTATCTCTGAGTTTCCCTCTCTCTGCTGGACT
This sequence comes from Perca fluviatilis, assembly GCF_010015445.1. NCBI lineage: Eukaryota > Metazoa > Chordata > Actinopteri > Perciformes > Percidae > Perca > Perca fluviatilis. Next base: position 22,790,206 of record NC_053118.1, read on the forward strand.
GGTTTCATAGAGAGCTCTATGAATAGAACAATACTCTCCTTCAGCCTCCTAATGTTAAAGAGGCCGTTGTAGAGACACTGACTTCATTTTACACTCATGATCTGAGAATGGCACTGTAGGACAAACACGCACACACATACCGAATATACACATTCATAAAGTATAACATACACAGAGAAACGCTTTCATCCAGTTTCATATTCTGAGCATATAGTTCAACCTGTGACTAATATACACCCACGTACACACAAACACAAACGCACATATTTTGTGTGTTGTGCATGTCAAGTAGCCGAGCGAATAAAGCGTAGCAGAGCAGAGTCCTGTGACCTGGTCAAAACCAGAGTTCACTACTTCCTGTCCAGCAAGCACAAGACCGACATGACAAGAGAGTTCATCTCTTTTCTCTCACCATCTATTCTTGTCTGCTGTCCAATACAATGGCTGCTCTTAGTCTAAAGCTCACTGGCAGAGATTCTGTCAAACATTTTCACAAATATATTTTCATTGTTTGCTTCATTTTATATGCAGGCCAGCTGGGTAGAATTAAAGGACTAGACCAGAGTTTTTATTTCGTTATAGCTCATTACCTACAAATAAACAAACAATGCGGCTAATTTGATTTTGATTTTTGATTGCTACACACAAAGAAATAAGTAGCTGTTACCTTCAATTTGTTTTCAGTGCAGAATTAATTAACATTTTCAGGATGTTGAAACTCGCTTTGGACTGGTAATCTGTCACAGCTTCATCAGTTTAGTCTTTTTTTATTTTATTTTGTCTCACTAACGACTTAATGACGCAACATCCAAGATTTAAGACTTCTGAGAAGATCTGAGTCTCCGGAACAACCTCTTTTTATATGCAAGAAATTATTAAATTCACATTAACGATAAATGCAGACATGATGTTCACCGTGGTGCTTTACCTACAAAAAGCACATTTAAAGTGTGCTATTTGATTCTCACATGGAACAGAAACTCTCTGTTCCTTCATCCCATACTGCCTTTGTTAAATCTCTCTGTACTTCTACCCCCAGTCGGCCAGTATTCGGGAGGAGCGCGGTGATGAGGTGGAGGTTGAGCTAACAGACAGCCAGAGGAAGGTGACTCTGTCCAGGGAGGAGGTGCAGCGGATGAACCCCCCACGCTTCAGCAAAGTGGAGGACATGGCCGACCTCACCTGTCTCAACGAAGCCTCGGTGCTGCACAACCTGAGAGAGAGATACTACTCTGGCTTGATCTATGTGAGTGGACGAAACAATGAATGCAGGTGAACGCGTTCACAGCATGTAACTAATAAAGAATCTGTGGACATGGTTCTGACGCCAATGCACATGTTCACATACATGCATGTTTGTGTCAGTCTGTATGATGTGTTAGCTCCTCTGGCATCTCCTGTGTAACTGATATGTGAGGAGTCAGTTTACAAAGTTGTTTATGTGTGTTTAGTGGCAGTGGGAGGCATCTCCAGTTTCTCCTGCAGAAAAGAGGGACGAGAGTGCAAATAAGACATATGAGTAGGATAGGATGGATAGGAATGGAAGTCATAGTGATGTAAGCCAATGATAATTGACATGCCCTGGAAGTAAATAGTAAAGTAGAATAATATATAATGTAATTGAGCTGACTATTAATGGGATGAATGATGGAGGATGATGCCGAGAGGAAAGATTGAGAGGAGCAGGGATAGATTTTTGGAATACCTTTAAGAGGCGTGTTACAATATGACAAGACAGTGTAGTTATGTATCATCATGACTTTTACTACTAATGTCTGGGTGTGGATAGACATTGTGTAGAAAATCACTGGCTGCATTCACATGAGGCAAAATGTTTCTTTCTGAATCAACTGATACATTTATAAACATAACAAATATCTGCACATTTATCTCCATATTCTTTTATTATGACATTCTTGATGTGATTGGTGTTATTTATCGGGAAATGGATGACTTGTTTGTTTGCTTGACTTAAATCAGTTTAATTGACAATTCCCTGAATGTTCAGGTAAGGTGTTCACCTGTGTCACAATAAGTAATCGGGGAGAATGGTGCTGGCCCGCATAATATATTGATTTAAGGACAGAGCTACAGCTTGACGCTCCTTTCGGTTTACTGCTGTACTTTCTGCTGAAGCAATAGTTTTATAAGAATATGCGACTCCTGCAGTTATCAAACGGGAGAAGTCAAGCCACCCACAATTATTGATAGTCTCCTTGAAACGAGCACAAACCACTTAACTCAAGTGACGGAGCATGTGCAGAGAGAGTGTTCTGTCAAAAACGGAAGGTTATTAAACAGACCTAAAACAAAATAATGCAGATTTATTCTGACTGGACTGATAACCTAATTGTTGGTGAAATAAAAGGCACCACGGACTGCACTATGAGAATAAGGTCAATGTAAATCTCTCTGTTCTCTGTGTTTTTCCAGACCTATTCAGGGCTGTTCTGTGTGGTGGTGAACCCTTATAAGAACCTGCCCATCTACACAGAGTCCATCGTGGAGATGTATCGGGGCAAAAAACGCCACGAGATGCCCCCACACATCTACGCCATATCAGAGGCCGCCTATCGCAGCATGCTACAAGGTACTTAACACTATCTGTGACCTGCGACCCTTGACTATTACTGACACTATAGCTAACCCATACATGTGCTATCAGCTCAGCTGGCCTGGAACATGGTACTGAAACCTGTCTGATCTTTGGTCGCTAAGCCACACCATGAACGCTATTTGAAGGTGTGGTATAGTCTTGACTCGTGGCTGTTATCAAAAGCCTTAAAAGTGAAAACAAATAGGCAAGATGGTATTTTTCGCAACATAGACATTGATAGACATTGCGTAACAGACATTTTTAGGCCCTACCTGTCATGTTGAGCTCATGAGAAAGAATTCCAAGCAACCATTTAAAAGCAGTTACAGGGCGATTGAGCAATGTCTCTGCCTCTTTGTGTCTATGTATTGGCCACCTCCCGTCCCCCCCAGGGTAGGTTGTAGGTGTGTTACCACAGTGATTGAACCTGTAGGACCAGTATGAATTCTTATAGACTGAATGTAACACTAGGTAATGTTGCAAACAATGTCCACCCATTGAATAACAGTGTCGTGTGGTTTTAGCAGCCTGGAGAGGCCAGTTCAGCTGGTGACCTGCTTCTCTCTGTAGTGCTAATTAGTGTCGGAGTGACTGACATGTTGAGAGTCAAAGCACAGTCAAATTTATACACAGGAGCAGTGGGCTAGAGGGCTAGTGCCACATATAATCTAGATATTAGCCATCAAAACTTGTGGTGTGAGTCTATATGGAGGCTTCCAGACAGTGGCGGTTCTACATTGAATTACACCCTGGGCGAGAGACCGCCTTTGTTGACAACAAATGACATGAAAAGACCAAAGCTGTCTCTTAATACTTTCCAAAATTCCTAATTTATTTCTACTGAAAACGTCAATCTTTAACATGTGTATAGAATGTGTGTTGGTGGCCTGGTGGTTAAAGAATCGATTTTAAATTTTCCAAGTCCGTCTTAAAACAATTTGTAGTAAATAAATGCACCTTGATTTATGTATTTACATGCACTGTAGCTACCTGTAGTATGTACAGTATGACATGTGTACTACTAGCTAATCACTTCTACTGATTGATGTGTTTTTAATAAGATGTTGCTCATTAATGTGTTTTTGGAGGAAGAAGCTTTATCAGGCTGTGGTTTGGGTCTTTAATGGGATTTATTGATTAAAAAAAAAATACAGACTATCACCAGCCTTAACCTTTAATCGATTAGTAGTTTTTTAAAGACAGAAAATACAGATTACTTTGTTGCTGCATTATAACATCACAATCACTATATTTGACTACAATATTCCTAAAAGCATGTTTTGGGTGTATTTCAATATGGGGGTAATACTCAGGTGTCCACTTGTATATAAATTACGTGAAAATGTACCCCAGCACATACAGTAATGCTATGCGCCGTCCCAAACTGGACACATCCGAAAGTAACTTTTTTCATGTAAAATGTGAATATTTCAATGGATATTCCAAATATAACCTATTTAAGACTTAGTCTATAATGAACTACTGTATGTGTGGAGCTAATTCTCTGCTTTGGTAGGACACACACACACACACACACACACGGGCACACGCATCCCTGGCATGTGCCCGCGGCCGCGTGCGTCGCTCCTCCTTGTGAATCCTAAATAGCGTGTAGAGCTATATGGAATCGCAGGGTGTCCTGTGCCAGACTGGAGCAAAGACCACTATAGGACCCGTTGCCCACCGGCCTGGGAGTGCACCATCCTTTTATCACTATTAAATCACTGTTCTTTATTATCAACGTTTCATTCCTTTTGAAGACATTTCACAGAGCAGCATTGTCTTTTTTTATTTTATTTTTTTTACCAAGTCTGTTTCAGCGCCCCCTCCCCTTTCCCCTTCCACCAATTTAACAATTCCCCACACAGTGAAATGATAGATAATAGATAACCGCTTTGCGGCGCAGAGGATTTGTTTTGTTTTTTTAAGTGCTCATGCCGCCCCCATGTGTCATGAAAAAATGTCGCCCCGGGCGGCTGCCCACTTCACCCGTGCAAAAAAACGCTTCTGCTTCCAGAGCATGTCATGCCTGGTTAGTGTCCGGTGGAGCCTTGGTTTAACATTAGCCAACCACTGGCATTATACCCTCCTACACTTCCATACAGCACCTTGCAGTGTGTTTATTTTTTTTAAAAGGAATCATATGTCAACATGCGTAGACCTTCAAATATGCAGAGTTGGGATCCTTGTAGCTGTTTGATGATGACTCGTCAGCCATGAAATAAACCACATGTTTAACACTCATCTTTATGTCACTCACTTGTCCTTGCATTGTTTTTTCTTTCACAGACAGAGAAGATCAGGCCATCCTCTGCACGTAAGTAGTCAGTTGCACACCAGTGTGTCTTTCTGTGAATGCTTTGTACTTTGCCCGTAAGGAAAATCTCTGGGTCACATTGAGACTGTCTGCCTTTGTTGGAGTGTTTGTGCATGTATGGGTCTGGTGTTCTCTCATGTGCCTTCATTTGTGTGTGTTGGAGCCTTCATGCACATATGCATGTAATTGTAACCTATTTAGATTTCAAACAAATGTGGATCAATTAAGATTGAGCACAGATCGAATTGCTTTTCCCAGTTGTGTGAAAAGATTTTTTTCTGGGGGGAAAAAAAAACTATAAAATCACAGTTAAAGGGTACTCCACTGTGCTGACTGCTATCTTTCTCTTATTCGTCTCTATGCATCTAATAATAAATCTACAGTTCTGCCTTTTAGCACTTTTTGGCCTTTCTAACCGTATTTCCATGATTAAGTTTCTTGCATTGGTATCATTTGTTGCAGAAATTCATAGTTCACGTGGGATATTAATTGTTGTTGTAATGTACAAATGCAGGACATATCAATCTTCACATTGATATTCTTTATGGGCCATTCTCAAACATGAATTGAAAGAAAAATCACAACTTAGCAAAAGGTCAGGCCTGTAATGTGAATGCACCCTCCTGTCTATTTGTACCCATGGTTTGTCTACCTACCTGCTTGCCTGAAGGCCTGCCATCCTTCTCCCTGTCATCATGTCTTCCTGCCAGACTCTTCCTGTCATTGTCAAGGATCCCACTTTAGGCTCATCTTGAATCAGTGTTTTTAGGATGAGGCGTCTGCTTCTTTTAGATCTTTTACTGCTGCTATTTTCACTCCATTGTCCTTCGTTCTTCTCCAAAACCAACAGTACTGACACGGCCTATATCCTCCACACCTGCTTTCTGTTTAGACCTGTGGCTTTGAATGCACTGCATAGGCTCTATATTTATTGGTGTTATGAATGAGTGTTTGGCCACTTCTTCCTGTGTGTTCTCTCTCTTTAAAATGCTCATATATATCATTCATAGTTGAGGCTATATATTGTGTGTGTGTGTGTGTGTGTGTGTGTGTGTGTGTGTGTGTGTGTGTGTGTGTGTGTGTGTGTGTGTGTGTGTGTGTGTGTGTGTGTGTGTGTGTGTGTGTGTGTGTGTGTGTGTGTGTGTGTGTGTGTGTGTGTGTGTGTGTGTGTGTGTGTGTGTGTGTGTGTGTGTGTTCCAGAGGGGAGTCTGGAGCTGGGAAAACGGAGAACACTAAGAAAGTCATCCAGTATTTGGCTCACGTTGCCTCCTCCCATAAGGGCGGCACTCTGGGTAGGAACAAGGAAGCTGTGCAGGTACGTCACAGAAATACGAATAAAATAAGAGCAGCTGAAAAAAAAACCTACAAAGAGAAAAAGGGCCTTCCAGATATATTAAGAATGAAGCGGTGTGGAATAACAAGAAAGATGGGGAAGGTGCAGAAGTGAGGAAGGGGTGTTGATGGGGAAACAGATTAAAGATAAGGTAAACAACTATGAAGTAGGATGAGACTGTAGGAAGCTAACATTAAATTGTTTAATCACCAATTCATGTAACAGTGCTTCTAAAACGTATCTTGAATACATGCTAAATAGCTGTACAGTATGTCAACCCTGTGTACACGGTTTATAGTTGTTGTGCTGTTCCTCTTGGTCAGTGCAGTTCATCCGTGTTTTGTTTTTTTATGTTGCAGAAGTTCTGGCAACATAAAAAAACAAAACACTTGACATATTTTATTTTTTTAAAGATTTATTTGCCTTTTTATTTGACAGAGGACAGTGTAGAAATGGGGGAGAGAGAGAGATGACATGCAACAAAAATTCCAAGGCTGCCAACGTCCTCCATGCCCTTGACATTTTAAGTCACTTTGCAGTTTTTTGACCAATATACCTCAAACGTGGGCAGAATGTTGTAGTTATAACTTTGATATGTTGCAATCTGGTATTTCCGTAAAGGAATAGTTCAACATTTTTGGGAAGTGTGAGATGAGAAGATGCCACTCTCATGTCAAATCTGGAATCGGGGCGATTAGCTTAGCATAAAGACTGGAAGCAGCGGGAAACAACAAGCCTGGCTCATTTCAAAGTCAATGAAAAAATATGCTTACCAACGTGCATAAAGTTCACAAACCCATTGTTTATTGTTTGTCCACAAGCAGAAATGTAAAAATGACAGTTTGTATTTTTATGTTCTGTAACTATTTCTTGGTGTACAGCCAGTCTTGTCGTCACAGTGAGGTTGGATTGTGCTCATTAGTGAGCTTTAGGTGTGCTGGTAGACCGTTGTTGAACTTTGGACAAAGCCAGGCTAGCTGTCTCCCCCTGCTTCCAGTCTTTACGCTATGCTATGCTAAGCTAAGCTAATCGCAGCCCTTCTCCAATGCTGTACTTAGCGCACAGACAAGAGAGTGGTATCAATCATCTAATCTCACATTACGATAGAAAATGAATAAGCGTATTCCCCAAAATGTTGAACTATTCCTTTAACCTAATTTTGGTCAGTGTTTTCAGTGGTGATTTAGTTTAAAGGTACTGCTCTCTTGTACCTCAATCACATCACTTTCCTCTTTATTTATTCATACTGACTGGTTTTTATGATTATAAGACATGGGTTTTCCTGCGGGTACAATTCATTTGTATCTTATCTTACCTTGGAGTGGGTTTTCTCTGTCAATCAGTCCTCTTTTACTGCATTTTCTCAGCAAATTTTCTTACCTTCCTTACTGCACTTCTTTCCCTTCATTCTCCTCTCTCTTCTCTCTTTCCTGCATGTTCAGATGGACGGCTCTCGGTCCTTAACAAGAGGCAGTACTTTGGTGAACAGGGTAAGTTTACTTTATCCTTCTGTCCTGTCCTGTGCTTTTGTCCCGTCCTATTTCCTGTTGAATGAACTCCATAATGATACTGACTAACCAACAGAGTAACCTTAAACCTTTAACTGTCAGCGCTGATGTGATGCCTCATAGCAGTCAAGCCTTATACAGTATTTGATTTTGCTTGTTTGTATATCTTTATTTGTTGTTGGTATTGTTGTCTTATTTGTCTTTTTTCGTTTGTTCGTTTATCCCATCCATATGTTCACCCATCCACCCATTCTCCTCCCACCTAAAACTTCATTTTTTCCCCCCAAAATTCGTCAGAGTATGCAATATGTGAGTATGAAAGTATTTAGACAACTTGGGGTTTATTCATTGTGGGTTACATTTTGTAGAAACTTTCCATGTATAATATTAACCAGAGCTGAATGATTGTCTTGATACATAACAAGAATCATGTTTTCTGTACATAGTGCTTTTTTTTGTTTTTACTATTTATTTTTTATTCATTTTAAATGAACCATGGCTATGGGGTTTTGGCATGTTTTATTCTATTCTTCTCAGTTGGCTGAGGGTTGGCTTCCCATTTCCCAGTGACTAAATGCCACAGGTTTTTACGTACCTGTAGAACTATGAGGCATTTCTGCTGTAGAGGTGGTTTAAATCACATCAACCATTGTGTGCGTGGGTGTGCGTGTGTGTGTGCGTGCCTATGTGCGTGCGCATCTTGCTCTTTGTCTGTTTGTGTATCTGTGTTGGCTTGTCTGCATTCCTTGACAGCATTTACAGTATTACCACCTCCTGTAGCTACAGTACTCCCATCACTGGCTGCTGCTGCTGCTGCATCAACAGCTGCTGCACTGGCAATGCGACAGCCACAGTAATGCATTGCAGCTAGCAAGAATCAGCCTATATGTAGCTTGTGTATGATGTTAGCATCTAAATCTGCAGCTTCCCTCTGCCCCTATTTTTCTACAACAGTGGTTCTCAAATGACTCTTGTTAGTTGGTTTCTAGAGATTGCCTTTTAATAATATAGGAGATTACATTTTAATTAATTAAATATGAAAGATTATTGATGGCCTTATTTATGATTGCTTAACTAATGAGGGCCCATTACTCTTATTGATGTTGAGAATCATTTGTTCCTGGGTCTGGGGATGTTGCGTGTTTGGGGATGCTATTTTGGGCCCTAAAAAAATGCACCATTTTGTGTCACTGCTCTTCAAGGATGAGTAATGCTTTTTTCTGTTTTACATAACAGATCAGTAGTTTCTCCAAAGAGAGCAAGAATATATGGTGCATTTTAGTAGGTAGGCCCTATGGAAGTCTCTTGTTGAGGCTGTTGGCCTTGTTGTGCTGCGAATCTGATCTGACGTCTCCTGTGTGTCTCAGGGCGAGCTGGAGAGACAGCTGCTGCAGGCCAACCCCATACTGGAGGCCTTCGGCAACGCAAAGACGGTCAAGAACGATAACTCCTCTAGATTTGTAAGAGCAGACAAGATACATTGTACAAACAGATAATGTTTATTACCTCCTGAATATATTGTCAGTATCATTAGTTGTATTAGTGATAATGTAATGTAATGCACACAAACCACTTTTTTTTTCTTCTTCAGGGTAAATTCATCCGCATCAATTTTGATGTGGGGGGGTACATTGTTGGTGCCAACATCGAGACCTGTATCCTTTTACATATCTTCAAAGTTTTTGAAAGATGAATACACTCTTGCTCTCTAAGCAAGCTGCCTCATTTACAGCATAGTTAGGCGAAAATACTTTGTCCATTTATTGTGACCCTATTGTTAATTTGTAAGAACGTGCAAAATGAATTGCATCTTTAAAGGTTTGCATGTGTATGTCCATGACCATATAAATCCAGACCTCCTTGAAAAGTCCCGGGCCACCCGTCAAGCCAAAGACGAGAGGACTTTCCACATCTTTTACCAGTTGTTGTGTGGCACTTCAGACGAGACAAAAGGTGAGCTAAAGGACAATATTTGACCAAAGTGTGATAATTGAATACTGCTATACTACAGAACATACTGTTATTTTGGTGAAAATGTATCGATGTCATGTAGTAATTCATGCCTTCTCTACTTAAATCTGTCTCTCTGTTTCACCTGTTTTATTCCCATTCCTAGCGGACCTGCTCTTAGGAACTGCTGATGAGTACCGCTTTCTCAGTGGAGGCTCCATCCCTGTTCCTGGTCAGAGCGATTCAGAGAACTTCACCCAGACCATGGACTCCATGGCTATAATGGGCTTCACCCCAGAGGAGTCAATGTGTAAGAGCGGAGATCATACAGAAGATAGAAAGTAGTTTATTTTGTGGTCTATTTTTGATTTTTGAACCCTGCTATAAATCACCTTCCCTCTCCCTGTCTCACCTCTCCTTAGCCATGCTTAAGTTGATCTCTGCTGTGCTCCAGTTTGGGAACATCTCCTTCATGAAGGAGAAGAACCAGGACCAGGCCTCCATGCCAGATAACACAGCTGCTCAGAAACTGTGCCATCTGCTGGGCGTCAACGTGCTGGAGTTCACACGGGCCATCCTCACTCCCAGAATCAAAGTGGGTCGAGAGTATGTGCAGAAGGCCCAGACGAAAGAGCAGGTAACATTTATGTGCAAAGACATTTGTGCTCATACAGATGAACAGGCATTTGTCCCTGTGAAGTGTATCTAACAGCGTATCCTTCTTCCTCTAGGCTGACTTTGCTGTAGAGGCCTTGGCGAAGGCCACATATGAGCGTCTGTTCAGATGGCTGGTCCACAGGATCAACAGGGCTCTGGACCGCAGACAGAGACAAGGAGCTTCCTTCATAGGCATTCTTGATATTGCTGGATTTGAGATCTTCCAGGTTTGTTCATGTGTACTTTTTTTGAAGACTGTGTTCGGTGTAACACAAGTCACAAACGTTAGGCATAAAAGTGTGTTCTTCCATAGTTTACGTGACATGAATTTATTAATTATCAAGTCTTTGTTTGCTTTCTTAAATCCATGCTTTCCCCTCCTCTGCAGCTCAACTCCTTTGAGCAGCTGTGTATCAACTACACCAACGAGAAGCTGCAGCAGCTCTTCAACCACACCATGTTCATCTTGGAGCAGGAGGAGTACCAGCGCGAGGGCATTGAATGGAACTTCATCGACTTTGGCCTTGACTTACAGCCCTGCATTGACCTCATCGAGAGACCAGTACATATACATACGTTTTTTAGTTTTTTTTTATAAAGAAGCACACATTATTACCTGTTAAATGAGAATATAGATGCTGATAGTTCATATTTACTTGCCATATAAATAGTGGGCATTGTTTGGTGATTGTGTGGAAAAGGCATGATGGAATTCAGGTTGCAGATTCAACCTGTGGCCCATAGAACCTATTCACTTCACCACACTCAACCACACCCACAGATGAAAGAGTGAAGAACATAAACACAAACCCAAACATGCAGGCACACACTCTTGATTCCTTGTCAGATTGAATTATAAAGTCTGCATTTCACTCACAATAAATGTTTTTTCTCTGTTAGGCCCACCCGCCTGGTGTTCTCGCCCTGCTAGATGAAGAGTGCTGGTTTCCGCGGGCGACAGATCGCTCATTTGTGGAGAAGCTGTCTACTGAGCAAGGCAGCCATCCAAAATTCTTCAAACCAAAGCAACCACGTGGAGAAGCTGACTTCTCCATCATTCACTATGCTGGCAAGGTATCCCATCAATTTTTTTTAATCTTTTAATGTCTGCCAGCTTTCCCATTCAAAGGAAGCAACTGAAAAATGCCCCCTGGCCTGTAATGTCTCTCAGGTGGACTACAAGGCACATGATTGGTTAGTGAAGAACATGGATCCTCTGAACGACAACGTGGCGTCTCTTCTCCACCAGTCATCTGATCATTTTGTCTCAGAGCTTTGGAAGGAGGGTGAGACAGATTTACTCTCACATTTATTCACCACCATTTTTTCATGCCCTGTAATTTGTTTTTCAAGCTCGTCAAGTATAAATAATGAAGCTTTCTGGTGCAAAATGTACTAACTTAACTGTATTTCTCTGTCTTTTCTTTCTCTATCATGCAACTTTTCTATCATTCTGCTGTCTCTCACTTTCTGCTCATCTCTCTGTTCTTCCTCCTTCTTGTTCTCTCCTGTGTTTGCTTGCTCTTGACTTTTTTTCCTTCTGTTCTTTTCTCTTCCCTCTCCACTAATTTGGTGCTCATTTGGGCTCCTTCTTTTGGCCTTTCTTTTTTTTTCTCCCTGTGCCTTCTATCCTTCTTCCTGTATCAGATATTCAAACTCTTCCTCGTGTATACTTCTTTGACTCCTATGCCACACTACAGACTAATGGCTCTGACAGTAGGTTTTTCTCCTCCTCTGTGTCACACTCCCATTCCTCACTCCCACCTCTACTTACATCACTCGTTTGTATTCTGTCTGCCCGTTGTTTGATTGTAGTGTACTTTTTTTTTAATTATTCCTTTTTAGTTGTGCTGTAGTGCCATGAGCTGTTACATGTTGTTAATTCTTTTCCCATATTGTCGCTGTGCTGTTTGCTCAGTTGTTCTCTCTTCGCTCTTTCACCACATTTTTGCTTTTAGTGACAGTGCTGTGCTAGTGTGATGTAGCGTTTTCCATTTATATTTGGTTGTGTAGAAATTGGTCAGTGTCAAGGTATAAGCATGCTCTCAATTAGTCACAAAAACCACATTCAGGATCACATAAGACTTGTGCAGCACAATACTGCCACAAACAACTGCCACTGGAGCGGTTTTATGAAAATCAACCAGGCAGAAATGTGATCCTGAATGAGCTCTGGAGATGCAACATATTGGCATACAGTGCACAGTAACATTTAAATAGCAACCTCAGTATTGGTCTAATAGTGTTATTAATGTAGATATTTGGCTTATTGTGGAATTGGCAAATTAATTAAATGTTTCAGTATATCACCCAATACAGCTGTCATATCAGGAACAGAATAAATCCTTATGGTCTTCTTTTTTTTAATGATACAAACCTGCAGTTATGCCTGTGGAGACATGTTCATAACTAACCGGTTGAGCTAGAAAATTTGTTAGGCAACTGCACTGTACTAAGACTGTGTGTGTGTGTGTGTGTGTGTGTGTGTGTGTGTGTGTGTGTGTGTGTGTGTGTGTGTGTGTGTGTGTGTGTGTGTGTGTGTGTGTGTGTGTGTGTGTGTGTGTGTGTGTGTGTGTGTGTGTGTGTGTGTGTGTGTGTGTGTGTGTGTGTGTGTGTGTGTGTGTGTGTGTGTGTGTATCTTACTGGCCAATATGGGTGAGCAAATATATACTGTGGTTATTGGAAACCATATATTTGCATCTCTAAGGAACTCCTCCATTGTCTACCATCTGAAATCATCTGTCCAGAGACTTGATAGCAGATGTGTAAGCAGGTGGTAAATCATAATAATAATCCCATGGCATTACTGTTGCATTTACACAGACATCACCATGCCAAATCTGGCAAACACTCTTTTTACTCCAATTAAACTAATAATTGCTGCTGAAACTGAGGCCCCGCTCTGTGTTTTCATCTAGTGGACAGGATCGTGGGTCTGGACCAGGTGTCTTCAGGAGAGAACAGCGGGCCGGTCACGTTCGGAGCGGCAGGGCTGAAGACAAAGAAGGGAATGTTCAGGACTGTTGGTCAGCTTTACAAGGAGTCGCTCACGAAGCTGATGGCCACGCTGAGGAACACAAACCCCAACTTCCTCCGCTGCATCATCCCCAACCACGAGAAGAAGGTAAGACGGCGGAACTGGATGATGGGGGGGGGGGAGCTGGGATAGGCATGTGAACACTGTTTTAAATCTAAACAGACAAATAGCTGGGGGGGAATGGAAGACATGTCTGAATTAAATTGTCCATTCTTTTCACTCTATATTCTCTTGTCTTCTTGTTGTCAGGCTGGTAAGCTGTCCCCCAACCTGGTTTTGGACCAACTGAGGTGTAATGGAGTTCTGGAGGGCATCCGTATCTGCAGACAAGGCTTCCCTAACCGCATCCCATTCCAGGAGTTTAGACAGAGGTGTGTGTGTGTGTGTGTGTGTGTGTGTGTGTGTGTGTGTGTGTGTGTGTGTGTGTGTGTGTGTGTGTGTGTGTGTGTGTGTGTGTGTGTGTGTGTGTGTGTGTGTGTGTGTGTGTGTGTGTGTGTGTGTGTGTGTGTGTGTGTGTGTGTGTGTGTGTGTGTGTGTGTGTGTGTGTGTCTGATTTGTCACATTGTATGACAGAAGAGACTGGACAACAGACACTAATAACACACACTAAATGCTTCATCGTCACTTTCTCTGGCTCTTGCTAATTACCATTTTTACACACAGTCTTGTGTCTCCTGCTCAAACATTCACACTTTAAAAATCACATTTGTCCTCCAGATATGAGATCCTGACTCCGAATGCTATTCCTCGCACCTTTATGGATGGCAAACAGGCATCAGAACTCATGGTGAGTGATTATTTATTTATTTATTTATTTTTTCTCCGTAGCTAAAAGAATACAAAATACTGTACAATGATTCAAATGGTGGACATCTCCAACCACTGTTTTCATCATTCAGATTAGAGCTTTGGAACTGGATCACAACCTGTTCAGGGTCGGTCAGAGTAAAGTCTTCTTCAGAGCCGGAGTCCTGGGTCACCTGGAAGAAGAAAGAGACCTAAAGATCACGGACACCATCATACGCTTCCAGAGCGCCTCCAGAGGCTACCTTGCACGCAAGTAAGAGCATTACCTAAGAGAAGGCAATAGCAGAGAGAGAGAAAGAGTGGTATGATACTGATGATGCTGAATTATTGTTACGGTTGGTCATTTTTAAACATTTGTTACACATAAATTGACTTGTTTTAACTTGAGTCATCAGTCAGTCAACACTAACTTGGTTACTAAATGAAACTAAAGGGACGCTGGTGGTGTTTTTCTGTAAGGAGCTCTCGCTTGCTACTGTTAAGGGCGCAGTTTTGTATTTCCCTCTTAAGGGGGCATTCATATTTAATCTTTTGTCAGCCCCTATCAATGACTCAGGAATAGCAACAGCCTTGCCAGGTTTTTGGCCTGTATACAACATAAATAAGTTATATTTTTACAATAGAGGCTTACTAATTAGAGGTAAGCTTATTTGTATAGCACATTTACTGCACAAAGGCAATTCAGAGTGCTTTACATAATGCATTAAAAACTTTAAAATGCAAATTAAAAGTAAGTGTCCTAAATGTCCCTAACTAAGTGTCTCTGGTTATGGCCTTGACTAAAAAACGTCTTTGTCATTTGCTTTTTGCTTGACAACCTATTATCTTGTGACACCAGTCGCTCAGTGTTGGTACTGCCCCATCACTGCACAGTGTAAATATTAGTAGGAAGGTGTAGTGGAGCATAGGTAACAAAAGGAACTAAAGCCAAATATCTGCACCTGTCAAAGTAAGCAAGTTGTTCATGTTGATGACTCCACTTAGTTCTGTAGTTGCTGTGTCTGAAAGGACGATTCATCACCTTATTTTTTTTTTTTTTTTAACTTCTCAGATCCTTCCTGAAGAAGCAGCAACAGCTGAGTGCTCTGAGGGTGATGCAGAGGAACTGTGCTGCTTACCTCAAACTCAGGAACTGGCAGTGGTGGCGGCTGTTCACCAAGGTATTTTTACTCTTTTTTTCTTTACTTTGATTTAGTTTCTTTGTATTAGTAAATCAAAGTAGCATTGTTGTTGTGAAATGTGTCAATACAAATGTAGAAAGGGAGATATAATTACTAGTCGGTGCACGAAGGAAAATAAAATAAAATCTCACATCCCAGCTCACAATAAACACGACTATTAACTAAAGAAACTGAACTGGATTGGGTATTAGAACATGCATACGATGACTTTAGATCCTTAATGATGCAGGAATGGGGACATTCCTCACATTGACCTCTGACCCTTGTTCTGTGCCAACCAGGTGAAGCCCCTGCTGCAGGTTACCCGGCAGGACGAGGAGATCCAGGTAAGGGAAACCGAGCTCCAGAAGGCCAAGGACAATCTCACTCGAGTGGAGCAGGACTACACAGAGCTGGACAAGAAACATGCTCAGGTAAACAAACCTCGATCTTTGTGCTGCCCGTTTCCCCCTTACGCTCTTATCATTCTGCCATCAGTGCCTCGCTCACCACTCCTTCTCCTCTCTTTGTCCCGCTCTAGCTGATCGAGGAGAAGGCCGTGCTGGCTGACCAGCTGCAGGCAGAGGCGGAGCTGTTTGCTGAGGCAGAGGAGATGAGGGCCCGTTTGGCCAGTCGGAAACAGGAGCTGGAGGAGGTGCTGGGCGAGCTGGAGAGTCGATTGGAGGAAGAGGAGGAGAGAGGCGTGCAGCTGACCAATGAGAAGAAGAGGATGCAGCAGAATGTTCAGGTTAGGAGATTAAGGGCCCTATTTTAACGATCTGAAACGCAAGTATGAAACGCAAAACGCAAGTAGCTTTGTGGGCTGAGATCTGGCGCTGTTGCTATTATACCGGCGGGATAAATGAGTCTTGCGCCCGACGCAAATCTAAAATGGGTTGGTCTGAAGTAGCTAGGTGTGGTTTGGGCGTAACGTGCAATAAACCAATCAGAGCGTCATCTCACATTCCCCTTAAGAGCAGGCGCGCTTGTTCCATGGCAGATTGCTATTACGACGGCGATTTGCCTGGCGCACGCCAGCGGGAGCTGCCGATGTGAGATGCGGCAAAATAATAAATGCCTTCGCCGTCTTGGCCGGGTGGCGATGTTGCTGCGGCCCCTCGGGCGCATCTCCTCAAGTCTGGAGAGGATTGCTGCAGCCATGGAGCGTACCTCCAAACGCACCACCTGCACCTGTTGTGCCCCTTCCTCCTCCCCCCACTCCATCTCCGTCCACCCGCTCCATCAGGAGCACATCGCACATTACTCCCGGACCAGATCCCACCGTAGTTCAACATCACGTCTCCTTAAGTCCTCTAATATTTCCTCATTTATGTCATCAACACATCCATGATTCACGGAAATGTTGTGTAAATCCACAAAGAATGCTGCGACTTTTTGAGGACTGTACTGTAAAGTGCCTCCTGACCTATCCAAACACCTGAAGCGCATTTTCAGTAATATTTTTCTTTTGTAATTATGTATGGTTTGCAAAAATAGGAACTGCTGCATCCATTTAGATGAGAGAAGTGTATGCGCGTTGTGCACACGCTACATTATGGCCAAGCATGCGCCCCTAAAATAGCATCTGAATAACGCGCTACTGACTTTAGACTAGCGCCACTGACTTTAGACCAGGTTTTTCCTGGTCAGTGGCGGAATTGTTTTCTGAAACTGCAAAATAGCACCAAGTAACGTTAGCGCCTGAACACGCCTCCTCTTTTCGCTGAAC
This sequence comes from Perca fluviatilis, assembly GCF_010015445.1. Taxonomy (NCBI): domain Eukaryota; kingdom Metazoa; phylum Chordata; class Actinopteri; order Perciformes; family Percidae; genus Perca; species Perca fluviatilis. Next base: position 22,807,300 of record NC_053118.1, read on the forward strand.
CGCCCCCGGGAGCGCAAATACATTCCCTAATTTACCGACGTGCGTCTGTGGAAGGAAAATACCGCTGTGCGTCGGGTGCAAAATAGGAATGATACATGCGTCGTTGTACAAAGGCAATTGCGCTGAGTGCAAGATAGGGCCCTTAGTCGACAAAATTAAGTGAACTCTCCAGAAATATGTAAACAAAAGCTAATATTGATTAACCCATCTGTTCTTTCTTTTGGATTTGCTTAGTCATAAAAACTGAATCTCTAACGTTATATGGGAACTGAAGTTAAATCAAGTTTTCATTCCCTGCATGTTACTTAAATCCTGTCCTCTCCTTGTCAGGACCTGGAGGAGCAGTTAGAGGAGGAGGAAAGTGCCCGACAGCGCCTCCTGTTGGAGAAGGTTACCTTGGAGACCAAAGTGAAGAGTCTGGAAGCCGACTTGCTGAATGCAGTGGAGCAGAGAGACCGACTCAGCAAGGTGGGCATCACATTATAACTTTTATCATCTTGTCTGAGTTTGTGTTGGGCATCCTAGTATAGATATTTATACAGGTTTCATTATCCAATGCAATGTCGTTATTTTTCTCTGAGCAGGAGAAGAAACAGCTGGAGGAGCGTCTGGCTGAGGTAACCGATCAGCTCACTGAGGAAGAGGAGAAAACCAAAAGTCTAAACAAACTCAAGAACAAACAGGAGGCTGTCATCGCTGACCTAGAGGGTAACTGTCCTGATGTCATTCCACAGGCAACCCACACGTGTAATGTAACTGGGTTTTCTATGTAGTGATCGACGCTTTGGTTTGGTTGCATGCGTGATAGCATTAAAATTACTGAGGTCAAATTTATTTAGAATATGAACTGATTTCATGTAGAAACTTTTGGTATTTTGTATTTTTTGTATTTGAAAAATGTTTTACTATAAGTTTTTTTTTAGTTGAGACTTTCCAAAACTGTTCAAATACGATATAACTATTTTGTTTCCCGAAAATTAGTGAAATGATCTCTGTATTTAGATAAAACAATTTCAACATTTTACCCATAGCTACAAAGCAATCTCACAACCCTGTCATTCACAGTCATAGTTCCCATTATCCAACTTTGTCTCAATGTTGGTACTGTTGAAATACTGCAATATGTAAACTGTGGCTTCTACAACTGTGTGCAGAGCGCTTGAAGCGTGAGGAGCAGGGGCGCTTGGAGCAGGAGAAGTGGAGGAGGAGGATGGAGAACGACTCGTTGGAGGCCCAGGAGCAGCTGTCGGACCTGGGAATGCTGTCCGCGGAGTTGAGGGGCAGTCTGGCTCAGAAGGAGAAGGAAATCACCACCCTTCAGGGCCGGTGAGACACAGGACGACATATGATAGACGACGCAGTAACACAAATAAAGGCTTGTCATAGATTTTTCCCTGAACTCATCTTTATCTGTTTCTGTCAGGTTGGAGGAAGAAGGAGCGCGTCGTGCGGAGGCTCAGAGGGCGCTAAGGGAAGCCATGTCCCAGGTGTCTGAGCTGAAGGAGGAAGTGGAGAATGAACGAGGGATGAGGGAAAGGGCGGAGAAACAGAGGCGAGACCTGGGGGAGGAGCTGGAGGCTTTGAGAACTGAGCTGGAGGACACTCTGGACACCACAGCTGCCCAGCAGGAGCTAAGGTAAATGATGCGCTCATAAATGATCATACATTTTGGCTTTGATAGTTCAATATTTGTGTTTCTGTTGTCAGATCAGGACTGAAAAAGAAATTATGATCTAAGAATTAGACCCCTTTGACCCTCTTCCGTCTATGCAGGTCTCGCCGGGAGGCGGAGTTAAATGATCTCCAGCGGTGTGTTGAAGAGGAGACTCGCCGCCACGAGGCCCAGCTATCAGAAGTCCGAGTCAAACACAGCGCTGCCATAGACAGCCTCCAGGAACAGCTGGACAATAGCAAGAGAGTAAGAGGGACATACACACACATTTAAAAACACATAAAAGTACATACGTAAACATGTCGCTCATCTGGTGTTGTGTCCATGTTCTCTTACAGGCACGTCAGTCCATGGAGAAGGCCAAAGCCATGCTGGAGGAGGAGAGGCAGAATTTGAGCTCTGAGCTCAAGAGCCTCCAAGCGAGCCGCACGGAGAGTGAGAGAGGCCGCAAGAGGGCCGAGGGTCAGCTGCAGGAGCTCGGCGCCCGCCTGGCTCAGGCTGACAGAGAGAGGGAGGAGAAGGAAGAGCGAATGCACAAGCTACAGGTGCAAATGGATACAAGCACACTGTCAAACCTTATATGTTCAGTCACTTTTTTGTGTGTTCAAATAGGTGTTGCTTTGTATGTTTTGAATCTCACACAATCTCATTCTGGTTCTGCAGTAAAGAGATCCTTTTGTATTTCCTTGTACATTCACCTCTATCCCCACTCTGTCTTTTTCAGTGCGAGATTGAGTCTCTCTCCGGCAATTTGTCCTCCTCTGACACCAAAACACTTCGTCTCACTAAAGAGGTCAGCAGCCTGGAGAGCCAGCTGCATGATGCCAAGGTAACAAAGTGAAGCACACACAGACACCAGGGTGGGCTCAGGTGTGATGTTAAGCGTTAAGCCACAGACACTTTTAGCTAGGGCTGGGCAATATGGAGAAAATCAAATATCCCGATATTTTTTACCAAATACCTCGATATCGATACCGCAACGATATTGTAGTGTTGACTTTTGGTGCTTTCACAAAATATTAACACAATGAGATTTTTGATAAATAATCATCATTAATGTGGATATAATGACTAAGTGGGTAAAGGCAAATAATAGAACAGTTACAACAGTCTGGTAAGTTCAGAAAATGACATCAATGTACTGTAATGCAGCCTTTAAAACCAGGAAAAGACATCACTTGTGTCATATCACGATATTACAATATCCAAAATCTAAGACGATAGCTAGTCTCATATCACGATATCGATATAATATTGACATATTGCCCAGCTCTACTTTTAGCACTTGGGAGAATGGCAATATTATTTTTTAAATGTCTTGAAAAGAATCCTCCACTGGCTCCAATCCTGACTCAAAAACACCCACACATGACAGGCTTGTCGCCAGGCTTTGGTTGACACTGTTTTCTTTTGTTTTCTCTCAGGAACTGCTGCAGGATGAAACTCGTCAAAAGATGGCTCTGGGCTCGAGGGTGCGAGCGCTGGAGGAGGAGAAGAATGGACTGATGGAAAGACTTGAGGAGGAGGAGGAGAGAGCCAAAGAGTTGACCCGGCAGATTCAGACTCACACCCAGCAGGTAAATCAAGAGAACTTCCGCTTCATCTCTTTGAAAATAGATCAGTCTATCAATTTATGTTATTCCAGACCATGGTCCACAACAGTAAAAGATCCAAACTACCCAAACAAAAAATCACATTATCCAAAGTAGACTAAATATGTTAAACTGATGGTTAGATGGTTATTGCTTTGTGAAGTTTCTTTAAACACGTCCATGACATTTATAAACCCCGCTCTGCTCCACCTCTGCAGCTGGCAGAGCTTCGCAAGCAGTCAGAGGAGGTGAACACTGCGGTGGAAGCCGGAGAGGAGACGCGCCGGAAACTCCAGAGAGAGCTGGACAGCGTCATCCAGAGGGAGCGACAGAAGGAGGAGGAGAAGGAGCGGGTGGAGAGGCAGAGGGAGCGACTAAGGGAGGAGATAGAGGACATGACACTTGCCCTGCAGAGAGAGAGACAGAACTGCACGGCCCTGGAGAAGAGGCAGAAGAAGTTTGACCAGGTCAGAGCCCTTATCAGTTCACTTCCATGCACAGGCTGCAGAAAAAAATACTCCTAAATTGTCTTTCCATGACCGCTAAATTTGTCTCCGTCACCCCTAAGTGTCTGGCCGAGGAAAAGGCGGTGAGCGCTCGGCTGGCAGAGGAAAGGGACAGAGCAGAAGCAGACAGCCGAGAAAAGGACACAAGATATCTGGCACTTTCCCGAGCCCTGCAGGTAAACATATTGAGAGCAGATAATACAAGAATGTTTTGTAATGTACATTGCGGTTGCGGTGATTAATCTTCTTCTGGTGTTTCTGTGTGTAGGAGGCCCAGGACCAGAGGGAAGAGCTGGAGAGGTCCAACAAGCAGCTCCGTCTGGAAATGGAGCAGCTTGTAAACCAGCAGGACGACGTCGGCAAGAGCGTAAGAATCTTCCCCTTGGGACTCCTTTGTTCTTTTCTCTGTCTCGCTCCTTAGTGAGTCACCGCCTCTTTTCTGCTCTCGCTGTCAGGTCCATGAGCTGGAGCGCACTCGCAGGAGCTTAGAAACGGAAGCCCAGAACCTGCGAGTTCAGACGCAGGAGCTGGAGGAGGAGCTGAACGAGGCGGAGAACTCAAGGCTGAGGCTGGAGGTCACTCTGCAGGCGCTCAAGGCTCAATTTGAGAGGGAGATAAGCAGCAACGAGGAGAAGGGAGAGGAGAAGAGGAGGGCGCTCAGCAAGCAGGTAGAGAGAGGAGGGAGAGAGGAAATCCCAAAGTGTGTTGTTGCTGTTCTTTTCTCCAAATCACTCCAAATCATTGTTATCCTTCTTCCTGTGCCAGGTGAGGGAGTTGGAGATCCAGCTGGAGGAGGAGCGGAGTCAGCGGTCTCAGGCTGTGTCGACCAAAAAGCAGCTGGAAGCAGAACTGCAGGAAGCCGAGACCCAGGTGGAGACAGCCGGCCGCGGAAAAGAGGAGACTGTGAAGCAGCTACGGAGGCTGCAGGTTAGGACATTTTCCCGCACATATACGTTGATTTTTCTGTACTTTTCAATGGCCTGCATTTAAAAATAAAAAGTCTCTATTTCTCACAGGGTCAAATGAAGGAAGTTCTGCGTGAGCTGGATGAGAGCAAGTTGGCTCGGGAAGAGGTGGTCGCACAGTCGAAAGACAGCGAAAAGAAGATCCAATCTCTGGAAGCAGAAGTCCTTCAGTTAACTGAAGTGCGTGTATTTAACTGAACTCCAGCAGAAATATTTAGATATAATGCTTTTTAAATGGTGTGGGTGTTCTGAGTGACTTTCAACCCCTGGCTGCATTCATTTGTCTGTGTAGGAGCTTTCTGTATCAGAGAGGCAGAGGAGACAGGCTCAGCAGGAGAGAGATGAGATGGCTGATGAGATGGTCAACAGCAGCTCTGGAAAGTTAGTACCACTCTACTACAGATATACTATGTTAAGCAGCGTGTTGTTGGTTGGTATGTGGACTTGTGTGTTGGTGTTACTAAAATGTAATGTTTGTCCAGGACCGCACTGTTTGAAGAGAAGCGGAGGTTAGAAGCGCGAGTCAGTCAGCTGGAGGAGGAGCTGGAGGAGGAGCAGAGTAACTCTGAACTGCTAGCGGAGAGACAAAGAAAGACTGCTCTACAGGTTCGCTAGATGTCCCTGCACACACACACACACACACACACACACACACACACACACACACACACACACACACACACATATCCACCACTCTCTTATGTCACCTTGTGACATGCGTGTAAGTGCACGGCCTCATTGCTGCTCTCCTCGCCGTCCAGGTTGAGACTCTAACCGTGCAGCTGCAGGGAGAGAGGACTTTGACCCAGAAGGCAGAGGTGGCTCGGGAGCAGCTGGAGAGGCAGAACAAGGAGCTAAAGACCCGACTGGGGGAGATGGAGGGAGCAGTAAGGGGCAAACACAGGCTCAGCGTCGCCGCCCTGGAGGCCAAGATCGATTCGATGGAGGAGCAGCTGGAACAGGAGAGACAGTGAGAGAAAGAGACACGCACCTTAGTACAGATATGTTTGAAAGAAATACCCTTAAAAATAAATCCTTTGCTGTTTCTTTTTTTTTCACTTTATATTTGTTGTTTTTTATCGACAAACAAAAATTTAGAAAAATCTAAGTTAAGATCTGTCATGTTATACGGATACCCAAAGTTAAAATGAAATAACATAATAATGGACGAGGGTGAATTAAGGCCAGTCCATGTCCATTAAAACTCCCTGTTATTTTTGGCCCCACACATACCACACCGTGAACTTGATTTATAAACGACTAATATTATTATAATAATAATAAAATATACTATATATATATAATAAATAAATATAATACAATTAAATTTACCACTTTTAAGGCCGGTCAGCAGTTTCCAACAGTGAGACATAAATGTTGGATATGGGATGTACAATGGTTTTTAAATAAAACTCAGTGTTAAATTGAGTGATGTTTGCCACAGTATGCAATGCAGAACTACTAGCAGAATGCCCCTTAAACACAATTAGATGGTAATGTTTTACCATGATAGATGTCATGAATTGCTTATAAGAAACGTTTCTATCTCTCAGGGAACGAGCCATTGCCAACAAACTGATGCGAAAGACAGAGAAGAAACTGAAGGAGGTGATGATGCAGGCAGACGACGAGAGAAGACACGCAGACCAGTACAGAGAACAGGTAAGAAAATGATTATGTATTATACATTATCTACAAGAGGATACACAGAATAGTATACCCAGAGACTGAGGTCTGCTCAGGTCGGTGCTCTAATTGTGATGCAGGGCACAAAGAGAGTGTTACAAAAAATAATTTTAAAATGAGTGATTTATCCAGCTCAATCTAAACTAATCCTAATCCCACTCTGTTATGTGTGTGTTCATTGGTAAAATAGTGTATTCTACTCCGAAAAATAAATCCGTCAGCCACAGCAGAGACACGGACTCTCCCAAAACATCATCGGTGTTAATCTCCCAGGTTTAATCTGAGTCCTGATCCCTATCAGTCCTCCTGTTCCCAGACTAATCTCTCTTTTTATACATCCGTCCTTCTCTCTTCTTGTTCCCCTCTTTCCTCCGATCTCATGTCTCACCCCGACCTCTGCGATACGCTCTGTCCTTTTCCTTCTCTTCCCCTCCATCGCTCCGCTCCTCTCTCCTCTTCTCTTCTCCCTTCCTCCTCCTAGCTGGATAAATCCATGGTCCGACTGAAGCAGCTGAAGAGGCAGCTGGAGGAGGTGGAGGAGGACAACTCTCGCTCCAACGCCCAGAAGAGGAAGCTGCAGAGAGAGCTGGAGGAGCTCTCCGACAGCAGCCAGAGCATGACACGAGAGATCACCGCTCTCCGCAGCCAGCTCAGGTAACTGTGTGTGTGTGTGTGTGTGTGTATGTGTTTGTGTGTATACGTGTGTGCTTGAATGATCATTTATTGTTGTTTTGTTTGTTTTTAACCCCCCATTAACTCAATATGATTTGTTTTGTTGTGCTCTTTTGTTGCATCCGTTTGTGTCCATCTCACACTGACAAACTGTCCATCTGTGTCCATCACTCCAACACTCAGCATTCCTGAATGGAGACCAGATCAGTAGGTCAATGTGTGTGTTTTTTTCTGTATTTTGTGTGTGTGTGTGTGTGTGTGTGTGTGTGTGTGTGTGTGTGTGTGTGTGTGTGTGTGTGTGTGTGTGTGTGTGTGTGTGTGTGTGTGTGTGTGTGTGTGTGTGTGTGTGTGTGTGTGTGTGTGTGTGCATACGTGTCCTTGTGTTGGAAGTCATGTCTCAAATGACTTCTCATATAAGAACATGCAGGGGTGTCTGGAAAATGTGTGTGTGTGTGTGTTAACAAACTACTATTTCTACATGACAAGGGTGGAGGCTTAATGCCCATGTACAGTTAGTACATGTGTTGGATGTTTTTCATGGTTTACTTTTTTTGCCCATTTCATCTGTAGTTACGTAATGCATGTAATGTCTGTGCTTCAATACCGATCTTTTGTTGCTAAGCTCTCGCCCTTTGTACTGTATTATTCCACGTTTATTCTGCTGTTCTCCTAAAAACAAATAGAACTGTAACAATCAGTTGTTTAATTGATTTGCATTGTCAAACATGAATTAGTAATTAATTAATCATTTAAGTAATTTATCAAGCAGAAATGCAAACAAACATTTGTTGTTTCGAGTTTTTTTTAAATGAGAACATTTGCTGCTTTCTCCGTTTATTATCTTCGTGATTAGAGAGTCTTTTGGTTTTGGACTGTTGGACTGGTCGGACATCACAGAACTTGTGATCGGCATTAATCACCATTTTCTGACACTTTTAGACTGAACAATTAATTGATTAATTGAAAAAGTATAAATTTTTAGATTCTAAAATTAATCTATAGTGAAAATAATTGTGAGAAGCAGCCTTTTAAAGCAACACTATGTAACTTTTCCCACTTCGCGCTGTAGTTCCAATAGAGACAACCTGTAGGGGGACCGCAGCGGGAAAAGTTACATAGTGTTGCTTTAAGCAAGTAAATGGCTGATCTAACGTATTGTGCTGAATACAAGACAGTATTATATTGTACTATATTTCTTTCTGGATAAAAAGTGGGGCTTGTATTATATTCGAGGACTAGACATGTAGCTACTAACAACAGCTGATATTCTTTTTGAATGTACCACTGGCACTAACAGAGTGGAATTGGGGTTGCATTATGGGTTGTTTGTAGCCTAAATGCTAGACTAGTGAGTTTCTTCAAGTCCGTTTCTAGTGTGTCTTTTAAAGAAAGTCAGCCCTAAAAGTGTGAAGGAAGCCCAGTTTAACCTACAAGTGTTTCCGATGGCTCCCAGCGTGTTTGCAGAAATGGCCAGAGAAAATAATTCTGACCGTGTGCAAGTACGTAGACAAGCTGCACACGTTGAGTTTACGTTCTGCTTTAATGGAAGGATTTCATGTTTCGCTTTTGCAAGAGAAAAGACTTAAAGCATGAGGACTTTCTCCTTGGACTAATAGTATCTCTGGGACTGACTGGACTAGCTTTAAAACGTTTTTTAAAATGCTTTCTATATTTAAAAAGTCACTTTCCAAAACCAGGTGTTGGGAAATGGTGTTTGGACTTATAATCACGGTCGTCTCATATTCAAACCAATATGGTAGTTTTCCAGAGAAATGCACTCAGCTGATTCACAGCAGGACATACTGTAACTCTGCCTCTCTTTTTGTCCAGGCGTGCTCCGTTGCCCCTGGCATTGCGTGGACGTAGAGCGCTGGTTGACGACCTCTCGTTGGAGAATTCTGACTCTGAGGAGCCCCCTGCCTCGCCGACCCCCTCCTCTGGACTCCCAGGGACCCCGACTCCCTCCTCTGAACATAGCCTGGACCCTCCGCCGCCCTACAGCGTCAACAATACAGAGTGACGCAGACATAGACTCAGTTACACACACACACACACACACACACGCACACACACACACACACACACACACACACACACACACACACACACACACACACACACACACACACACACACACACACACATCAGCCACTCACAGCCTTGACTGCTCAGAGGTGAAGGAGTGACATGCACACAGCACATGACAACACTGTACTTTATAAAAGTAAAAATTTAAGATGAATGCATCAGGCGCTACAACTGTAAAACAACCTCACTGAAAAGTTTGATTTTACAAAGAGTCAACTGGAATTCATTTTTATTTTGTAACAAACTGTGACATAAAAAAAACGACATGACAAAGACTGGAAATTTCTACATTACATCTCTGTAAGGCACTTCTGAAAAACTGAACGACATTTCCCAGAGTTCCGAGGGGAAATTGAATTATTATCAACTAATTTCACGAAGCTGTACAGTAATTAGAGGGCAGAAAACTTTATGGTTGTCACGTCTTTTACATTAGGAGGTATTTAAAAACTAAGCCATGTTGTGAACCCTTTGATGAGGATTATATATATATATATATATATATATATATATATATATATATATATATATACAATCTGATTTCATAAAGGGCTGCTGGAGGAAAATACTTCTGAAAGGTGTTGAGACAATCTATATACATGTAACATTAAATACAGTATACAGTAAAATGCACACATTAAATAATGTGATTTCACATGTCTGCTTAAAAAAAAACATTAAATAAGAAACTTGGAAAGATCTGGAAAACATAAAGGGGGAAATAACATTGGGGGACATTTTGGGTGAGTTAACAAAAAAGAAATGGCAATTAGTAACCAATATTTAATTAAACTTTTATTGTAAATGGTTTAACAGAAACTGGTAAACATTATACTAAGTTCCTTAACATATTATCTAATTTTCCTAATTTGCCAGAATTGTAGAGACGCAAACATTTGACCATAAAAAAACCGCCAACATGCAGTAAAGCTGCATTAAAGTTGTATTGAATAAATAAATAAATCCTTTTTCTGTAGATTAGAAACAGTATGTTGTTAGACAAAGCAGTAGGTAGTGTTAGTTTCTTAAACTAAAATCTTAACATATTGCTTCAGAAATTTGAATTTGTATAATTTATACCCAATGTGAACTTAAGTTATTGGTCGCTGGTTATTTTTTTCTGTACTACTCTTCTCATCTTGTGGGGAAGCACGCGAGTCTGATCATTTCTGCTCCTGCTGGCACTGATGTCGGCCTGAACTGGGTCACTCAGCGTTACAGCGTCGGGTCTCGGAGGGGAATTTGCATTGAAGACCTTTCTGGTGCATAACTGGTTTGACTGGTTAAAGTCATTGCTGGTGTAGAAAAGAAAATGTATGTATTGTCTACCAAGGCAACATAACTAGGAATAACCTGTGGAATACTGTATTCATTGATCTTTTCATTCGAAACAGAACAAATTGTGACAATGGATCTCTTTTTTTTTTTTTTTTAAACTGATAAACACATCACGTTTTATTTTGACAAGCATCTTTTACATTGTAATTTAGATTTTTACTGCTGATCTGTGTAAATTATTGATCAAACAAAGCTTTTGTGTTTAACCAAATGGTGGGCGTATGGATGAGAAAAAGGGACTTAAATAAGTAGTAAACGTAGAGTAGCTGTAGAATAGATAACAGGCATAGAGGCTGGTGAGGTTCTCTACTGGACCTTCCCAGTAGAATAAACTCAGCCTCTGATCGCTGTTCCTGTGTAACTGAGCACGAGACTCAAAGCATTTTCAAAAACTAGTAGTATTAGATAAAAAATGACAATGGAGGCACTGAGGAATGAATTTTTATGAAGCAAACGGCAAGTAGAACAAAAAGTAGTTATTTTATTTTTTTTTTTACTCTATCGACTCAAAATGACATTCGTGTCTGGTGTCAACCAAACACAAGCAGCTTGATGACCCTGCTGTGAAACAGACAATGGTTTCGTGAAACCTGGTTCAAATATATTTTTCTTTTGGTGAAACATCTCTATTTTCCTCAGCATTTTTTAATTTATTGTTTAACAGACCATTCAACAGGTCTTATTTTATTTTTGTTCATGACCTTCTTCAGCACCTGTTTGCCTGTCATAGCTTTAAGGCTGTCCAGAGAGTTAATGTGATGTCTAGATTTGACGTAGACATAAATAACAATTTTATAAAGATGTAGTTTAACATTTTGGGAAATATGCTTATTTGATTTCTTGCGGAAAGTTTGATGAGAACATAGGCTTTCATCTCTGTACCGTAAATATTAAAGCTACAGCCGCTTAGCTTAGCATTAACCCTGGAAACGGGGAATTGGCTGGCCTGGTTCTGTTCAAAGGTGACAAAATCCACCTGTCAGCATCAGCAAGTTAACAAATTTACACTTCTATGTATGTTCAAAAAAAACAACAAGCTGCATTTTTACAGGCAGTTATATGCCGGACTTTTTCTTGGCACAGTAAGCAGAGACTCCAGGAAGTCACTGCGCCTGGCCGAGAAGTGGTCCGGCATATAAACATAGATAGAAGTGTAAATTTGTGAACTCAGCTAAAGGTCTTCTTGCTGTAGCTCCATATTTATACCGACATGAGAGTAATATTGATCTTCTTCTTCAACTCGACAAAAACAAATAGGGCTATTTCCCAAAATGTAGAACTATTCCTTTAAATTCTAAAGAATGTCACTAGCCCTTTAACTTTCAATTGGAACTAAAGAAAGATAAAGATGAATCACAAATGTTGCTCTGAATGTTTTCGTTTAATTTTGGTTATATGGCAAAGGATGAATGATCCTGTAAGTGTTTACCATTGATTACGCACACAACCCGTAGAGTAGTTTTCGGTTATCAGAGTTGTTATCACTGCTCCATCCTCTTCCTTCTGTTTGAATTAATAGGGGCATATTTTAATGAGACTGCAATGCAGTCCCCATATCCATCAGACATGTTGGTGCATTTAAAAATGTTTTGGCCATGCCAGGTTCACTATGATTCACAGTAAAAGAGGTGAAGAAAGATCAAGAAAGAGTTTGACTATCGACGACATATATTTAACGCCCTATTAAAGGGTTTTATTTTTGTTTTCTGTATGTACAATTCTTTTATTTTAGCAATATGCAGTTGATTTAGTTTGAAGCTGTGTTTTTTTAAGATATAGTGTAAACGCTGCACTTTACACATTACCAGTTGAGATAAACGGAGTACTGACAATGTCTGCTTTGTCAGGTCGTAATTTATCTCAAAGAGGCCGACATTAAGCACTAAGCCAAATGAGCTGACAACACGTGTCATCGGACACAATCTGTCACTCAGAACTGTTCGCTTAAATGTAGTAATCTCAGAATGTCGTATCAACGTCTAAACGTGGCGACTTTGTTCACGCCTTGATAGACCTAAATCTGAAGACACGTGGATTTAACTGCTGGAATGAGAACAGTTCTGTCCGCCTGTAGCAAGAGACGAGGCCGGTGCTTCTCTAAGGTGTTATTTGTCTCTCTGTGCTTCTTTATGGCTACTGTGGAACTTGAAACATTTTGGAAAAAAATGTGTTTTATTGTTTTAGCCTTTTTTTTGTTTGTTAATGATGCTGTAATTATAAAACATCTGACTGGGGTTAACTTTAATATATGTCATTGGTTTTGAGCTTTGTGTTTTCTGTGTGTTTCTTTGAGAGCACAAGATGGGTACATTTACTCAAGTACTGTACTTGAGTAAAAATTGGAGGTACTTGTACATAGTATTTCCATTTCATGCTACATTGTACTACATTTCAGAGGGAAATATTGTAGTTTTAAAAAAAAAAGTATAAATTAGAGGCACCCTGGTAGCTCATCTGGTTTAACATGCGCCCCAGATACTAAGGCTCAGTCCTTGCCCCAGTGGCCTGGGTTCGAGTCCGACCCGCGGCCCTTTGCTGCATGTCCCCCCTCTCTCCCCCATTTCCTTTCTTTAGCTATTCTGTTGAAATAAAGGCAAAAAAAGCCTCAAAAAATGATCTTAAAAAATAGTATAAATTAGCTCCACCTCGACCCAGCTACAACTGTAAAATGCTACTTGCACATTAATGCATCAGTAATAATAATCCATTAATACTGTAATAGTTTAAAACTCAGGTTATTTTATTCTGCTTTATGAGTACTTTTACATTATATTTTTAGTACATTTTGCCAGTAATACTTTTGTACTTGTATCACATTTTCAATGCAGGACTTTTAGTTATAATTGAGTGTTTTTATATTGCTACTTCTACTAACTCAAATGATCTGAATACTTCATCTCACACACACACACACACACACACACACTACAAAAACAGGAGTCATTAGCATTATAACAGAATTTATTTATTGGCATTTTGTCAACACCTTAAACATTAACATTTCATACAATGTTACCAGTACAGAAAAATACTTAGCACATCTACAACGTGAGACAGGTGCGTCGGAGGGGGACAAGCTGGTCAAAAGTTGCGAAGAAAAACTCCCTCAAACAAGTATATAAAGTTTAATAGTAGGCAACGTTTTGGTACTAGACCATCTTCAGGCAAAATTTGGTCTAGTACCATCTCACATCTTACATACGTTGCATACAATAATACCACCAATACACAGATTCACGCAGCTCAAGTAACAGTTAAAAGCTTTAACATAAAAGCTTTGGTGGTGCTTTGGAATGTACTGTATATAAGTAAGTATATTACCATTTACTGCCAGTCAACTTTAGTCCATTCGAAAAAGTCAGTTAAATTTGAATTTGTGGTTGAATCGCAAGCAAAGTAATTGTAATTGATTCTATATACCATCACTTCAGTTCAGACCTTTTTGCAGCAAGGTAGCTTAAAAACACAAACACAAAAAGACAACTGAATACATTAAAAGTGCTGCTACTGTATACATGCAATAGTCTGTAAAAATAAAACTAAGAAATATATTATTATAGTGAATAGAAAATGTGAGACTGTACTTTTTACTCATCTTGCACCTGAAGTTGTCACTGTTTACATGTTTATAGTATAATTATGTAAGCATATCTTTACAGTGCACTTCCCTTTATTAAGTAAACACTAAGAGCTAGAAGTCTAAAAAGCTGCCAATTAATAGGCCTTTAAAGAAACTATATGGGTGTAGGTGTGAAGTGAAGACAATAAAAGCAAGTCTCTTTGATGAATTGAGGTTTTTTTTTTTAAAGAGAAATTGCAGAGAAAAACTGCAATTGTTCTTCACTCTCAGATGTTTTAATTTGAAGATTTTTTTTAGAGGCCTGAAGAGGTGAAAGTATCCAGTATCTCAAATAAAATTTGGGGAAAATCAATAAACATAATGTGAAGCATTTTACTATCAGTGCCATTCTGGTGCTCCCACACACCTCTGGATCATGTTGTGCAGGAAGCGACGGTGGTTGACCTGAAAATCAAGTCTCTTTGATGAATTGAGTTTTTTTAAAGAGAAATGGCAGAGAAAAGCTACAGTTGTGATCATGTTCTTTGTCACTTGTGTGCTTAAAAGTCACAGAAATGTCACAGTTGCTTGATAACTTTTCTAAATTTCACAGTATTTGTATAACAAACAAATTGCTTGAGATTTAACCAGATTGTTTTGACAGGCCGGGCACATCGTGAAAAGCTCTTTCTGAGCTAACCTTTTCAAATACATTCAAACATTCAAATTAAGGGCAAAATGCAAACGACGCCTCCAGATAAAATTAGCTGCAAAAGTATAAATGACAAAAAAAATCCCATGTAATGCTTAGAATGAAAAAAAGATGGTTTGTTCTATAAATTGAGGTAGAGATGGTGGGTAGCCACTGCCCCCTCACCCTCAACATTTACAGTTTTTTCACATATGTTCAATCCATAACAAACCTAAATAAAAAGACATGTTTTTCTAGAAGTCGGGTGACTTCCTGTCCTTTAAGATATCAGTGAACAGCCAGTCATCCTCATGCGGCAGTGTCGATATGGGACGGTGCTCAGGATTATGAAGTGGGACAGAGAATGATTGCGCAACGCCCTCAAATGGTGTTAAGTTTTGGTTACTTTCACAATTTAACAGCATACAGGGACTCTCCTCCTGTGACTGCTGGTACGTCTGCAGCTCTGAGGCATTGTAGAGGAAGCTGATCGATGTGGGGAGCTGGTTTTGGATGATGTCGGTCTCTTGGTTTGGCTTAAATTTGTTGAACTGCGTTTCTCCAGTGTCTTCATTTTGTCTCAGTGCCTGCAAGCTCCTCTGATCACTCTGGAAGTGGTTTATGGTCAATCCCTGATCTCCATGAAAACTGTATTCATATATGTACTCACCTGTCTCACAGTGTAGATCCTCCACCTCAGATTTGTTGCTGGTACTATCTGACTGATCTGCAAATTCAACATCATCAGCACCGACTTCCTGCCCAGCGTCACCTTGGCATGCACAGATACTTTCAAAAAAGGCCTCTACATCCATGCAGCCTCCTAAGTCCTTATTGCCAACACTGAAAAGATCCATAATATCTGTCCACTGACTCTCTGAAATGTCAGCGATGCTTTTCTGGGCCTGCGTGCAGGTTGAGATGTCTGTCAACATCTGGATCGAGAAGTCGCACGGGTTGATGGACAACGGAGAGAGCTCTGGACAGAAGGAGGGAGAGCTGTCCACATTTTGGCCGAACTGGATGAAACCAGAGTCCTGCTGAGTTGTTTGAGATTCTTCGGAGAGGTAGTTGGCTGACTTCAGCTGACTTTCATCGTTGTAACACTCAGTATGAAGGCGCTCTGCCCCGTGGTGATAGTCTATGCCTTCTGGTGAGCTCTTAGATGATGATGATAGTTGATTTCTACTCCCCTCTTTCTGTCTCTCTTTGCTCTGATTGTTCTTCCTAGCGGTGCAGGTGGTGGGCTGTGATTTGGGGTGTCGTTTCCTAAGATGTCCCGAGTCCGGCTGCTTCTTTTTACTGATTTCAGTTTCATGTGAGCCAACAGAGACGTCACTCCTAGCCTTAGGGATGCCATCTGCATCTGTGTGAACACTGCATGTATCTGGTACTTGTGGGGGACTACCTGACTGCTCAAGTGTCTCTGGCTTCTGTGATGACGGAGAAGCCGCATTATTTCCCTCTTCCTTAAAATAAAGCGCAGATGCCAGCCGGTGGTTGGCTGCTTCTATGTCTGCAAACTTTCTGTTGAGAGAGACAGACGAAGAGTAAAATGAAAAAACATGCGGGACTATTTCTTAGCCAGGGTGCAGTGACGCTCTGGGGTCTTCGCTGGGGTCTCAGCTGGCTGTTTCTTCTTATTAACCGTACAGTCAAAGTTAAATTTAAAGTTTGACATGTTTTTTAAATGAAAGTAAGTCTACTACTGGGCTGTCATGAAAAGAGCTGTGATCAGCAGCCTGAGTGATTCTTCACTCTCAGATGTTTTAATTTGAAGATTTTTTTAGAAGCCTGAAGAGGTGAAAAGTATCCAGTATCACAAATAACATTTGTGAAAAATCAATAAACATAACACTATAATAATATATTATTATAGTGAATAGAAAATGTGAGACTGTACTTTTTACTCATCTTGCAGCTGAAGTTGTCACTGTTTACATGTTTATAGTATAATTATGTAAGCATATCTTTACAGTGCACTTCCCTTTATTAAGTAAACACTAAGAGCTGGAAGTCTAAAAAGCTGCCAATTAATAGGCCCTTAAAGAAAATATATGGGTGTAGGTGTGAAGTGAAGACAATAAAAGCAAGTCTCTTTGATGAATTTAGTTGGTTTTTTTTAAAGAGAAATTGCAGAGAAAAACTGCAATTGTTCTTCACTCTCAGATGTTTTAATTTGAAGATTTTTTTTTAGAGGCCTGAAGAGGTGAAAGTATCCAGTATCTCAAATAAAATTTGGGGAAAATCAATAAACATAATGTGAAGCATTTTACTATCAGTGCCATTCTGGTGCTCCCACACACCTCTGGATCATGTTGTGCAGGAAGCGACGGTGGTTGACCTGCCGTTTGGACGGTCGTTTTTTTCGGGGTTTCTGAAGAGTCCTCATCATGTGGCCCGCTGCTGAAGTTACAAAGGTGTAGAGATCACGACCCCATGGGACCCCTCGCTCCAACGCAGGCTCAAGAGTCACAGAGATGGATGGTCGCATGGCTGAAAGAGAGAGAGTGGGAGTCAAGCGGAAAGTAAGAAAGAGTAGAAGAAAGAAGTAAAAAGGTGAGAAAAATACAATACTTTGTTGTAATCAGATCAACTGAATTGTACTTATTATAATAGCCTGTAAGAATAACAATTATCTCTTTCAAGGCCATTGACCCTGATAACTATCTATCATGCATTTAATTAATATTTATAATTTTTTTTTTTTTTAAGATTATTTTTAGGCATTTTAGGCCTTTATTTTTATAGGACAGATTGAGACATGAAAGGGGAGAGAGAGAGGGGGAATGACACGCAGCAAAGGGCTGCAGGTCGGAGTCGAACCAGCGGCTGCTGCGTCGAGGACCAAACTTCTGCACATGGGCACCTGCTCCACCAGGTGAGCTACCCAGGCGCCCATTAATATTAATAATTTAAAGCAGCCTAACAGCACAAGGTAGCTCTCTTGGAAATAAACCACTTTAAAAAGAGAGTCAGATTAACTACAATCTTTAGGTACTTTTACTTAAATATTTCCATTTTCTGTTACTTTATACTTTAAAGTATTACATTTCAGAGTGAAATATTGTCATTTTTACTCTACTGCATTTATTTCATAACTGCAGGTACTCTGCAGATTTGGTTATTATATTCAAAACCTATGCTGTTAACATTCAATGAATTGCTACAGGTTAATCTACTCAACAGTATATGAGTTAAAAACACCTCAAACATAAAATGCTGTTTACACAATAAAAGCAATACTAATCCAATAATATACACATAGATAATAATATAACACCTATAAGAGCCATTTTCTGTGTAACTTTACATTTTACTGCTAATTATAATGTACTTTAACATGTAACATTTTGAATGCACAACCTTTACATGTAAAGGAGTATTTTTACATTGTGGTATTACTTATCTGAATAGTTCTCCCCCCACTGCCTATCAATACTGTTACAGTAGAGGACTGATACATAACAAACAGTAACTTCTGTTTGTTATGCTTAAATTTGTTCCATTCAGTTCTCCTCAGCAGGAAATAAATAAATAAATAAAATCCTGTGCATGTTTACCTTATTCCTTGGCTGCTGTGTGTCTTCGTATCTTCCTTCAAATTGCACTGAGGAGTCAGCTTGATGGAGGCGGGCTGCCTCAGAGAGAGAGGTGTGGCAATTTAATTGTTCATGTGGGTTTTTGCATGTCTTGTGTGTGTATGTGTGCTTTTGACACAAGCTCTCAATGCAAATGCACAAATTCCCCTTTTTTCTTTCCAGCAGCATGAATAGAACACAACCTGACAAATTGATAGTGGGAGAGGAAGTGAGACACGATGAGAGGCTCTGAAAAGAAAGAGGCAATTACCTAAGAAGTCAACCGCTCGTGGAGGTGTGGGCACACGTCTCCATTGTGTGCCACACTAAAGGCAGCTTGTTAAATTCTGGGAGACACAAACGCACCAGTTGAGGCAGTTAACAAGCCCTTAATTGATCAGCTTAAACTCTGGCCCTAATTATCACATTCTCAGAGGGAAGAGCTAAGATGGTTGCTAGTGGCTTTAATTGACCTTTGCAATTCAATAGCACACGTTCCACATACAGAATTTTACATATGTATGGCAGCAGGTGGGAGGAGAGAGAGGCTGGCCTTTTCACAAAGATACAGAGGAATACAAATAAAAGTCTTATGTGCCTTTTTTAATTGTTGCCTCCACATTTTACCACTGAAAATACCATTGAGATATGTGGTCTTTTTTTTGGTACATGGCTTTTTATACTGTTTAACTGTCTTATATATGTTAATGCTACAATTTTTGTTTTTTTGTGTGTGTTTTAAACCTAGAGACACAACTCAAGTCAGACATAATTCTCATTTCCAGTTTTTACAATCAAGTTATTGTCCCATGTAAATGATCCACTTTTCCCAATTTGTGTCCAAAATATTTTCTTTAACTCTCAAAAGATGGATCAACTTTTCCATCGAACACATTTCTTTTTCATCAGGATCAGCTTTACACGAGTGTCGTTTTTTTGTTTTTGTAAAGCTATGTTTATTATATTTGGATGAGAAATGAAATGTCCAGTGTAGTCAGTGTAACCATCCAAAAAAGGGATATACTTACACCAATGTCTTCTAGCTTTTTGGTGATTAAAAGCAATAGTTTTGTCAGGTATATCTGTCCCTTCCTTTTAGCCTCCTCAATGTTCCCTCAGTAAATCACAGCACAGCTGTTCGTAATGACAGCGTCTTTTATAGATTCTCCCAGAATAGCTTTAGTTTAGTGCATTTCCACAAAACATGAGTATAGTTTTGCCTTCAGCTCACCGCAGAGTGCTTGAAGAACTGAGTTACATTCTTTTTTTAAGATTTTTGTTTTTGCATTAGGCCTTTATTTGTATAGGACAGCTTAAACTTGAAAGGGGAGAGAGACTGGGGGAATGCCATGCAAAGGGCACACATATCAGAGTTGAACCCACAGCCGCCACGTTGAGGAGTAAACCTCTATATACAGGCGCCCGCTCTACCAGGTGAGCTAACCAGACACCCTGAGTTACATTCTTCCAGTAGAAGTGTATTGTGTTAGGATCTTGTACTATTCTTTATCTAAAGGGTTTTCCAGGGCTTTCAACTGTTGAGACACTTTATCTCAAACACCTTTCTGGCCTCTTTAATGCAACAACTCAACTTGGCTTCCTTCTTCACTCTAATCAAATGAAAATGTTGCACATTTTACAGCCATTTACCCAAAGCACAGAAGCATTGCAGTAGGAGTGCCATCTATTTATAGTGACACCACATGTGCTTCTGACCAGAGAGCTGCACAGACTAACAGCTTTCTGCTGTGGTCTCAACTTCAACACTTTACTGTACTGTTCTACACACACGTGACTCAAGTGGCTTTTATTTACATGATAAGGTAAAAGAGGTCATCAAAATAATGTGTGCCATGGACACTGCTAGTGAAGCTTCATTCGGTTATATTAGTCTACATGCCAATGAGTTCAGTATAATAGCTGGACAGGATGTGTTTTTGACCAGGATGTTGTCTGCTGCTGTTCCTCACATGTGGTATTTTCTCAGACTCTTCTCCAGCGAGCTGATAAAAGTCTTATCATGTGTTCTCTGCAACAGAGGCATTGAAACTTTGACCTGGTGAAAAGCCCCTTTCCCCCCCCCCCTCTTTTTTTCCCCCCCACCAAACCCCCCCAAAAAATTTTTTTTTTTTTTTTTTTTTTTTTAATTTTGAGAGGGTCAGAGGAGCTACGCTGAAAGGTAGTGTAACAGCAATTATGATTTTCAATATGTCATTAGGTTAGGATCACTATTAGTCAGTGATATCCATTGATTCCAGTGATTTTGCCCATCATTGATCATTTCCTTCAACATTTGTTTAATTTGAACATGTATTTAAAAGCCTTCCTCACTTAAAAAAATATATTGTAAAGCAGTCAGTGGCTTTAATGTATTGTTATTGAATTGTCTCTGAACAGATTTTTCACCATGAACCGGGCCTGGGCTGTTTTCAAGGCTCATCCGTACATCAGTAACGTCCTGGGATACACAACGCTATTTGCCTCTGCTGACCTCATACAACAGAGTGTGCTGGGTGGTAAACAAACTGCAGGATCCACATCAGAGGATTCGGCTGGCATCGACTGGTGTCAGACAGCTCGAGTGGCGACTGTCGGCTTCTGTTTCCATGCCAACTTCAACTACCAGTGGCTCCGAGGGCTGGAGAGGATGCTGCCAGGAGGCGGAGTGAAGGCAGTGACAGGGAAAGTTGTTGTGGATCAGCTGATCGCAGCTCCTCTCACCATCAGTGCCTTTTATATTGGTAAGTGTGTTACAAAGCCTATTTAAGTCATGTAGGCTATATGAAATACTCAAAACTCTAAGTATTTAAAAAAAAAAAAATCCCATTTTTTTTGTTTTCCCCCAAAAAAAGATTTTGAATCTCCCATCTGGTGTAATATGTCTGTAATTGTAAAATGTAAACTCCTCTTGGTGTCATTAAGCCCCCTCTTATTCTGAGGATATGACATTAGTGTCCTTGCATGGTCAGCTGGCCTGCTGACTAAAAGAGTCTTTAGGTTACTCAAGCAATTGATTGGATTATTTGGTAATAATCCAATCAATTGCTCAACTGCAGGTTCAGGAAATTGCTTTGAAATTATTCAGAAACAATGTTACATGTGAAATAGTGTTGCATTTTTACCAACACATCTGACAATAATAAACATAAGCTTGGAATCTGAACTAATATTTTAAATAAAGTGGGTTTAAACACTGCTTGTCCACACAACATGCGTTTCTAAAGATGGATCCATCAAAGAATCAGTAAAATACCTTTACCTTTTAGGTTTAAGTTTACTAGAAAACAAAGACGACCCTCTTGAAGACTGGAGACACAAATTCTGGACATCTTACAAGGTACACTGTTGCCCTTATTAGACTATTATTTATTCCTAAATGCCATGTAATAAATCTGTCTGTCTATTTATCTATAAATCCATCCTACATGTATGTTCCTCTCTTTAGACTGGAGTGGTATTTTGGTCAACAATGCAGGTGAGATATTCTTATATTTGTCCCATAATCTGTCACTTTCTGGCTGTAGATTCAGACATGTACATATGCAGTACATACACAGATGTAGAATGACGTGTTTTTCATCTCTTCCACCCTCTCAGGCAGTGAACTTTGCCCTGGTGCCCCCTGTGGCACGGACAGTGTTTCTGGGAGGCATCGCACTGACTTTCACTATCTACCTGTGTCACCTCAGACAGCAGAGTGGCCACAAACTCGAATAAACTTGAGTCCTGAGTTTTTGTACTGACATTAAAAGGCTTATTTAACGGCAGAATACAGTTTCAAAGTCATTAGATTTACCGAGAAAACAAGGAAATACACATTTATGTGAATCAGCTGATTAGCCCACATGGGTTATTCTTCAGCTGTGATTTGTTTCCTCATTTAACAGTTTCAGTGCATCATGGAATAACTTTGTTGATGTTGCAATAGATTTTTAACCAATAATACTTTTTTAAAAGCTATTTGTTTAAAAGAAAAGTCATTTGTGGTTTTGTTTTTGAACCTTTTATCAACAAGCAAATTGTAGGCTCTAATCATGTGAATTGCTGCTTGTGTCATATACATTCCTGAAACTGAACTTCATATTTGTGGCACCTCTTACTGCAATAAGGGTTTTGAAAAAAGTATTATATATAAATAGTCCAAAAATGATTGATGTGGACTAACAAAACAAACAAACATGTAGGCTATGGCAAACCAAACAAAAATGCAGCCACTCTCTCATTTCAATGAAGAGCTTCTAAATAAACATATAGCCTAAAGATTAGATCGGATGACGTTGTAGCCAGTAGCCTGACGATGTGTATGAGAACTGACTGTCCGTCAAGATCAAAGTAGGCTATCAAGATGCCAAGTCGCGTGGCCATGATGGTGCAGCTCCTCCAAAGAGGAGAAGGGTCCAAAGAGCGCACCATTAGCTTAAACCACGTAAATGCCATAGGTAGCCTAAATTAGTGATCGCTGGTGTGAAGAAGTACGGAGCCGCGCAAAATATTGCAGGGATCGCCAAACTTATTACTTGGGAATGCAAAACATATTGCGAGGGAACGCAAAAAATCTCCTAGAGTGCAGCTCTCACTCCATTGTTTTGTGTCATATTTTCAATTGTATTTTAGTGTTTATTTTCTAGACTAGGCCTATTTATGGAAGATGCATGGTTTTCTTTCAATGGACTGTTTTTATATAGCACTTTTCTAGTTTTAACAACTACTCAGAGCGCTTTAACATAGTACAGGAACCATTCACCATTCACACACATTCATACACTGTGGCCGAGGCTGCCGTACAAGGTGCCACCTGCTCATCAGATAAACACTCACACACATTTACACTCCCATGATGCAGCATCGGGGGCAACTCGGGGTTCAGTGTCTTGCCCAAGGACACTTAGGCATGGAACTGCAGGGCCAGGGATCGAACCACCAACCTTCCAATTGGCAGGCAACCTCTCTACCACTTAGCCACAGCCGCCCCTTTAAAGGTCCCATGGCATGAAAATTTCACTTTATGAGGTTTTTTAACATTAATGCGTTCCCCCAGCCTGCCTATGGTCCCCCAGTGGCTAGAAATGGTGATAGGTGTAAACCGAGCCCTGGGTATCCTGCTCTGCCTTTGAGAAAATGAAAGCTCAGATGGGCCGATCTGGAATCTTGCTCCTTATGAGGTCATAGGCCACAGCACGCAACAATAGGACAACACATGCAAATAAACTACAGCACACACTAATAAGACAACACATGAAAATAAACCACAGCACGCAACAATAAGACAACACGTGCAAATAAACCACAGCACGCAACAATAAGACAACACGTGCAAATAAACCACAGCACGCAACAATAAGACAACACGTGCAAATAAACCACAGCACGCAATAAGACAACACGTGCAAATAAACTACAGCACGCACTAATAAGACAACACGTGCAAATAAACTACAGCACGCACTAATAAGACAACACATGCAAATAGCCCAAATAGTGTGTGTGTGTGTGTGTGTGTGTGTGTGTGTGTGTGTGTGTGTGTGTGTGTGTGTCTGTGTGTGTGTGTGTGTGTGTGACGGCCGGCCAGCGAGGTTGTTAAGCCTGCAAGCGCTTGTGGAGTTTAACTCCGAAAATGCAGCTAACCACAGGTTACTCTTAAAATGGACATGTGTTGTGATATTTAAACAAATAATCCATCAACGGCGAAATGAAAGCCTCTTATTTACGAGACCGGTCTGATAGACCTCCAGCTTACAGCGGGGTCTCTGAGCAGGACTGTCTGAGCAATGAGCTAGCGGCCCCGGCAGGCGCTAGCTGGCTGTCGCGTCACTTTATGGAGCTATTCAATTCCGAAAACTTTGAAACAAATTCTGAAGAGTTCATTTCTCGCCTAAAACTTATTCAGAAGTGAATTTAGTGATGAATAACATGGTGAAAATTGTTAAAATTGTCCTGTTGTTGGTCTGTCTATGTACTGGAAAGCCAATGGTTGAGGCACATGTGCATCACTTAAAAGTGTCCCCTGGAAACACTTCTGTTGTGGTGTGGGCTATTTGCACGTGTTGTCTTATTAGTGCGTGCTGTGGTTTATTTGCACGTGTTGTCTTATTAGTGCGTGCTGTGGTTTATTTGCACGTGTTGTCTTATTGTTGCGTGCTGTAGTTTATTTGCACGTAGTGTCTTAGTGCGTGCTGTGGTTTATTTGCATGTGTTGTCCTATTGTTGCGTGCTGTGGCCTCTCAGGGCCACCGTACGTAAGGAGCAAGGTTACCTCCCCTTTCTCTGCTTTGCCCGCCCAGAGAATTTGGCCTGCCCATTAGAAAGAGAGACATCATGGCTTTCAAACAAGCAAAGTGCCACACCCCCACCCTCCACCTTGCCCCCCCTCTCTCCTCAGACACAGAAATGGCACATCCTAAGGAAAGCTCATTGTGGGACTGGCTCTAGTGGCTGTAATTCTGCACCAAGGCTGAATTTCGGGAAAGAGACTTTGGATACAGTATTAGGGGACCACTAAGGCCTATATAAAAGCATCCAAAGAGCACCATGTCATAGGACAATTTTTACTGTACAAATTCATAAAATAAATCAAAATTAGTCACTAAATGAGGAATAAACTATCATATCTCTTGCCCATGGATGCTAAAACAACCTTCCCTCTTCACCACATAGGCAGTAAAATGATGTCTTCACCACTGGAGGCGCCATCTTGAATCATCGCAGTTGTTTTGACTTCGTCCTGCAGGAAGTGCATGCCCCCGTAACCAATCAGAGACCCGAGATTTCAGTGCAGTGTTTATCGCGAGACCTCAGCTCTTCCTTTTCCCTTTTCGCTCTGAGCCCAAGATGGTAGGTGCTGCAAGTAGAAAATGTAAACTACGAAATCTTGACTATCCACGATCATCCTCTGAATTAAAACATCGTATTTCCTCAATGAAAACTTTTACTGGTTCTATACATCATTCACTTTACAGTCCTGTTGTGATTTCGTGTTATTTGACCATGTAAATGATACTAGCTTACCGTCTTTGATGCCGATGTAGTGCCGTCCAGGTAGCCGCTTCACGTCCTGAGGTTGATCAGAAACGAGCTTTAAACGGGGTTCAGAATGCGGAATATTATGTTAATCCTTAATTCCTATTTCGCCAAGTTACGGTTTGTTTCTAAATGTCAAATTCAGCCGTACTTTAGAGTGTAAGCTTGTTTGCTTTGCCGCTGGTGATAGCAGTTAGCTGTGGAGTGTCAACGTGTGAACCGGCCTGTACGCTATAACGTTACATGTTGAGCTTATTAACTAAAGGGACGTTACAGTTTTTATTAGTAATATAAATTACTCTCATAGTTTAACATTGCGTTGTCGTGGTAGACTTGAATGTTCAATGTAAGATTAGGAATGAAGCCTGGGTGTAATAGATGCCATTATTGGTATACAAAGTGCTTAAGATTAAACTGACTGTGCTGCTTGTGAATGCATTACTGTAATATTCTATTAATGTGGTTTTGTTTACTTTTCAAGGGAGTTGACATCAGACACAACAAGGACCGTAAGGTGCACAGGAAAGAGCCAAAGAGCCAGGATATCTACCTGAGGCTCCTGGTCAAGGTAATTTCTACTTACACATTATGCTTTACTCATTGGAAAAATACCACTAGTAATTATTTCTCTCATCTTAGCACACAAAATTATCACTTGACAACTATATTCTTCATTCTAATCTTATGTGATATTCCTAACTATCCTGCTGGGTTCTTACAGTTGTACAGGTTCCTGGCCCGCCGCTCTAATGCTCCCTTCAACAAGGTCGTCCTGAGGAGGCTCTTCATGAGCAGGACCAACAGGCCACCCATCTCCATTTCCCGCCTGGTCAGTTTCAATTGTATCCTATCCTGTCCACCATTAATGAATCCATTATTTCTTTATTAGATTTAGACATTTTTTCAAAAAGTACATTTGGTTTGACTGTTGTTTTTTAGGGCTGCATAGATTTGAACCACTGGATCAGTATCCGTGCAGATGTGACAGATCTACACCAAATATGGTTTCTTTGTCATATTTGGTAAAAGCATTGGTATCAATAGATACCTGATGTGAGAGTTTGGTAAAGAAAAAGATGGATTGGTGCATCCCTTGTTTTCATTGGACCTGTTCTGCTTTCCAGCGGCTCTGACTTTCAGGATGTAGTTTGGATTGGGTTAACAAATTTTGATAGAACTTTGGCCAGTGTTTATTTTATCTGGCTCTTAAGTTGTATTGCATCTCAACACTAACCTTGGAAATACATTATATATGAACTGGTAGTCAAATTATTGTAGACACAATGTTATCCATGTAATGCAGCCAACAACTGCCTGATATTGCCCAAGTCCTAATGTTAAAGTTGCATGAGCTCTGTTGGTAGTTCAGACGTGTGTGCTCAATTTCTGACTTTGCTTCCATTGCAACCAGATCCGTAAGATGAAGATGCCTGGCCGTGAGAACAGAATCGCAGTTGTTGTGGGATCCGTCACTGATGATGTCAGGATTCAGGATATCCCCAAGCTCAAGGTAACCTTTTTTTTTTTTTTAGATAGATAGATAGATAGATAGATATATAATTACATTTTTTTTTTCCATAAAGATGTGATTCAGCCCATTGCGTATATTCCCTCAACATTGTAATGTTGTTGGTGACAGTCTCTGACATAGTCCTCATGTCCTGTTTGTGTTCCCACAGATCTGCGCTCTGAGGGTAACCGATGGTGCCCGCCGCAGGATCCTGAAGGCAGGCGGTCAGGTGATGACCTTTGACCAGCTGGCTTTGGCTTCTCCCAAAGGACAGGGCACAGTGCTGCTGTCAGGTAAATAAACATGTTATATTCAATACCATGACGCAATTGGAGTAGATAATGTAAGCCCTCATTCAGTGTGTTTTTATATGCAGTTAAAAAAAAAAAAACGATTGTATTCGGGTTAAGGCCATACCCTGATTTCTCAAACGCCTTACCCCGGTTAAAATGGGAGTTTTCATAACCCGGTTGACAGAGGTAGAAAACTCCTTCAGTAACCAGGGTATTCCTTCATGTA
Organism: Perca fluviatilis; assembly: GCF_010015445.1. Classification (NCBI taxonomy): domain Eukaryota; kingdom Metazoa; phylum Chordata; class Actinopteri; order Perciformes; family Percidae; genus Perca; species Perca fluviatilis. Next base: position 22,834,696 of record NC_053118.1, read on the forward strand.
TACACCTTAACCGGGGTATGATTGGGTTAAGCATATGCGCATGCTTCAACTGCCCCTCCCCACTCAGCTGGAGTGGCTTTTGAATTGAAAATAATCCATTGGCGCGGTGAGTCGTAGTTGTTGCTTTGATGCCATACATGAAAAGAGCGATGCCCGAATCGGTTGTGGGCCATCGGCACCAAAGATTCTTTCCCGCTCGTGTATACAGGGAGAACAGGCATAACCCTGTTATTCACTCAACCGGGGTTATGACCATACTCTGGTTACTGCTGCATGTAAACACACTGTACAGTACTTTGGCCATCAAAGTGGTCTACAAATTAAGCTCACATTAATTACAAATGTAGCGTCAGTCAGTTGATCATATTAAATGATTTAGGGCTAAAACGAATGATTATTTTCATTGTCTTAATTAGTTCTTTGTTCTATAAAATAAAATTTCAGAAAAATGTCAGTGTATTCCAAAGCCCAAGAGGACATCCTCAAATGTCTTGTTTTGTCCACAACTCAAAGAAATTATGTTTACTGTCATGGAAAAGTGAAGAAACTAGAACATATTCCCATTAAGAGCTGGAATGAGAATTTGTACTGTAAAAATTACTCAAATTAATCAATCAACAACATTGTTGGCGATTAATTTAATAGCTGACAACTAATCAATTAATCTTTGCAGCTCTAAAATGATACACTGATGATACCATGGCTGGCAGATTATGAGGGAAATATGCGATAACGTATGCCGATTATATTATTTGGAATAGACAGATATTAAAATGTACTAAATTCTGCTGCTTTAAATAAAAATTGAAAGGAAATCCTTTTCAACATTTTTATTGAAAATTGAACTGAAAACCAGGTAACCTAAAAAGAAAAGGGAGTTACATGTTAAAGTGCAGTTTTCTACTGATAATCTTTCAACTAACCAAATGTTTTTCCACATTGCATGAAAAGTTTGAAAACTGCCTTTAGTCCACATCGTATTTTCACACTAAAGTATAACCAAATGCTATAAATTATCGGCATCAAGTGCTAGTGAGTTTTATGGGGGTTATCATTTAGTGCTGTTTTTTTGGTAAATTTATTAATCCACAAGATTGATTATTGGAAGAGATGTCTTGATGTATTCAAAATATGTTCCTGCCAACAAATCAAAAATATCCTCCTGTATACGTAAGGAGGTGCACACATTAGTTTTTCTGTCTCCTATACTGTTCAGTTAGGACATTTATATATATATAATTTTTTTTACTTGAACATTCAAAGTTAAATGAGCATAAGAAATACATAAACAAAAATGTGCAATACTTTTTTAAATAACTTAAGAAAATGTAATCACAAATACAGAACTGTAATTTGAGATATTTGTACTTAATATCTGCCACAAGCCGATAAAAATGTGGCATGTTAGAATTATACTTTAGGAATGTGAGTGGGAATACTTTATGCTAGTAATGTTTTATGAGATGCTGTATAATATTTGTATCTGCTTTTAATCTGAAACCTTTGTTTGTTCAGGACCCCGTAAAGGCAGAGAGGTGTACAGGCACTTTGGAAAAGCCCCTGGAACTCCTCATAGCCACACCAAGTAAGTGTACAGTTGCTTTATCTCCATCTTGTCTGATATTCTGGTTAATATGATTATATACAGCATTTATTTAAGTGGATTATCCATAATAGGTAGTAAGGGGAAAAGCACAGGTGTAACTAATATAATAAATCTTCACTTTGTTCCTTAAGTGTGCGAGTAAGCATATGGCCCTGGTACACTAGAATGCAATGCTACCATTGGTGATGTTACTGGTTACACCTGTGTTCAACAGGTCAAATGCCTATGAGACAAATTTGCGTTAACTGTTGGCATGACTGTTGCGACTATGTTCTGTTCAATTCTGGCAGTTCACCAAGAAAATGCAATGTATTTTGCTCTTAATCTGAGTGGTGTTATACATAGTGTGGTTTTCAGAGAATAGTTTTTTTTTGTTTTTGTTTTTTGGAGATGATGGGTGTTTTCACAGCAGACATTTTGACTTGTCTAAGTAGGAAAAGCACAGGTGTTACTAATAGCATTAACAATGCTCTTATTTAACTCTTCTAATTAAGTGCCGTAAACCAGTATGGGCAATGCCAGCATTTTGAAATTGAAGCAGCTAAATGGATTTCAGTTGTCATTCATTTTATATTTAACATAGGGCTGCTCAATTATGGGAAAAAATATAATCACGATTATTTCGGTCAATATTGAAACAATTATTGCAACTTAAACAGTGGAAAATTAAATCAACAGTAAATAAAAAAAAACACACATACAACTGTGAAATTTGTCTTAATACTTTTCCCATTTAAACTTCATTTTTTTTATTCAGAACACAAGAGAAAATAAGAATGTACTGCGAAACGTAATGAGTTAAATTGCATTTCTCGATTTATTCTGTTTTTGGGATCATTGGGAGCTGAAATCATAATCTCAATTACATTTTGATTAATTGCACAGCCCTAATTTAACACCTGTGCATTTCCTACTTGGACATGTAAAATGCCTATAGTGTCTGGCTGAATATTCTGTACATGTACATAAAACTCATGGGCTACACCTCTTTGGAAATATGAGTTATGATCACACAAGATTATACAAACAGCATGTGATTTCAGTCACAATCTACAGTATACTATAGCAAAGGAATACTCATGTTTGCGAGTGTTATTTATTGAGAAGAGTTTTGAGCACAAGAAATCCAATTAAGCTCCATTGTAAAACAGAGTTAAATCAGTGCTTTGTCAGAACACAAACCCCGAGTGAGTAGTTGGCACACAAGTAAAAATTAATGATGACTCTTAAACAATTTTAGGGATAAGTTGTGAATAGTGGGGGTGCTAGGTCGGCTTTGCAGTCATTTGTAAGGCTGGTGTTGGCATATTAAGATTGGGTTTGTGACACCATTTTATACTAAACTATTGTTTGTCTTCTCCAGGCCCTACATCCGCTCCAAGGGCAGAAAGTTCGAGAGAGCTCGTGGTCGCAGAGCCAGCCGTGCTTACAAGAACTAGTCTGTGTCTTTGTTTTCCATGCAATCTGATACAAATAAAGGATCGACTGTACAAAATGAGTTGCCTTTTGTGTTTTATTGGACAGCTTGCACACCCTTGCAAAAACATCAAACGTCACTAATTAAAAGCAGAACATGTCAAATGCTGATTAACATCACAGGAGAGGACCAGGATGAAGCTAACACATCTCCCATTTAGGCTATGTTCACACCATAGACTGTGGTCTACACACACAGCTGTCCATTCATTCTCATTTTGAATGAGCATAATGCGTTTAAAGGCTGCAAGGGGGTGCTGGAAAAACGCAGTAGCCTGCAGCGAGAAATTAAGAGATATAAACATGGGAAAAAACAACCCGACATCGCGCTGCGGTGGCCAGTAATCTAACCGGCGAACACTTGTCAGGCCACGGGAGTACCATTCCGTAAACGGTAAACCAACCTGCCGAATCGCTTGCTTTGGTCTCGATGCGACCTTAGAACTTTTTTACCCTACTTACAACCCATTCTTTCCATTTCCAGCCTTCACTTAAGTTTTAAGGAAATCTGACGTTTGATCAGTATTGACCATAGGTATTGACGAGTTGGCCGGAAAAAAAACAAGACGTGGCCAGGAAGTGTTGGTCTGTCAATGATAGGAGAATGTCGCTGGGTGTTGCAATGTTTTCCTTATCGCCATTGGACTTCCGCTCCGCCGCTCAAAGCTGCCGCTGCTGCGTCTCCAGACACTTCCTGCACGGAGCTACAGTTTTCAGAGCAAGCGACGCTCGTCGTGTGGGGGGAGACAAGATGAGGTAATTTGCGGTGTTATGCCTTGATATATTACATTAAACTTGGCTCCTTCTAAGCGGATGCCGGTAAAAATATAACTCTTTAAAAGTTACAAATGTTCGTGTTACTTCGGCTTGATATAATCCTTAGCTAACGTTAACGTTGTGATACACCGTTATCTGCGCTAACTTGGATAACGTTACCTCCTTAAACCAATCAATAAACGAGACGTAAAATGTCAAATTGGGGCTTGTCAGTGCACCCATGGTAATTTCTAGTATTTTTGAAGAGAATAAAGTGTCAATAGTGCCGTAAATTAGCTTGAACTCAGGCTACATTTTAAGTAGTAAACTGCTAGCCGCTGCTAACTGACAGCGCTGTGTTGCGCAGGGAGGTCAGCTTACTGTATTCACAACATTCGCTAACGCCTGTATCACCTTGATTTAACGTTAAGATTCGTGACTTTTAACGCTTTTTGGTTGTTGGTAGCTTTTTCATAGGCTGCAACATTTATGAAAATGTATCTTCAGCTTAGGTGTGCTGTAACTGTTAAACTAACGTATAGCAAGAGTTAGCTAGCTAAGTTGTTACGACGGCTAACCGAAACCTGCCCAAAATACCCCGAAGTCACTCAACAACAGACCCATTGTGTGGGGGACAAAATTAGCCTGCCGATATTATTTCTGGGTGTCCCCGCCCTGCATTTCAAGGACGTTAGGTGCAACAATGGGCATCACTGGTCACTGGGGTACTTTTTGTGTGTGTTTAATCAAGACAGGGCATCAGCCAAGTATTGATTTTGTCTGCACCGCAGCTTGCATAGTGTTTCCGGGCTGTTATAAAACTTGAAAGAAGGATGTGACTAGTTTATTAATTTCGGGGAACGTTATACCGAAGTCCCACGCTGATAGTCCTGTTGTACTTTGACACACTAAAGTCTAATTAGCTGGACCCTGCTGACTTGGATGGATTATTAACTCGGGAACAATTTAGGATTGCTAAGTAAGATTGTTTCATGCTAATGCGTATTGCAAAACCTCTAAAATCCAGTACAATGTAGGTCAGCAATTTGCAAAATCTCAATCCTAGATTCAAATTGTGAAAGAGTCACTGGTTCCCCAAATCCTGTTACACAAAAGCCCTATTTAAAAAAAAAAAAGAAAAGCAAATACCAACCAGATGTGGTCGTTCACATTCAACATTTCATGCATAATTATGTGGTGTCTCAGCAAGGCGGTGAGGATGTGTGACTGTTAGTCATTCTGTACAAAGACGCACTTGGGGTCAACGGGCAAGTGGGGCCTTGTATTGCTTCACCCTGTAACCATAATATTTTTATCTTATCATGATAGTTCTTCTCTGTACTTGTTCTACTCCAGTTGTAAAAGTGTGATACAGAAATATTCACCTTTGCACAGTGAAATCCCAGGTGAATTAGGGGCAAACAAATTATTTATTTAGTTTAGTGGGCCCCCTACTTTAATGGGAATTTCTTACCCATCTGCTCTCAAAATTATTTAATGTGGATCATCCATACATTAAAGTTCTGCAGTTCTTTTTTCCACTGTAAAAATTGACTTTTGTCCTCCTCTCCTCCTTTTGTGTTCTTACAGGAATAAAGATCTTTGGGAGGGAACGTGAGGCTTGACTCAAGGACATTACCATGACATAGACTAAGAGTCCACCTGGAACTGTCTCCTTGTTTGTCTTTTGTTAGGTTTCTGTTTTTATTTTTTCGTTGTCTAGTCTCCAACTGTCTTACCTGGTGTTTACACTCTCCTTGTGGAGAACAGATAATGAAATAGTATGCAGGAGTGTTTGTTTGCATGAAACTTTAATGTATCGCACTACTGTCTAGAGGACTGACCTAGTCACTCCTCGTGTCAGCCTCCTATATCACAGAGATTAAAGATAGCAATAGAGGTATCAAAGGTCTTGAAAAAAGTCTGCACTTATCATATCATTGCAGGAATAAATTACATTTCGGCCAGCACTTTTCATCCAACACACTATACCGAATTCTTTACTTGTGCTTTAATTTAATTGTTGTAGCCTTCTTGTTTAAACAAGGTGCGATTGTTTTTCTTATTCATACTTAATGGATCTATTTTTCAATGCAACCAAGAGTTTTAGTTTTGTCCATTTGTGTAATTATTTAAAGATGTATTATTAATGTCGAGGAGCTGCTCAGCTGCCTGATATTGTTATCGCAATAGGCGGCTTTAAGTTGTAATGTAAACATTCTTTTTTTTTTTACTTATGCAATCTTTGTGAAGAACAATTTTGTTTGAATTACTTATCTTGTAGTGGGAAAATATACATTTTTAAGTTTTATTGTCTTTGAATATGTTGAAGTATTGCTCATTTTTCCACTGGCAGTAAACTGTAGAAGCTGATGGCTCTTCAGATCAAACTGATGGGAGCTTTCTAACTGTGACGCAAAGACTGATCTTAAGCAGTTTCCATCTTCACTGGATAAATACTCTAAACAGAAGAACCTTTGAACTGGAGTTTTCTTCTCAAATGAAGACATACCTCTTTAATAGATGGACGGAAACAAACTAAGAGCAGATTTTTTTTGTGTGACATTGTCTCTTGAATCCAAACACTGAAGAGGGAGAATGATTTTGAGGAGATTTCAGGGATAAAGCTCTCAGACTGACATTCAGATACATTTGGATTTTCCCTGCAAATCGTACGAGAGCTGCCGGATTCCACAAGCCTCTAACTGTAGAAAACACGACCCTAAAGCTTGTTAAACCAACTTTTTCCTGTAAAAGCCTTGTCCGCTTCAGCAGTGAGGATGCGATCTCCTGAACCATCTTCACCTTCCACAGCAGAAGCCCTCCTTCATGGCCAGTTTGCCAGTTGGGATTCAGGCAGCAACAGCAACAATAACAGCTGCCCCAACAGCCCTGGTGGTCCGGGGAGACACTCTCCCGCTGCCTCCCCTACTCCGGCTCCAGCCTCCAACTATGCCTTGACCCTCACCCACACCCACATACATATTCAGCGGCTGTCACCACGGCCGGGGAAGGAAGCCCGTCTCTTGCTGCCTTTATCAGAGCTAGTGGGGTGCAGCTGCCCTCGCGCCCCTGCGCCCCCTCTCCTGGTGCTGTACTGGTACCCGCCAGGCAAACGACGTAAAGGGGTGTCTCGGCGCAGGCAGGTGAGGGCCTACCTGGCAGAAAGCAGGTCTGAAGCTGAGAGGTGGTCAGCTGCTGTACAGTGTCTACTCAGAGGTGTGACTGTCACTGCTGAAACAGGTGAGTGTGTGTCTCACCAGGTTGATGATGGTTGATGGTTGTTAGATAGTGTTACAGGACCATTCTGTTCATGGTAGTAGCCCATTGACCTCATTTTGCATACATTTCCTCACTGCAGACTGTTTTAATGAGTGAAAGAATTTTCCTAGTTTAAAATTTTTCTAGTTGTCCGTTATGAAATTCAACTTGTAGAAAACATTTTGAAAACCATGCTGCTTTTCCCTTAAACCCCAAGTTAGCTTTTTTTAAATTAATAATCCTGTGCATTGATATAGTGTGAAGTTACAGTGAACATCTTAGATGATCAGTAGATGATGTAGTGTGATTTACTTTGGCTGACCTTAATGTTTGTCTCTATGAATAAGTATTGAATTCCTGTTTATTACGTGAAACCACGCAATATTGCCTCATGCCGCCTTGATTTATGCCTCCTTTTGTAAATGCTTGCTAAGTATAGCTTAATGTCACAGTGACCCAAAACTTTTCTGTAAATACAGCATAGCCACGTTTCAACACAATGTTCTGGGGTCTTTTATGTCCCCAGAACTATTTTCGAGGAACTCAAAGGTTCCTTCAGATCATTGTTGTCTGCGTTTCCACTGCTGTCTAAAGACCCGTGAAGATTAGGAAAGCCTGCAGTTCAGTGTGCCCGCCCGTATTGTCTAAAAACACTTGGAGAAAAAAAACTAAATAGATTTTGTCTCACTGTGCTTTACAGCGTAACCACTGAGAAATCATCAAAAAATAAGGGTTTATTTCTCTCATTCCAAGCACCGCCATGCTCTCTCTTTCTCGCCCAAGACACACATCTGCAGCCGGCAGTACAGTGTGGCTGCTGGCTCTCTCTCTTTGTCTGTCTTTTTTAAATAAGTCAGTAAGCCAACAGCAGAGTATATAATTACTTTGAATGTTATCAAACAAAGAGAAATGTTCTCCCCTCGTCCTAAAATGGTCATTAATCAAAATGAGAGTACTTCCTTGTTTTATGAATGAAGCGGTCAGTGAGTTTAAGCAGCCGTGCTGTGTGAGTTTGACCAATCAGCAGCGGTCATCCCTGCAAACCCCACCCCGAAGATTCCTGTACTAAGGAATTACCCTCTGATCAGGGACTTTTGGGGAGAGAAATAAAGCCCCCAGAACTTAATGTAGACCCTGGTCACCCATATTGTGTCACTGAGAACACAAATGGTATCAAGAGTAGTTAAGCATTCTAGGGGTTATGTAGCAAAAACAAAGGGGGATTAACACTTATAGAGTCTAAGAGGCTGTGATATTTATTATTCAGAGTACTTAGTTTGGATTTATTTTTCTTTGTTTGTTTCACATAACTACATCTCACATTTATCTAATACTACTTTGTTTTTCTGCCCTTATCTGTCCTGCACACACGGTCTGTATCATTCAGTGTCAAATGAGACAAAGGGTGGGGCTGCTGCAGCTTTCCACCTTTTCCCAAGCGCTGTATCCCCCTCAGCCTCAATAATCAAAGAGATCGCAAGTGATTACTTTAGACTGTTTTGATTTATCTTTCTCCCAATATTACCTACTGTATGCATCACACTCTTTTGTCATCTCCTCCTCTCTCCTATCTCTTCTTTAGACTTAATCTTTAACCCATAATTCTCATTAATTTGTCCGTTTGTTTTTCCTCATTCTTTACCTATCACATCATTGTCTCCTTCCCCCAACAGAGAGAAAAGTCCTTCATTTAAATTTTTTTCCAAATCCTCTGTTTGACCTTTGTCTGCTCTTGCCTCCTCCTTACTCTGTTGCAGTTCACCCTATTTGTCTGTTTTGCCAGCCTTCTGTTTAACCCCTAGTTTCTGTTCCACTTTGCTCACATAGCTTTCATTCCATCTTATCTCGTTGTTATACTTCTCTTACCTAATCAATCCATTTCTCAATCTCTTGCTGTCTTGATTCTGTTACTTTTCATGCCTTTTCTGTTTTTGCTTTAGTGTGGTTTGTTGCATAATCCAGGATTATCTGAGAGTGCAGTTATTTTATCTCCTTCCCTGCACCGCTGGCATCCATCTGTACCAAACTAAATCTTAGATAGATGTTCAGAGCTAACTATAGAAGCTTTTTATTTATTCTAAGCTTCATACCTGGGCTGATGAAAGAGTAGTAAAGTGGAGTAGAGTGTTGCCTCTGTGCCCTAGTTGGACAGAATTCAAGATTTGATTTGATTCTTATTATTTCACCACCTGGTTTTATTGAATTCCTATATCAATATGTTTCTATATGTGTTGTTAATCCAGTATTACTATGTTACCAATTTATATAATTTCTTAAAATGCAAAAAAGAAAGAAAGAAGAATTGCTTGTGTCCTTTACCATGTATCATGATTTACGTGCTCTTCTGTGCCAGCATTATGAGATCTTGTGAGGTGAAATAAATGAAGTTTAAATGGTTGAATGCACTCAAAGTCTAGGGTTGGGCAACACTGTGTAATGACAGATCCCAGTTGGCTTGCTTTGCATTGAACCTCTAGTTCCTTTCTTTGTTCTGGACAACAACTCTGTGAGTTTTAACTTGTCCATGCTCTCTCTTCTTTTTCAAACAGAATTTTCAAGAAGTCTGCTACCTCGTCCCAGGCGACTACTGTTATTGGTCAATCCCTTCAGTGGGAGAGGCCAGGCAATGCAGTGGTGTCAGACCCATATCCTGCCAATGATCAGAGAGGCCAACATCAGCTACAACCTTATACAGACAGGTAACACATCCAAAGGCAAAGACAGATAACACATTTACGTATAATACCTGGTGTTAATTTAATGAATCTGTCTCAGAGCGTCAGAACCATGCCAGAGAGCTTATCAGAGAGTTATCGCTCCCAGAATGGGATGGCATCATCATTATCTCTGGAGATGGCCTGCTGCATGAGGTGTGTAACGCTTTTGTTGAAGGGCTAAGCATCGTGGAATTTAGGGGTATGTTCAAGGGGGGGAATAATATAACCGTGAAGATATTGTGTGTTTTTATACCACATGTACATTACAGCTTAAACTGTGTCCATCGATATGATTTTCAGAATGTTTTGTGTTGTGTTCCTGCAGGTAATTAATGGGCTGATGGAGCGTCCTGACTGGGAACAAGCTATAAAAACACCTGTTGGCATTCTTCCCTGTGGCTCTGGGAATGCACTGGCTGGCTCCATCAACCACTATGCAGGGTAAGCATGTATCTCATTCATATAAGATAATCCTTTATTGATCCCAGATCAATAATTATTGATGAATAATTATCAGATATCTGTCAAGGTGAGACTTGTTTTCAGTCTAAGCTCTGTGTACCCAAAAAGTGGTAATTAAGGATATCCTATAATACATATTCTCTGTATTTTCTCAGTATATACTTTGCAACTGCTTGACTAATCAACCATTTTCTATCTTTAAGTTTATCTTCTATTATTTTCTTAGTTTAGATCATATTTGCTGAGAATAGTGCTGTTAATAGGTTGCTGTACAGACACAGGACATTTTAAAATTGTATATGAGCTCAGCATTATTAGGTCCTGCCCGAGTCAAGCTCTTTTATATCACAAATTTGACATGTCATCTTTCAAAAGAGAACTATGTTGCTGTTTTTGTCATCACCTTGTTATCTAGGCCTAGAAATCTCTGAATAGCGAAAGGACTCTGTATTGACCTGTTGTTTGTACAGTTTTCTCATTATCTTTACTGACAGGAGGTGTTGTCTTCTTTATATCTCCCTCAGGTATGACATGTGCCTTCGGGAGCCCCTCCTTTTGAATTGCTGCTTTTTGATTTGTCGAGGCGGTGTTCGACCGATGGACGTGGTCTCTGTGACAACAAGCCCTTCTCCCTCCACCAACAGTCGTACTGCAGCACCCAGGAGACTGTTTTCTTTCCTCTCTGTTGCCTGGGGCTTTGTGTCCGATGTGGACATTGAGAGTGAGAGGTGGGTGTGTAAGAACATCAACTGTTGGCTTTGTTCATCTAAGCATTACTCTAGTTATCCTGAAATATCATATATTTTTATGTATTAACAGATTTATTACAAAAAAATGATTTACTTTCCTGATTCCAGGTATCGTGGCCTGGGCTCAGCTCGCTTCACCCTGGGTACCCTGGTGCGCATAGCTTCTCTTCGATCCTACAAGGGTCGTCTGTCCTTCCTGCCTCCCTCTATTAGCGCCACATCACCAGACGCCACACCTCCTCCGCCAAGGAGACCCCTCTCCCGCAGTATCACAGAAGGCCTGGATGGCTTCTGTCGAACGCCCATCCATCGCACCTGCTCTGACATGGGCATCAGCGAACAGAGGAGCCTGCGTAGGGGTGAGGGAGAGAGGGAAAAAGAGGAGAGGCAGAGAGAAAGGGACAGAAGAAGGGAGAGGGCTAGGGGAGGAGGAACTGGCGTGGTGAGGGCAAGCAGCCTGGCAGAGGACAGGGAGAGAGAGGTAGAGATGGAAGCAGAAGAGGGGAGATCAGGGACATGTTCAGAGAGTTCAGAATCAATTGAAAGGGAAGACTGCAATATGGGAAAGATAGAAAGGTTGGCTGGGATCAAGGATGAGAGGGAAGATGAGGGAATTGTAGAGCAAGACTCCAGTGAGATGGAGGAGGAGGATAGGGGGAAGGATGGGGAAGGCAGTGGTGGTTCTACAGAGGGGGAGAGAGCGTTGCATGCAGTAGAGCCGGGAGAGAGCCGTGGGGTAGACATGGGGCGAGAGGCAGATGAAGAGCCAGAGGGTTACCAAGATGGGCTCCAGAAAGCCAGACAGGCACGGAGAAAGAATTCAGCCCCTTCAAGCCAGATAGCCAACGCTCTCTTCAACCAGCCTCTCAGTCGGGAGGCTGACACAGATTCGGGCACTTCATACGGGGTAGAGGACATGGATCTGAATGGAACCTACTACCAGGAAGAACCCTACCAACTGGACGTTGCTCGTGAGCGATCTCTCACCATCTCCTCTCCCTTTCGTCACTCACCCTTCTCTAACAAGCCCAAGACGCTGGACCAAAACCAGAACACCTCCCGGCCGAGGCCCCTCTCTCTCCTCCAGCACTCCCACTCAAACTCCCTCCCCCCTAAACTCCCTTCCCTCTCCCTGTCTCTTTCTCCGACACCCCCATCTTCCCCTTCATGTGCCTCCCCACACTCTTCATCCTACCTCGTCCCCCGTCCTAACACCCCAAATTCTACTTCGCCCTCACCCTCTCTACGCACACCGTCCTCATCTTTTAACTTTGACATTGCTGAGCCAGCAGGACCCCTAAAGAACCGTCCTTTTGTCTCACTGCCTTTAAATATCCCTCGGGATGACTTGTTACCTCCCCTCGACCAACCCCTTCCCACCAGAGACTGGGTCACCATCGAAGGGGACTTTGTCCTGGTCCTGGCCCTTTATCAGTCTCACCTCGGGGCTGATCTTCATGCTGCACCCCAGGCCAGGTTCGACGATGGGCTGATCCACCTGACCTTTGTGCGGGCGGGGATCTCCAGAGCCACTCTACTGAGACTGTTCTTTGCCATGGAAAGAGGAAACCACCACTCCGTCAGCTCGCCTTATGTGAGCCATATTTCCTGTAAGGCCTTCAGGCTGCAGCCTCTGTCTACACGGGGGACACTCACTGTGGATGGAGAACTGGTGCCCTATGGGCCTCTTCAAGCACAGGTCAGAAAAGGGAAAATGGTGTTTGGTACATACTAAGTGCACTTGTAAAGTGCTTTGATCTGAGTGTATTAACTGTAGGTGATTGGATGTGACCCTTAGTTTGCTCAAGTTAGGGATTTTGATTACCATCCATTCATAAAGCACATGCTCATGAAACTGTAATAAACTTTGTAGGACTGTGCACGAGATAGTATAGTATATGTTAAAACGCATGATTATTTTTTCCCAACCAGTAAGGAGAGGTGTGTTGTATTTTTAACTGTATGCCTCTACTGTAATAAGTGTTAATGCTGTAGAATTATGTTTTATGAGTTACTATGAGATTTATCATTGGTAGTAATTTTATTTTCTGATCTCTCAATGTTTCACAGGTTCATCCTTCCCTGGCTCGTCTCATCGTTGGTGACTCTGGAGTGAAGATTACCAGATTCTAATCGGGTGGTTGAGCTGATTGACAGATACAGCACTATACTGAATTATGTAATCTCTGCTGTCATCTATACTCTGAAAGAGCGTGGAGTATTAGAGAGACTTAAAATAGCCTGGATAGCAGAAACTGCTTTTCTGGGGTTTAATGAAAGGGATAACCCACGAGCCATGCATCATTGGAGCATGACTGCAGGGATTAATAGCAAATTTAAAAATGGATGAAAAATGCGCCTCATTGCACAGTTGTCGGATTACGCTCAGCATACCCTGAGAAGCATGAAAACTGCACAGCCTGGGATAGTAAGAGGGAAGAACGATCGAATGTTTATGGAGTTTTTTTTGTGTGCAGGTGCATGTGTTGGATGTATACATAGAGGTATGCATGCAGAGAAGCACTACCTGAATTTTGCCTTTTAATGATAGAAAGAAATCAGATGAAAATCAGAGAAGGTTTTTCTTAAACATGAAATGCTATAAAATATACATTGAGATTCACTTGGCCCCAACCCTTTATCTTTAACCTGCTCTCTATGTCCAAACTTCCGTCCATGAAAAGAATGCCTTATCTGACACTGGACAGTACAGTTGTACCTTTGCCCTTACTTGTTCTTACTTATATAAGAAACCCAAATATATTCAATCTCTGTCCACCTATCATAGTGTCCGTCCACTACATCAAAGCAAAGCTACGCTTATATACTTAGACATACTGGTAGACTCACCTACCTACTGTTATCTTTGAGCACACTGCTCTCCACTGTTTAAAGCATCAGTCGAGAAAAATATGGACACTTTAATGACCATTTTGTTCATGCAAGTTCCTCAATGTAGTGCAGCGAGATTAGCTTGTCAGGGTCATTACATAGTAGGAGCAATGGAACCGTTGAACGGTGACCATTACTGACATTTTAGCCAGTGGATGCACGATTATGATGTCAATGATATCACACTTTGCAACATATTGAACATACAAATGTCTGAACAAAGCAAGCTTCTTTGTCAGTGGTATAGTAATTAGTGCATTTTGTACAATAACTAGAGTTGAAGCAGCACAGAAAATCACAACACTAGAATCTATAGTAACTTTTAGATACATCTACAGCGCAATGCAGAATCTGATGCTTTGTTCTAGAAATGGGTGCGCTAGTATTAATAGCCTAGTCTATATACTATAATAAATGGATCACATTACATTCCTAGCCTGAAATTAATTAAATGTCTGAATTTAAACACTCAAAGCTTTTGAAAGGTAGGAGTGACTGACCAGGGCACAACATTAAAATCCAGCTATGTGTTATCACATCAGACTTGTGATCAAGAGATAAATCAGATGGATGTTAAACAACTTTCATTGTGAGAACGTATCCAGCATCAGAGCTGATCTGGTCAAATAAGTGATAGATTGGGTTTTACATTTAATTCTTGAAGCCCCTTCTTGGAATTGTCATGTCTTATAAGATTAATTTTTGTAATGTTATAATAAAACCTGCTGATATACTTGGTCTGGATAAAGGATAAATCATTAGCATGTGCAGTGTATCAATCAGTAGGATCATGTGCCCACTGCTTGGGTCATCATCAACCTACTGTATGCTTTGGTCATGCCTGGACAAATCAATGCCTTTGTATAATAAGCCTGTACATTCTGGCTGTTGATGATAAACTGTTAAAACCTGACTGCAGAAAATGGAGTAAAACTCTTTGCTTACCAGGCCTTTATTTTTTTAATTATTTTTTTTTCTTCCTTTGAGCCCAGCACAATGCAGCTAGTCTACCACACTACACTGTGCTTACACAGAATGTGAATACAACATTTTGAGTCTGGACTTGTAACAGTACCAAATAGAAAAATCTATATACACTTTGAATGGAGTTTTTGCCAAAATGTTTACTCTCAATGTTTAAGAGACTAGTTTTACTTACTTAACATTTCGTTGTCTATGGCCATAGCTCCGACCATGGTGTTGTAGACCAATTTGATAGCCTATGACAATATCGGGCTATAACCCTTCAATTGATAATGCCATTAAGATGTCTGTAGTGGACTGCCTGTGATGAAATTGTAATGATGACTAAATCCATATGAATAAATGAAACATATATATACATACAAAATGTACAATTAATAGTTAACAGTCAGCCATGCATGTCACACAGTCCCCTGCGCTGCACTGGGACACTCAGACCAAAAACTGTTGTGAGGACATCTAAGAAAAGGAGCAGTGAAGCTGTGGTGGACCTTCAGGAGTGTTTGGACTGTACAGGGATGTTTTCAGGACTGCTAACAACAGTTTGAACAAGTACATGGAAGCTGTGACGTCATACATCAGTTTCTGTGAGGACAGCTGTATTCCAACACGTCCCCAACTCTCAGACAGCTAAGTTGGTGAAAGAAGAGGTGTTTAGGAGTAGAGACAGCGACTGGTTTAAAGAGTCAAAGTACAGGTTTAGTAAGGCGGTGAGAGATGCTAAAAAAAAACGGTACTTTGAGAAACTCGAACAACAGTTTTCAGCTAACGACTCTTCTTCTATCTGGAGAGGGCTCAGACAGATCACCAACTACAAGCCAAAGCCCCCCCACCAACCCACTCCTGGACCCCCTGCAGTTCACCTACACAGCCAACAGGTCTGTAGACGACGCGGTCAACATGGCTCTTCGTTTCAAGCTCCGGCAACTGGACTCCTCCGGACCCTACGCCAGGATCCTGTTTGTGGACTTCAGCTCTGCCTTCAACACCATCCTCCCTGCTCTTCTACAGGACCAGCTGACCCAGCTGCACGTGCCTAACTCCACCTGCAGGTGGATCACAGACTTCCTCTCTGACCGGAAGCAGAGTGTGAAGCTGGGGAAACATATCTCCAATTTTCTAACCATCAGCACCAGTTCCCCTCAAAGCTGCGTCCTTTTCCCTCTGCTCTTCTCCCTGTACACCAGCAGCTGCACCTCCAGTCACCAGTCTGTCAAGCTCCTGATGTTCGTGGACGACACCACCCTCATTGGACTCATCTCGGGATGAGTCTGCCTACAGGCGGGAGATTGACCACCTGGTGACCTGGTGCAGTCAGAACAACTCTGAAGACAGTGGAGATGGTTGTGGAGTTTAGGAAGGGCACAGCGCCACCCGCCCCCATCACCCTGGGCAACTCCACAGTCAACATTGTGGAGTCCTTCCGCTTCCTGGGCTCCATCATCTCCCAGGACATCAAGTGGGAGCTGAACATCATCATTCAGCTCCCTCATCAAAAAAGCCCAGCAGAGGATGTGCTTTCTGTAGCAGCTGGAGAGGTTCAACCTGTTGTTGCTGTTGACTATGATGGTGCACTTCTACACTGCTATCATTGAGTCCATCCTCTCCTGCTCCATCACCATCTGGTATGCTGCTGCCAATGCTAGGCAGACAAGGGCAGACTGCAGCGTATCATCCGCTCCGCTGAGAAGGTGATTGGCTGCAATCTGCCGTCTCTCCAGGACCTGTGGCCTCCAGGACGCCGAGGCGGGCAGAAAAGGTTGTAGCCGATCCCTCTCACCCCGGACACAAACTGTTTGAACCCCTCCTCTCTGGCAGGAGGCTGCGGTCCATCAGGACCAAAACCTCACACCTTCAAAACCGTTTCTTCCCCTCTGCAGTCAGCCTCAACAACAAGGCCCCGGACCCCCACTGACCCACTGACACAGGGACACACTTAGTGCCTATGTGCAGCTACCTGGAAACATTCAGACATGTCAGTGTCACTTACAAAATGTAAAACTGTACTGTTCAAATGTATTTAGAAATCTGTACCCCTCTAACTCAAAGTCAGTGGTGGAAGAAGTATTCAGATCCTTTACTTAATCAGTAAATGTACTAATACCACACTGTACAAATACTCTGTTACAAGTAAAAATCCGGCATTGAAAACATCATATCATATCATCAGGAAAATGTAGGCTACTTAAAGTATTAAAAGTAAAAGTATTCAGTGCAGAAAAATTCTCACATTTTAGAAATTGGAAACGATCAAAACAGTTCTGTCAATCAACTAAGTGTATAATCGACTAATCATTTCAGCTGTACTTGTAGTCTTATATTGTTGGGTAGTTTAATTTTAAATAAAACGTATTTTATTAACTAATTGTAAAGTAACTATTAATTAAAGCTGTCAGATGAATGTAGTGGAGTAAAAGTACCACTTTCCCTCTGAAATGTAGTGGAGTAGAAGTAGAAAGTGGTATGAAAAGAAAAGACTCAAGTAAGTACAAGTACCTCAAATTTGTACTTTAGTACCTCAAATTTGAGTAAATGTACTTAGTTACATTCCACCTCTGCTAGAGTGAGCAATGTTTGTGGACAGCATAGGGCCTTGTGATAATGAAATAAATAAACACTAACCTATCACTGTTTAACCATCCGACTGCCATAATGCATTTATGTCGAACTTCATCTTTGCATTACTAAATATCATACTAAATATAAGTGATTGTATCTTGAAAAACAACTGACCGGAAGTAGACTACTCGAAAGTCAGACACCGCTTCCGGTGTCGCCACCTTCTTTGTCTCCGGCCCAACATTTCGACACCAGGGGTTGTCTATTTTTTTCCCTTTAGGTTTGAGGATATATATACACATATATCCTTAGTTTTCTGATATTGAATGACAGTCGACTCTGAAATATTTATGCCTAAAAATAAAGCGCCAAAAATGGATGACCTGGACTACAGTAAGTGGGCTTAACGTTACTAATTATCTATTTGCATAGGCTACCGCTAGCTAGCTAACTGTGGCTAGTTGTAGCTAGTGGCTCAGTTTATTTGCTCAGGTATGACACGGTGATCATTCCGTTAAACATATACACGAAAAAGATTGACTATATACCTTTTGCCGTCTTTTTCGAAAAGTATGGGTGTACACGTAGCTAAACCACATTTTGGTTAAAATAAGACTCAAAGATGCATTAGCTTAGCCTGACGCCAACTAAATATTGATTGTTACATTGTGTGCTCGGAGCCAACGCCAGTGGGCATTTAACACCCTGACCACAAGAGCTTGTTAAAATAAGGCATTGCTTATACTGTTGAAACCGTCGCACCTCCGGTTATTATCAGTAGCCTGGCTGCTGTAGTATACACCAAACCGTGCAGTTGATCCAGACTGTGGGCGTGGTTGGTCATGTTTTAGCAGCTGTTTGTTTTGCAGACTAAACACGCCGGTGTTATAGCCCTACTGGTTTCTACACTAACTGGTTTCCGTATGTTGTGTTTACCTAACAGCTGCCGATGTGGTCCGCCTGTGTCACCAGATTCGTCACATAATCACAAACATATTACTGGTGATTTTCAAATCGTTTCCCAGATCTACTGTCGCAAAAATGTTTGTCTAAGTAATCGCCACATCACAGCCACCTACAACAAACAAAAAAAGATCTAAAAACAATATAATCATTTAAGTTCGGGTCGAGCTGGTTTCGATCTTGTGGCATAAATATAATAGTTAATACCTAAGTCGGCAGCTCTACACAGTGAGCTATCAAAGCTCTGAATGAAGCTGCTTCCAGTCACCTATCTATTAGCTACGTCATCACCCAGGTAACAATTTGATTTGAGCTGATCTAAAACAACTGGTTACCTGGGCTTAGTTGAGGAAATACCCGATGGTAGTTTTCACGTTTCTTTCCTCACATCTACGGCCATATGGACTACTACTACTTCATCACAGCCACCTACTAAGCTACACATTTGGACTGATACATATGTTTTAACAGTAACGATAACTCGTGGTCTAATATTGTCGATATAGGCTACACAATTGTTACCACCGAGTCACAGAAAAGTGGTAGTAGGCTGCATGACTCAGTTTGAATGCATGGTCTTCATGATTTACAGTCATCGTCTCTCCTTCTGTGTAACCTATATGGTATGGCATATAGTAGCCTAATATATACCTCAGAATTTGCAAAATAACGGCTTGTAATACAGTGTTAACCTACTTGAGTTTGGCCGCGAATTAACCAAGCATGTTAATGTGTCTCTAATCGAATCATTCCATCCAAACTGATGTAAAGTTGTTCTGAAATCTAACTCCGACACAGCAAAGTAGCTATTAGTATTTTTTAATGAGCTTATTCATCTTTAGTGATAGGAGTTTCTCTCTGGGTTTAACCCAGTGCGCCCCTTGTGGACAAAATAAAACACCAGCATATTACAACATTAGAAACATCACATTCATAGCCTTAATTATTACAAGCCACTTCCAAAAACGCATTCATAACGAATCACATTAACATGCTTGGTTAATTCGCGGCCAAACTCAAGTAGGTTAACACTGTATTACAAGCCGTTATTTTGCAAATTCTGAGGTATATATTAGGCTACTATATGCCATACCATATAGGTTACACAGAAGGAGAGACGATGACTGTAAATCATGAAGACCATGCATTCAAACTGAGTCATGCAGCCTACTACCACTTTTCTGTGACTCGGTGATAACAATTGTTATCCGCTATCGACAATATTAGACCACGCGTTATCGTTACTATTAAAACATATATATCAACCCCAATATGCTGTAGCTTAGCAGGTTGCTGATGATAGGTAGTAGTAGTCCATATGTGCCGTAGATTGAGGAAAGAAACGTGAAAACTACCACCGGCATTTTCTCAACTAAGCCCAGGTAACCAGTTGTTTTAGATCAGCTCAAATCAAATTATTACCTAGGTGATGACGTGCGCAATAGGTGATTGGAAGCAGGTTCATTCAGAGCTTTGATAGCTCGCTGTGTAGAGCTGGCCGACTTAGGTGTTAACTATTATATTGACGCAAGAATCGAAACCAAGCCGACCGAACGATATTATATTGTTTTTAAAATCTTTTTTGTTTGTTGTAGGTGGCTGTTATGTGACGATTACTTAAACAAAGATTTCGTCGGACAAGTAGATCTGGGAAGGAAACGTTTTGAAAATCACCAGTAATATGTTTGTGATTATGGCGCAATCTAACTGGTGAACACAGGCATTACATCTCAGCTGCGTTAGAAAACACAACATATTGAAACAGTATTAAATAGAAACCAGTAGGGCTATAACACCGGTCTGGGAGGCTTTGGTTGTTGCTGGGCTTAGACGCTACACTCCTAACGTTACACCTAGCTAAAGTCTAAGATAACCCTGCAATACCATACAGCCCACCTTAAACAGTTAGAGAGGTGTTAATTCAAAACGATAGTCTTGGTTGATTTGGAGAATATAGTTCTGTAATTTTGTATTGCTTTATACGTTACTGTGTTTCTAATATGTAGTCTACCCTCACTGAGAAAAATTGACAAAATATTAAAAACTCCTCAGCATTATACAATATTCAACACCACCTCAAACTACAATCTACAATCAAGTTGAATCGCTATCTTTGTAAAACAGTTAAGACAAAAATTGATTATTACATTTATTTTGGTAGGATTTAGTCCAGGGATGGCATGTATGGCTGTTTAAGTGTAAGCTGGGTGTACAAGTCCGTCAAAGTTAATTTGTGCCGTCGGAACATATAAAGTATTTTTTTTTTTTTTTTGTAACATAATTTGATATGTTAACCCAACAGGTAGAGTCAAGTTTTGACAAATAACTTCAAAACCACAACAAAACTAGGTAATACTATAAAATATATGATTTTACAATAGCAGAAATTCCTGAGAACTACCTGATTATTATCATCTCGATAATATATCACTCAGCCCTCCTTTTGAATGTAATCTTGAGCGACATCCCTTAACACTGTGTTGATAGAATTGCTTTTGTCACGGCTTTCATGCCATGAAAATTGTATTTTGGTTAACCAAGCTTTAAACTAATCTGGGTGTTTTACCAGTGAAGGGCTGGCATTGGCTATTACAACCAAACTGTAGATGTTTCTCATTCAAGTGCATTTGTTGGAGAAATGTTGTTAAAATTAAACCTGGCTGTCTGACTCGTGGCCTTGTGTCTCTGTTTCTGTTGGAGTCTGTTGAGTCCGTAGGAGTGTATCACAACGCAGCCAGTCAGCAGCAAGTTAATGCTGTCATGCATTATATTGCAGTGATTGATCAGGAGACTGCTGATTTTCAGTATTTCACAGATAAGGAGATGAGGGAATAGGGAAAGTAAAGGGTAGGAGGCACAAGAAAAGAGCAAAAAGTTTAAAAGTGAGGTGTAGTATTAGAAGTGTAACTTTAATTTAAAATTAAAAGCCAATTAGACAGGGACTTATAAGTAATTAAGGCAACTATCAGTGCCTTTGCTAACTTCAGTTACTACTTTTACACCTTTTTATTAGATGGTACAGATAGAAAGGAAAGGGGGAGAGAGAGGTGATGACACGCAACAAAGGGCCGTGGGTCGGATTCGGACCCAGGCCACTGCCATGAACTATCAATATCTTACAATTGGTAAGATATTTATATGATGAATACCCATTGTAAGATATTGTTAGGATACCCAATTTGAGTTACAATGCATTTCTCAAAATAGTTGTACTTGATGGCTTTTCATGTTACTAATAAAGACACCGTCTCCCTTAGGTTGGTAGGGCACAGTTGCCATTTGTTATATCTGCAGCAGTAATGGAGTCATTCTTCTTCTCTTCCCCTACAGTCCCAGTAGACCTGAGCCCAGAGGAGCGCTCTGAGCTGGAGGACATCCGCAGGAGGAAGGGCGTCCTGCTGCAGGAGATCCAGAGGCTCAGAGAGGAATTAAGAGAGGCAATTTTGGAGGTGGAGGGACTGGAGACGAGTACAGAGGGCAGGTAAGAAGAACATGCACAGTAACATTGCTACAATATTCAAAACGATATCGGATTTGGTGTTTTTGCACAGCCAAAATGACAAAAGATGGGATTCTTGATTGCCACGATATGCACAGAATTTTATTCACCATTTCCCAATTAATCTTTACTTGCAGTTAGTCAACTTTATCACTTTGTTCACTGTAATATGTTGCATTTTTCATGAGTTATCGCCCGCATTCATTTGGTTTAGAACTTGTCATCCTCCCACTGTGTTGTGGACATAATCAAACAAACACAGCCTAGCACTCACACTGGAGTTTGCTCACATCACCATATTCAGCTACAGTTTAACTGCTTTTACAAACATGTCAGAGTTTTCTGCAGTCCTGGCTGCTGTATATTCACATCTTTTCATTCATGTTCATCTTTTTAATGCCTCATATTTTAGCACATAAAAGTGTTGTGGATCTTTACTTGACATTATAGTGTTGTCATTGATTGATATTGTTTCTTTGAATGGTCATTTAACAAAGAAAAAGTGATGTTATTTCAGCTTTTGACAATCAAATAGAATAACAAAGTAACAAACAAACAAAGTTTGCCGCAAAATATATTCTTTCTAATATTTTACATTTTTGCTCTCTGCAGTAAAACTCTCCAGAAAAGTAGGCATGTGGCAATGGGAAGGAAGAAATTCAACATGGACCCCAAAAAGGTTAAACTCTTCAATACTAGTACATGTCTACTATTTCTTTACTCTCTTAGCTGTGTGTTGACGGACTCTTTCCCCTCTCTGCAGGGCATTGTGTTTCTGGTGGAAAATGAGCTGCTCAGACACACTTCAGAGGACATTGCTCAGTTCCTCTATAAAGGAGAGGGCCTCAACAAGACTGCTATAGGAGATTACCTTGGAGAAAGGTGCTTGGTCTCGAAATATCTGTACCTGTAACCTGTCCTTTTTTTCTTCCTTTTTGTATTAACCATTTTGAACTGTCATCTCTCTGTTGCGGTTCTGCAGGGACGACTTCAACATCAAAGTTCTTCAGGCTTTCGTTGACCTCCATGAGTTTACTGATCTCAACCTCGTCCAGGCCCTCAGGTAAACTGTGCTTTTTGTTATGTTTTCTTTTGAACCAAGGACAAAATCTCTTGAATAGTGTCCTGGCATTCTCCGGTAAACAAACCTTATCCACAATGGGAAGTCCCACTCTCATTGTCACTTCAGGTTAGGGAGGAAAATATATGCAAGATAGCAGTAGTGACTGTATAACTCTGCCTCGATTGCCAAATTTGTTCTCTCGAACTTGACTGAAACCTTGACCTGTTTAACCTTTTGCAGACAATTCCTGTGGAGTTTCCGTTTGCCTGGTGAAGCCCAGAAGATTGACAGAATGATGGAGGCCTTTGCTCAGAGATACTGCCACTGCAACCCCGGCGTCTTCCAGAGCACTGGTAAACACAAACACGTTACGCTGCTTTTCATGTAGGGTCATCTGTTACCAACCTAATGTAGGATGTTTTGACTTCTGTATGTGGTTTGGAGCTGTCTCCTTAAATCAAGCTTTATTTTTCTATGAGGGATCACAGGAAGGGGAACTTTCCAGAAGTTTGGCACTCACACAAACAACAAAACCTTTACCAGAAATGATCAGATATTGAAGCCCGCAGAGTTTGCCAATTCATAAAAATAGCTTTTCAGTAAAACCCTTTTGTGTTTTTTGTTTGTTTTCATTCATTATTTCCTTAAATTGTTTGAGATGAGGTTCAGCATTGCCAGACTTTTTGTCCAAGAGAGGGATGGTGGTAGAAAGCAGGGGTGTAGCACAAAA
This sequence comes from Perca fluviatilis, assembly GCF_010015445.1. NCBI lineage: Eukaryota > Metazoa > Chordata > Actinopteri > Perciformes > Percidae > Perca > Perca fluviatilis. Next base: position 22,858,413 of record NC_053118.1, read on the forward strand.
TTCTGGACCTTTTTACATAGGCATTCTCTATGGGCTCATCCCTGCAGTGCACAGCTATTCATTCTAGTATCTTTGTGGGCCCTCCTCACATGAGGGCCCTGTACACCCAGTCCTACGCCCCTGGTAGAAAGTAGCATTTTTGAATCAGGGTTGAAACCAATTGGTTTTTATTTATTTATTTTCTGATGTTTCGTTGATTGATTTTTGTGTTAGTTTGTGCCGAAGAAAACTCAGCACGTGCTCATGCATGTTTTTACTGTTCACAGACACATGTTACGTGCTGTCATTTGCCATCATAATGCTGAACACAAGCCTCCATAACCCAAATGTGAGGGACAAACCTGGTTTTGACCGTTTCATCTCGATGAACCGAGGCATCAACGAGGGAGGAGACCTGCCCGAGGACCTGCTCAGAGTACGATGAACTCTATGTTGTTTTTCTTTGGAGATGGCTAAGTGGCAATTGATGATCCCAGTAAAGAGATTCTTGGTTGAGCTTATTTTACCATTGTGTTACTCCAGAATCTCTACGATAGCATTAAAAATGAGCCCTTCAAGATCCCAGAGGACGACGGCAATGACCTGACACACACCTTCTTCAACCCGGACAGAGAGGGCTGGCTTCTCAAACTTGGTGAGATGATGCCACTGAGGCCTTTCTGCTTTGTTGTGTAGTACTTCTACTCTACATGTTGGCTTTAACAGTGACATTGTATGGCAATGTTACAGATGTCAGGAGGATTCCCATTAAGAAAAGAAAGTGATATGTTCTGTATGCTAGTGTACTTTGTTCTCTCTTAAGGCTTTGTGCTATGATGAACCTGACCTCCTGTCTCTGAGGCCTGCGGGCTTTCTGCCTCCACTTGAATTGTCAGCTCACAGTGTTGTGGCATTTGAACATTGCCATAGCATGATGGTGAACAAGAGACTTACTTTCTTGCGTCATGGCAATCTAAAAATCGGATTATTTTCTTTTGCATGGCGGGGCCTGTGATCTCTGTGTCACTAATATAATCTCTTTCTCTTCCTTTCCCCATCTGCCTCTCTCTTTCTCTGTTTGTCCTCTGTCTTCCTCTAAATCCTCCGGCCCCCTTTGTCTCTGCTTCTACCCTGCGATTTCCACCCTCTACTGCCGCTGCTTGTTTTCTCAGGAGGTATGTACTGACAGTTGTGGTAGTTAAAAAAAAATAAAATAAAAAATAGCCACATAGTTAGCTGTAAGAATGTAGAAATTGTAGAATAGTATCCCTTTTTCCTCTCCTCTCATTCATCACCATGACTGTGTTCTTGTGTTTTCAGGGGGACGAGTGAAAACCTGGAAACGGCGATGGTTCATTCTCACAGATAACTGCCTTTATTACTTCGAATACACCACAGTAAGTCTTTGTGTCCACATACCACATTTGAGTAAATTTGTCATTGGCAATCCTTGTAGATTCTTCTGGTGCATTAAACTGTCCCAACAGGATGTTGTTGCTGTTTTTGCATTCGCTTTTTATGTGAGGAAAAAAAACAATAGAATTGGTGTCATTGTCATGTTATCTTACAATTAAATGTGGTAGTGTTTAGGATTGCAAGGCCCCTGGAAAATTGTGATTGTTTCTTAAAGTTTATTTGGCACCTAGGGTCCCTAAACTCTGAAATTCCCATTGGCAATAATGTACTATATCTGCAAGGAAGTTGGGTAACTCCAAGATTATTAACATAACTGTGTTAATCCCCAGAAGTCAAACTGGTTTGGTTGCCCGTACACAATAGCAACAAAAGAGACACAAGTCAGACTGGTCACAAGAGACAACATATCAAAGACCTACTAAACCATACTAACACATATTCCAAGAGGACTCTAGTGTGGTCCAGGATCCTACCCAACCAAAAAGTTAAACAGGTTAAAAAGTTAAATCAATCAATCAAAATGTATTTATATAGCACTTTTACAAAAACCAGCAGGTATCCAAAGTGCTTAACATCAGAAACACATGTCATATAATAGAAAGAATGAACATAGAAAACCGTAAAATCAGAAAAGGTTACACAGAAACAAAAGAATGAAATTGTCACACCACTGCTATGTATTAAAGGCCAGACGGAACAGATACGTTTTGAGTTTGGACCTAAAAAGAGCTACATCTGTCATAGTGCGAATATCAGGGGGTAACTTGTTCCAGAGTCTCGGGGCAGCAACTCCAAAAGCCTGATCACCCCAAAGTTTATACCTTGACCTAGGCACTTCTAAAACTCGCTGATTTGAAGAACGCAATGACCGGTTGTGCTCCCGCAAAGTTAAAATTTCAGACAAATACTCCGGGGCCAGACCATTTAAGGCCTTAAAAGCAAACAACAAAATCTTAAAATCTATTCTAAAACGCACAGGGAGCCAGTGTAGAGTGTAGAGAACGGGAGTAATATGTGCACGTCTAGGTGTATTTGTTAAAAAGCGAGCAGCAGCATTTTGTACAAGTTGAAGACGTGAGATGGAAGTTTGATTCAGACCAATATAAATAGCATTATAGTAATCCAATCTTGAACTGATAAGAGCATGGATCGCCTTTTCTAGATCATGCCTGTTCAGGAAATGCTTAACTTTAGCCAGGAGACGAAGCTGGAAAAAGCTCATTCTAACAAAATTACTGATCTGCTTGTTTAACTGTGAATACACAATTGATCAGGTACTAAAAATGCTAGTCATTAGTTATGCATCTAAGAACAAGATAATTTCAACTGTAACCTGGCTTGTCATTTTAGTTGTGAATTGATAGACTTTTTTTTGTGGAAAAACAGCTGGCACTGAAAATAATATAAATTTTCCTCCAATTTGGCGATTTTTTGCAGAAATAATGTGGGAATTGGTGGAATTGCTTTAATTCTTGCACTTTCAAATCTCTATTGGGACTGATTAAACACAATAAAGGCATTTGAATGTTGCAGTAACTCTTTCAGCCCTAATCTGCTTTGATTGCCTGTTGCACTAACAGGATAAGGAACCACGAGGTATCATTCCCTTAGAAAACCTAAGCATCCGTGAGGTAGAAGACCCCAGAAAACCTGTAAGTTTGCATTTTTGCTGAACATCATCGGCACTTAAAAAATGTAATCATTATATTTGTAAATTTCACAATTTACTGTATATTGTGATTGTTTACCCAATTTTCTTTGCCTTTCTCTTTAACAGAACTGCTTTGAGCTGTACATCCCCAACAACCGTGGTCAGCTGATTAAAGCGTGTAAGACGGAGGCTGACGGGAGAGTAGTGGAAGGAAACCACATGGTGTACCGCATCTCCGCCCCCACACCTGAGGAGAAGGACGAATGGATCCACAGCATCAAGTATGTAAATGTAAATGTTGGATAATGTCACAGGAAAAACGGAAGTGCTAGATGAGATGAGAAATGGTAGCCTCTTGTTTAAGGGCCTAATTTCAAAATCCTAACTGCTGTCTTGATGGTACATGTGCCATTTTTTAATTGTATCATTTTATAATCCACCCCACTCAATAGTGTTTCTTTGTTACCCAAACAGATCTGCTGTCAGTGTTGACCCCTTCTACGAAATGCTCGCTGCCAGGAAGAAACGTATATCACTGAAGAAGAAGGAGGAACAACCGTAGAGTATTCCCTTGATTCTCTCCCTGTGGCTGTCTTCCTTTGTCCTTCTTATTCCTCCTTCCAACACTGGACAGACGTTCCATCTTTGCTCCCTACTACCTGTTCATAAGTTTTGTCACCCCTCTTTCCCCCTGTTCCCCAAACGCATCCTCTGCCTGATATGAGGACTCTTGCTATCCTGTCTACCAGATTCTTGAAAGCCACATTCAGAGTGAAATGCTCACCCACTGTTGCTGCCTCCTGTTATCTTGGTTCTTACACTACTGCTGTTACACTACAACCAGAGCACACCGTCTGTCCCATGTTCTCACCACATTCCTCTCGCCTTCAGCACTTAATTAAGTGAACTGTGAAATGTGTCTTAGTCCATATCTACACTGAAGTTGGTGATTTCAAAAACACATTTTTCCTGTTTTGGCCCTTCAACTACATATAGCCAACTTCTTAAAACTGAAGCACCCAAATATGGAATATGTGTGAAAAATTGTTGTGATCTCAGACGTCTGTGCGCCTTAATTCATTTTTGGGAATCTTCCTACTTTCTCATTCTTGCTCTGTAAACCACAAACAAATCTTTAAAAACAGTTGATCAGCAGAAATATGTAAGGCTGCGGGCTGAAGCAGCTTGTGCATGCATAATAGAAGACATTTAATATTTCTCTATATGTACGCCGGCCGGCCTTTTAGACTACTATCTGAAAATGCTAGCGTGGACCGAAATCTTCTAAACGTATCTTTTTGACATCTATCTGCATTAGTGTGAATGTGGTCTTATTTAGGGTAGCAAGCAGCTTCAGTTCGCATGAAGTCAAAAAAAATGTGAGTTCACTTATCAAACACTAACAAGATTTATTTTCAGTTAACATTGGTCAGAGAGGAATCAGTTAAAGTCAAAGCTGCAAATGATTTCCGATTACTGAGATGTGCCCATTGCTTCATATAGTACTCTAATGGCTTTAACACACACTACTTCTGTCTACACTTAAGATACTGTCATCACTATGTGAAGAAAATGTCGCTATCCGTTACTTTTCGCCAAGTAACTGTTGATCTTCAAATACGGTCGGGTGTTGGAGGCAGAAAGGCTTCTTTACTTGCAGAATTAATGAAGACACATATGAGCAGTTTCTCTCCTTCCAGATGGCTTTGTGTTTCAGCTCACTGAGACAATATATATGTTCTTTAACATGTTTCTTTACATGCTTGAGCAATAGCAGAGTAAACTGTAGTTCTAGGCTTTAGGCTTGTCTTCAAATTCTTTATAACACTATATTGAGCAACGATCATCATGTCCTCTCCGATGCAATGTTCTAGCATGCCACAAATCATTTCCTTCTTGCTCAACACTACAAGACGAACATTGACCTCTCTCTCACAAGTATTAACGCTGTCAGACATTTAACTGTTAGAGCCTGGTCTGCTCCCTCTAGTGAGTTTCAAGAAATCACAAAGGCAGCTCATTACAATGTATACTTTTTGTAAATAGATTTTAGCTTATTTGTTTATGATACACATAGAAATGATTTAATTTATTCTTTATCTTTTGTTAAAATCTGATTTTTGTACGAGCTACTGTAGGGCTGCATGTTGATAAACTGAGGGAGTCAGTTGTAGGTACTGATGCTTTCCTGATCATACTAGTGCACTGATTTGAGAAGTGTTAGTGTTCCCTGTTGACATCGACAAATTGCATTTAATATGAAAGTTGATTTATGCATAGTGTAAATTGTCTTAATCATAGTTTCTTTGGAAAAAAAATGAAGATATTTAGTTACTAGTTTGGCTTATCTTTTGACCACACTGTAAAGCACAAGCAGTAATGAGTCTCACACTCTTTTTGTTTCATTGGCTGCCCAGTGTCCACCTGAAGTGTGAGGAAGCTATTTACAAGCTGACATTGTCTACCCTACCACAGTGATAGAAATGAAGCGACAACAAAACAAGGAACACTAACAAAGCTTTGATTCATTATATAATAGTAATATTATTGAGATGTAATGAATCAGTAACAAGTTTAGATTTGTGTCCAGTGATAGATTTGCTTGACATCCAGTTCATGAACGTATTACTAGTAGTTTATTGAATTGGCATTTTTTAGCTGGTAGTAAAAATGAATTGTCTACTGCACTTTATCAATTTTAGCATTTTGGAGAAAATGCTGTTACTTTGACTGACAATATTCCAATACTCTGTAGCACCCTCTTCTGGTGATCTCACAAACTGCAATATGCTGAAGGATGAACCATGAACTGTGTAGATGTACTGTATAACGCCGCCACCTGGTCAGTGCCAGCTACAGCAGTTTCTGACCAACATGTTCTGTATTTGTTCACCTGATAAAGATCATGTTGTTTGAAGCTGAATGGGGTCTTTTCTCTGTGATCAGAACATGCAGACCTTGTTTAAAAGACACAGCAAGTGGTCGGTACTTAAAATACAGATCTAGGGTTACCTTTTACTCTTCTTCTTCATCAAACTGACAAAGGCCTAACTTTATACCTCCATGGTAGTACATCTATACAACACATGGACTGTCTATAGGCCTTCACTTTCTGGGTATTCTTGAAGTGCAAAGTTGCCAAAAACTGTTGGGACAACAGATGTTTCCATTAAAACAAAAGAATGAACACTGAAACAATGCTACTGAAGCTGGGCCTCTGTTTTTTGATTCCACTTCTTTCAGAAAATGTTTATTTTGTATTTATTTATTTTTATTTACTGTGAGGTGAAGATGGATAGATCATCTGTACATGTAGCAAAAAGAAAACCACGATACATTGGTGCCAGTAAACTACTGTGTAACAATAAAAGGTAAATGGATGATAGATTGCTGTATGTGTATTTGTTTCTTCTGTATTTTAGCTGTCAAGTCAACTTTATTTATATAGCCCAATATCTTAATATCACAAATTGGCGAGGTTGTTTTGTTGACAGATTAAACCTAGCAACTGTAATGAGAGCTTTTGCAGCTGCAGGAGTTCTCTCCGTCTTTAAAGTTGTAAGTCAGGAGAGGAAAGAGTCAGTCAAAGTTTAGTCTCTTACTCCACAGCTTAGTTAAGTTTGACCTGATGGATGAAAACTTGCATCACCAAAGTCATTTGGATTCAGCCTCTCGAGTACCATGCATATTTGTACAACATTTGATAGTCTATTTTCACTAATTAATTAAATATCTCTACCGGATGTACTGGCACAAAATGATATACAGTCATGGTGCCTAGATGATGTATCATCATTACTTTGGTGATCAGCTGTGTTTTCTTCTAGCGCCACTGAGGTTCACATTTGTTGCTTAGAGTGAATTCTGGCTTAACAGTTATTGGGTTGACTTGACGTGTGTTCCCCTCAAGATGCATTGTAATAACCTTGCTGAGATTCCCATCAGCCTCAACTTACTTGGTTTTGTGCTAATAAGCTAACGTTAGCATGCTAACACACTAAACCAAGATGGTGAACATAGTAAACATTATGATACCTGCTGTATATATCTATGGATACCTGCTATGTTAGCATGCTAATGTTAGCATTCAGCTCAAAGCAGTGCTGTGTCGAACCGTGTCGAAATACAGCCAAGGTGAGTTATGTGAATTTTCGCCTGAAGTCATTCGCGCTATTTTCAACGCCAGCTCCGCGTGAACCTTTGCTCAGATAAAAACATTTCTAAAACCTGGTAAGTTTATTACTAACCGTATTTGGTTTGGGTCTTTGTGACCGTTGAGTTTATTGTAGTATGCTTAGTGAGTTATTGTATTCCATTAGTCTTGTTTACTGGCTGCATTTGTGAATGTGTCTGATTGGTAATTAAGTTTAATAGTTGTATGTGACAGTTTGCTGTTTAAGTTTGAGATGTGCATAAAAAAATGAAAAAGACCATGTATTTTTAACACTTTTATTTAAACTGTCATAACATTTTGAAAAAAACAAACATATAATACGTCAAAAATCTAACCTGGCCTAAATTCAGTTTTATATATACAGCACGTTAACAAATATACAGTCAAGGCCAGATCATGTAAGAAATTAAAAAGCCACAGTGCATCGACCTGATCACAAAATACATGATTTCAGAAAGAACAATTTATTGGGAGAAAAGTGATGCATCTCAGTTTATTCAGTGATCAAACATGCATTGCAGAGTATATAAAAGTTTAAAAAATAAAACACTTAAAGTCTGACAGGCTTTTCACTTTTTCTCGCAAAATAAAACCTCTATGAGACATAGATTATTAAAATTACAAAGTTTAACACATCAATTCTACATTTTCTTTGGTAAATTAGCTGTATCTCTGTTGACACCTTTTAAAAAAAACCAAAAAAAAACAAAAACAAAAGGAGCATCCAGATTAAAAATTTATTTCTCAACACATTTCTAGAAGTATCCTTCAAACTAAACATACAGTTTCTCACTTCACCACAACAGAACCTATGTAAGGTCTGCTAATTTTATCACAGACCCTACATTATTAAGTCTTATTAACAATATGACAATATGTCACATACAGCACTTGTCTGTTTAAAATAAAACACTAGCTCATGATAACAGTAAAGGCCAAAACCTTGAGCCCAAGACACCTAAGTCCCTACACAGTCTCTGTAAACACAGATTAGACTTATTTTTCTTTTTAAAGAAAAAGTCACTGATGACGTTTAAAGGAAGGCATTGAGTTGGTGCCACTGAGTCATCATCCTGAAAAATAACTGAAAGTCAAAGGGACGTTTGTTTTATTCTTGCACTTTTTGATATATGATAAATGTTCTCCGTATGTTTCAGGATATCTCCAATTTCTTTTTCTTCATTGGAGTTACGGCCTCTCAGTGACACGGGTTAAAGGGGTATTTGGCGACTCCTCCATGAAGTTCTACCTCTGTCTCGGACCAAGCGATGACATCTCCTCTGAGGTGGCTGCCGCAGGAGGCCAGGCTGTAGATGTCACTGGCAGTCAGGACATGGGACCACATGTGCAGGTCCGACATCTCACCCACAAATGACTGAGTGGCATCAAAACGGCCTCCCAGAGTGTCCTGAAAAAGAGAGAATGAACAGTCACCGTTAACAGTAATCATTTCTTTCCAAAACAAGTCATATGCACAAATACAGGCACTTAATGGCATAAAGAGCCAAAAAAGCTTGGACTGGCAGCTTCTTTGGACTGTAAAATATTTCAAGCTCAGATCTCTTTGATAATTACACTTTTAGCATATTAAATTATCTCCTTTTTCTGCATTGAATGGCTCCCTCCCTGCAATGTGCATCTACATAGAATTAATCTATTTGTCTTGACCTGTTCCTGTCCCAGTATGAAGACCCCTCCAGGTTTAATAGGGTGCCAGGGGGAAAGATTTATCCCAGACCCCCGCTGCACTCCATCTTGGTAGGCCTCCCACTGTCCATCCCTTGTTGACCAAGTCACACAGACATGGTGCCGGTTCCCATCACCCAGAGAAAGGGGGAGCGTCACAGACTGGGGATAGGAGAGTAAAGATGGTGAGACATTAATATAAATACATCTTGGGGTAATACAAGTAAGTACAGAACCAAGAATATAGTTTGTTATTAAACAGAAAAAAATCTCTGTGAGATCTGCCTATTCGACTCATTAAAGGTCCCATGACATGGTGCTCTTTGGATGCTTTTATATAGGCCTTAGTGGTCCCCTAATACTGTATCTGAAGTCTCTTTTATATAGACCTTAGTGGTCCCCTAATACTGTATCTGAAGTCTCTTTTATATAGACCTTAGTGGTCCCCTAATACTGTATCTGAAGTCTCTTTTATATAGGCCTTAGTGGTCCACTAATACTGTATCTGAAGTCTCTTTTATATAGACCTTAGTGGTCCCCTAATACTGTATCTGAAGTCTCTTTCCAGAAATTCAGCCTTGGTGCAGAACTACAGCCACTAGAGCCAGTCCCACAATGAGCTTTCCTTAGTATGTGCCATTTCTGTGTCTGAAGCTATTGAGGAGGAGAGTGGGAGTGGCAAGGTGGAGGGTGGGGGTGTGGCCTTGACCAACTGCCACTTTTCTCGTTTGAAAGCCATGATGTCTCTCTCTCTCATGGGTGGGCCAAATTCTTTGGGCGGGCAAAGCAGAGAAAGGGGAGGTAACCTTGCTTGTTATGACCTCATAACAAGCAGATTCCAAAACGGCTCATCTGAGCTTTCATTTTCTCAAAGACAGAGCAGGATACCCAGGGCTCGGTTTACACCTATCACCATTTCTAGCCACTAGGGGACCATAGGCAGGCTGGAGGAACTCATATTAATGTTAAAAAACCTCATAAAGTGAAATTTTCATGCCATGGGACCTTTAACTAAAATGTTAAAGCCAGAATGAACTTCTAAAGCACACTATAAGAATGTGGTCTGAGTGATTGGATCTCAATGCGTCCTCAATGCCACTGTCCATTTGTGATCTGATCACTCAGATCGGAATTTAATACCAGATCAAAACGGGGCCTTATATTCTGAATTTCACAATGGTTTATTAGGCAGCCTGAAGCTGCAACCTGCATCATTTTAAAAGTATTTCTCTATAACATTAAATACTCATAATTAGTAAAAAAAAGAAAAGGAAGAAGAGTAAATTAGTCAATAAATTATACCTAGATATATTTTTAAGAATTTAACACTTATAAACTCAGCTGCCTTATAAGGACTGTGTGGATGGGATTTGTCAGATTTAATTGACAGTGACCAAACAACCAACAAACTGTCATCAGACTGATTCAAATCTTTCTAAATCCTGATTGGTGCACAAAAGTATGTGACATCACCTTTTTTTTTCACCGAGTTCGCCAACTTCAAATCAGCGAGAAGAGCACAGAGAGAAGAAAGAGAAATATAGAAGTATCTAGAAAATTGTGTGTTGATGTAGGATCCTATCACTCATAGAAAGCAGCTGTTTGAGATCGTGAGTGTTCAGGGCCTTAAACACTGTAGCCACACACTAAGCTTAACTCACAGTGCTGCAGGGTTTCTGTTTTTCCTCCCTCACCTTATCATCGATCAGAAGCTCCATAGGGTTGTTCCCCCACTCGATGAGCACCAGTTCATTGGCCTGTCCTGGTGCAGAGTAAGAAAATGGCGTCCCCAGGCCGGGCCCCACGCCCGCCTTGATCCAAAGACACAAAGTCAGAGCGAAGATCTCCTGCAGCAGCGTCTTCTTTACCCGCCCGTACATGTAGTTGCTTCTCATGGGGAAGCTGATCTGGAAGGCATCGGGACTCTTGGGTCCTGTTTTTGAAGAGAAATAACATTATACACTGACAAAACAATCTCACCTCAAGGTTCGTTTATTAACTGTTCTGGTCTGGAGCTTTTGATCGCATCATATGAGCTTCCTCGTCAGAATGAGTTTTCCTTGTCGTCGTGAAATTGCATCTGTTCAAATTAAAAACAATTCTGAGCAATTTAATTACATCACATTAATGTTGGCTTCAAAATTTAAATTCAAATTTCACTCTTGACCTTGGAAACAGCAGTTGACACACAAACGTCCATTTAATAGCTGTTCTCGAGCTTTTGAACATCGGACCGTTTTGTCAACAGCTGTTTCCGAGGTCAACAATGAACTCTGAAAACAAAAAAAAGAACGATAATGACCTAAAAAAAAACACACACACACACTGGTTGCAAATATTGATCATCCAAAATAGTTAATAACTTATCAAAAGAAAGAAATGTGCTAATGTAATATCCCAAACAAAAGACAACATTTTACCTGCAACATTGTGCAAGTTTTGCAGCTGGTTTGTGGGTTTAAAAATACTGCAAGTTTTCTTTTTACCAAATGCTGCTTCATTAAAAGGAACATAACATAACTCATTGGCTGTTAGGGGTTGAGTTTATCTATGTAGCACATTTCATACGACAGGCGTAGACCCAAAGGAGTATGTTATAAAGTTACCACAGTGGGTGTGTACCTGCGAGGTGCAGCTGGTTGAGCAATGTTTCCAGTTTATTTGAGTGGAAGCCAGTCGGTGGCCCTGGTTCTCTGTATCCTGTGTGTGAAAGGTAACTGTGACTGTCTGCTTCATTACTGTGGTGGCGGTCGTCATCATCATCATCATCTTCATCATCATCATCATCATCATCATCATCATCATCGTGTGTTCGTCATGGTCACCGTCCACATCACGGTGGTTGCCATTGTGGCTGTCATCGTGATGGTCGGTGTGGTTTGCGCTGTCGCTGTGACCGCCATCGTTGTGGTCGTACTTGTGGTCATTCCGGTGTCCGTCGTGACGGTCTCGGCCGTCATCATGATGGCCGTCATCGCGATGGTCTCTGTCGTCATCGCGATGGTCTCTGTCGTCTCGGTGTGTGTTGGGGTTGCTGAGGGCGGAGGTGTGGTGCAGCTGCTGCTCCAGAGCATTGATCTTCCTCTGAAGCAGCTCCTTCAGAGAGCTGGAGTAGGTAATAGATGTGTTCCTCTTCTGCTGAGGGAGGTGAAGAACACACAGGTGAAGTCTTCATAGCAATGAGCATTTCCTGTCACTTAAATCCCTGTGCTTCCTATTTACAACAGAGGGGACAAAGGCATCAGTGGAGCTTTGGAATAGACACAAACTGGCTTCGAGGAACCATGTGAGGATCTGCTGATCTGTCACCTACAAGTTGCACTTCTTTGCCTGCTACTTACATTCACTGATAATCTTTTAATGTCAGATGCAATAGTCAGGTATTCATTGTGTCTTCCTGTATCTACGTCTGCTTCTCTTACTCTCAGGTAATCCAGACCTTGTCCTGATGCATACCCAGATTACCAGTCTGTCAAGGGAGATCACCATAAGTACTGCTGATGTTAGGACCCCCCTACACACACACACTCACTCCACAGCTCCTGACATCTGCCTGTATTCATGATCCAGGGAAGAGAGCCAGCCAAAAGAACAGAACCGAGAGAGGGAGTAATTTAATAGAAAACAGGACAATTTAAGCTGGTTGCAGCTCTGAGGTGTCCACTGAGGGACATCAGAGTGGCTTTATGCAATTAAGTGATTCATTGTCCTTTTCTCTAAAGTACTTAGTGGACATACTACTTTGGGACTTGATTATTTGGCAAACAATCCGGTGACGACAGCATGAATATGTCCAAGAAAAGGAAAAGCCATATAAGGGCACGCTGCACATCACAAGCCTCGCTCTACTTCCAGCTCTTTTCTATTCATCAACTGTATTATATTTTAATACTTTAATGCACCTTTTCTTTCTTTCTATAGTTTTGTACTAAGTAGTAGTAAATTGAAAAAGTTTCCTCCTGCTGCTGCTCACCTGCAGGTTTTCCAGCCTCTCCTTCAGCGCCTGCAGCATCCTTTCCATCTGCTCTGGTGATGATGTGAGGTCCTCTGGTGTCACATGTTTATCCGTCCCCTGGTGGTTGCTGCTGTGCCCCCCATCAGATCGCTGCCCCCCCACAGAGGGGTAGTGCGGTGAGTCTGGTATGAGGTGTCCATGGTGACCCTGCTGGTTGCTATAGTGCCCGTTGTCAGTGTACGTGTGATGACCGGCCACCCCCGCGTGATGGGAGTGGGCAGCTGTGCCGTGGTGCTCGTCTTGCGGCGTCACGCCCTGTCCGAGGCCCTCGCACAGGGTGAGCTTGGCCGTCAGCTCTCTAATGGTCTCCCTCTGGTCCAGGATGGTCTCTTTCTGCTGGACAAGGCTCTCCCTGAGGTGAAGGATGGTGGCTTTGGCCTCTTCGCTCGCCCCCCACCAGCCAGCGGGAGGTGCACTTTGATGGCCTGGTCCGCTGGGCCCTGCTCCCCCTACGCCTGGACCCCCTGGAGGGAAGCATGCAGGGTCTGCATCCACAGGAATAGGGGTGCAAAAAAAGCGTGGGTGGGCTCCGTAGTCATAGTTAGACCCTGAGCTGGCGGATGCAGGGCAGAGGAGTGAAAGTAAAGAAAACACGATGGGAACAAGGAACAGGTGTAGTGACTGAGAGTTCCTCATAATCTCCATCCACAGTTCAGACAGTAAGACGAAGGAGTTTGGCTTCACTTCAAAATGTGTGATGCCAGTTAAAGGAAAGGTTGTGTTGACTTCTTTGTTGTTGGAAAGGAGACATCAGGGAGCACGATAACAACGGTCTCCATCCACAACGAATCCACTCATCTGTGAGGAACAAATGGAAATCACAGTTTTTGTCTTTAATCTTCTTTGTCACGCGATGCAACTTATTTTATTCGGGATGCTGCCTTGTCTCTCGTGCTCTCTCGCTGCCACGGAAGAATGGAATAAACCTGTAAAACAAAAAACATCAGATTTTAGATAAAGGTCTTTTAGTAGCATCAACAGAGGGTGGAAAAGACAATCACCTGTACAATAAGGCGGCTTTGTGTTGAGACTGTGTCAGAGCAGTGTTGATTCAACTCTATTCCTGATTATAAGGCTGCAGTTTGTGGTGGCCGTGTTGTTTTGGATTGCATTATATTATTAGGTTCATCTAATATTTTTGCATCAACAAGTTAATAGACATGAGTTAAAAATGTTAACGCATGTTTTTGCTGTTCTAGTTAGAGTTAGTTTCCTTAAACAAAAAAGACAGTGATAAGAGACACTTTTAGACCAGGCTGACAAATAGCGATGGTGGATGAACACCTCAGCGTGACGTCTCTGGCTCCAGTTAGCTGCAGTCTGTCTGAGCAATAACCTTACGTGGAACGGGCACGTGCCAACCAAAGACTCTCCAGACAGGGATAAGTCCCAATCACAAATGTGACATCCAGACCAGACTAGGAGAATTGTGTTGGTACCTTTTTGAAGTTAATTACTTCCTGAAAGGTTCCAGAGACCCAAATACATACAATATGCGAGTTAAATTTGGTGGTTATTTAAGTTTTTGACCTGGAGGATGATAATTTAAAGCAGTATATTGTTTACAGTCTGGATCCCAGAATGATCCCTAAAGATATTATATTCCCAATGTCTGTATCACAAAGCCCTGCTGACCCCTCTGAACGCTGTAACATGTCCTTCATTATGCAGGGTCGGCATTTTGAAATGGCACACACGTGATGGGGCAGCTAAACCTCACTGACCACCTGTTGCTCGCAGTGACCAGCCTCCACTGTGTGTGTGTGTGTGTGTGTGTTTGTGTGTGTGTTTGTGTTGAAAGTTCATACATGATTCACTGTACTTTATCAATAATGTAACGCAGTGAAAAATACATACAAAAACAGTCTGTTGTTTGACATAGAACGTGTCCGCCTTCAGAGATATCTTCTCAAAAGCCAACGCAAATATTATTTGTTGAGCTGCAGAAACTGGAGCTAAATAAATTTTTGCTTTTTTAATTGAGAATCACCTTTGTAATAATGTTGTTATCATTATAAAGAAGAAACAACCTTTAAACTAAAACATATTCTGTCTCTGCGGTTCCTGTTGTAATTTATGGGAGCTTAGAGGACAGACAGATGGTCGAGGTATAGAAATGTGTCACGCCCAATCACCACAGTTTAGCCCTGAGTTTATTACCACCCACAGATCACTCAATTAACCTAATTGCTAACCTTGCTATACCTTAACCAGAGATAAGTGGGCTTGCATGCTTCTCTGTGTGTGGTAATCCATGGTGAACACGGGCCGGGCACCATCCCTGCACCATATGGTCAAGATGGATATTTAAGTAGTGAGATTAGTCCTAAATTAAAAACTGACAACAGCAGATAGACCTGTGATTAAAAAAACGGTTGACTCTGACAAACAAAATAAAGCACTCTATTTGTAAACAAACAGATTAAATTTAGACAGAATGGATGCCGTTAATCATCATCAACTCTGGCGAGCGGTACTATCAGAATAGATCAAAGTTTAAGAAAAGTCTGGATTATCTTTTCATCGCTTCTAAATTATATAGTATATCATATTTTGCATGTTCTATTATATATTCAATAATAAATCAAATATAGTTGGTACATCTTCAACATTCACCAACAATAAGAACAATGCAAAATGGAGCATTATGTCTTGTCTAATTTAACTTGAGTTGTCACGTTGTACATTTTGGGTAAAAACAGGCTTTTTTAAAATGTTTGCACTTCTCTTAAGAAACCTAGCGAGACTTTTATTACATCCTCATACACTCTTGTTTATTGTCATGGCCAGTTACACATATTAGGACAGTGAGTGAAAATATGTATTTTCTGATTGACTTTTTAATGCCCCTTAGTTGAAATCCAACACACTCTGCAGATGATTCATTAAACATCCATTAGACAAAATTTTATATTGTAATTCAATTTACGCTTCAGTTAACTTGTTTTAGAGTTGTACGTTTTCCTTGAAAACTAAAAGAAACACATTGTGAAAAAAAATCTAAAATATATATATTTACCTGTAGTTTCCAATAGACCAGATTAATTTCCGTGCAAGGAATCATCGTCCCACTAACTGTGTCTTTTAGGAAAGTGTTTTGTTATATGTAATTCAGTCAAATGTGACGGACAACCGCGTCATTGGGCACTTGAGTTGCAGTTACATGCAGTCAAAAATAAATAAAATGCTTTAGTATTTTATTTTAGTAACTGACATCAACAATCTCCAAACACATCTTTCTTATGCAAAATGATGCAGGTTAAGCTGGTGAAAAATATAAAGCCTAAGTTGTTTTATGTCATATTTTAATGATCGATTAATAATAACTGATCATTTTTAACCAGATGTTCTTTGCCTCTAAATGGTAAATGCAGAGCCACACTACGGCTTCTAACTGGCCTCTTTGTTACATCTCCTTGGAAAAAATTGAATAAGACAACATTCACAAACTGTTCCAGTTAAATTAACATTGTTAAAGCGCCCTTACCTTGGACTCCCAGTGAGTGCACCCTGTGTATCCACACTGTAGTGAGTTAGTACTCCTCACACACTGATCAGATTGAGAGAGATTTACTCCTGAGGAGAGCTTAACTCTTTCTATCCCTCCTGCATTGTATTTACCTCTCTTTTCTCTCCTCCCCTTCTTCAGCATTGTTGTTTTTTTCTTGGAAGACCACACCTCTTTTCCTGCCAGACGCTTTTGACTTTTTGTCATCTTACTGGCTGCTCCATCATCTTTATTTTTATCCTGGAAATTAGGTTATGTTGGTTACATATAACCGTGCTCTGACAACCTGCATAAACACCTTTATTTTATTTTATTTGACCTCTGATTAACAATTATCCTCTCTAACAGGACACATTCATTGGCTCAGCTCCTCCAGTGCGACGTCACACAGCTCACCTAGATGTCAGCGAGGAAGTAATTGGCCTGATTAATTCCTCGGCTCTTCCAGTCTGACTGAAGGCCGCGGCAGGACAACAGATGGCTGATTTAAGGTCAAAGAAAATCACACAACAGACAAAAAATGGAGCTAGCATGTTGGACAGGACAAACATAACCGGTTCATACACACTGGCATATATTGGGCCTCTAGGTAGTAAACCCTCATTAATATCCAGTATAAACATTTGATATTATTGAGCCTTAGTTATTTTTTTTCTTCTTTATTATCTCAAATTTGCAGGCAGTGTTTTATTTGATCTACTGCCTGTAGAACAAAGCTAGTAAGTAAACCTTGAGTTAAGATTGCCAGTCAAACTGCTGCTTTTTCCTGACAAAATTGATGGTCAGAGCAGTCAGACAAAGTGCACTTGAACTAAACCAACCTGATTAAAGAGATGTCCTTTCAGTTCAGTTCGTCTGACACGTGTTGAGTGTTGAGGATTAGGAGTGAAAAAGGTGAGGAATCAAAGTGTGTGGCCTGGCTCTGTGACCTGTACTCTGTCTCTGCCTCTTTATGTCTAATTACATTTTAATTGCCAGAGCTGAGTTTCCCAGAAGTGTCTGAACATGACCTAAATATTTCACTTAAAAAGTCCAAAAAAAAACGCTAACATTTTGTTCAATTTGTGTTTCTGTTCTGTATGTTAAAAAAAGAAAACAATAAAAAAATTGATCATAAAAAAACGCTAACATTGATTTAATTTTTATATTATTTTTCATATATATAAAATAATTATTATAGAGTCATGTTTTGTTGCGATGTGAAATTTCTAACAGAATACAATTTGTTTAAATTGGTGAAATATTCTGTGTTTATTGTCTGTGTATATGTTATAGTCTCCATTTGTACTTTCAGAACTTACATATGTTCAGGGATGTATAGGACTGATTTAGAGATGTATCCCTACATGTGGTGACACTTTGACACCTGTCTTTTTGTCTTGGACAGGACATTTATCGGAGACACTATTTGCACGTGATACATTTGGATACAGCCCAAGTAAAGACATGTGAGAGATGTGTATGAGTCCATCTTCTCTTTGTTTAATAGGTCAGTGTGAGCCGGGTTCTCCTGTCTGTCAATCTCCTTAGCGTGTGTGAATTAGGCCCAGAGAGGAAGCGAACCGACACAAACAGCTTTACGGCTCAGGTCCAAGGACACAAGATGCCACAGATGGTCCAATGTTCCCCTCAACACTGAACCAAGTGACCCAGAACCCCACAGAGCACAGTCGTCTATTATGGCTGGCAAACTGGAGGCTATGACTGAAAGAGATGATACCTCGTCTTTTAAACGGAGAAATGGTCTTGGGCAGCCTGCTACTGAGTAAAGACACTTTGATCTGTTTTTTTAATGTAGGTTTCACTTGATCTGGTTGTGTCAAGTGCTACAAAATAGTGCCAGTTGTGTGGAAAGGCAATGTTCTGCAGTGGTGAGGTGGGGTCTGGACAGTGAAGACTGTGAAGTAACACCTGAGTCGAACATATAGTATTTACATGGTAGCTGTGCTGAATGTTTCATTTATTAGTTTCATTTTAAATTGAGTGAAATTGTCAACATTGTAAATTCCATGTGTTTGTAAAGGTGTATGTTTGTGATTATGAGTTTTTGTCTTAAAGATACAGTTTTACTGTTGTAGTACAGTGTAACTCCACAGTCTGCACCACACTGGCTGACTGTTCATTCTCATGCAGTGGAAGTGCAGCAGGAAGTGATATCACACTATCGCCCCCACTTGGAAAAAAACTGCAACTGCAACACAAGACCGCTTCAGTCAGACACCATGCAACAAGTGATGTCCACAAAACAGGCTCTATACTGTATATGTATATAATGTACAGTTATAAAGCACTGACACTGTAGTGGAGCCCACTCCACCACATTGTAGGTGGAAAAACTTTCCTCTTATACAATTACCAGACAGTATTTTTGTACATTCACTGATTATATTTACATATAAACCATATAACGCAGTAATAAATAATATAATCAATATCATCAGTGTTAGAGTGATATAGCCAGCAGTACATTTCTGAGAAAACCCTCCTTCACAATTAATACTTTACCTTGTATTTTACATTGGAACAAAATGACTATTTGCAAGAGGGTGCTTGTAGTTACCGACCCACAGAGAAACATCACTTAACTCTGCAGCTCTGTTTTGTAGCTTAAACTACACCATCATTTATTAGTTGGTTTAGATTTAGTAATAATTTGCTGAATCCGCAAAGTAACTACAGTTAAAGTAAATGTAGTGGAGTAAAAAGTACAAAGTAACAGAAATACCCAAGTGGCAATGACAATTTTTTTTTATATTGCACTTTTCATTACACGTGAACTCAAAGTGCTTTGCATAAAAATACATAATATAGGCTATATCTTATATTAAAAAAAAAATACAAGTACCTCAACGTTGTACTTGAGTGAATCTACTTACTTCCCACTAATCCTGAACATTGGGGACTTTTCCCACCCTTTAACCTCTCCTCTTCAGCACGTTTACTTCTTGCCTTAGCCTTTAATCATCTCAGCAGTTTATTGCAGTGAATGGAGGGGCCATGCAGGGCCTCCTCCTCCTGTCCCCCTGTGAGAATGGGCAGCAGGAATATGTGATGGTCCGGAGTGTATGTAGGCCAGTGATAGCCCTGCATGTGCTGCTCTGTCTTTGGCTTAAAAAGTTCAAGTCATTATTCTCCTCCTGCTCCTATTCAGACGAGGTCCCGTTGGCTCATTGTTATTCTGCCCGAGTGACAGAGAGAGAGACAGAGAGGGAGAGGGAGACAGAATGGGAGGCTGACTGTGGTTTCCAACGGCAGGGAGCTGGTTGTAGGCTACTGGGCGGGGGTTTTTGTCGGTGTTTTTTTTTTCGGCCGGTTTTTGAGGGCGTGAAGGCATGTTGATAATCGGCTCAGTAATGAGGAGAGGTACTGAACGGCACCAGATATCTGACCCCGATTCCTGGGAGTAGAGAGAGGAGGAAAAAAGAGAGAGGGCCATGTGAAAAAGGGGTGGAGGGGAGTTGAGATTTAGTGCTCTGCTGGATGAAACAACCCCCCACTAACTAACGGAGAGGGAAAGTAGCCTAATAGGAAGAAAGGAGGGGGTGTTGTACTGATCATTTAACACTCAAAGACGCACAGCCTTTATCGTTTCCCACAATGAGATCAGAAAAGGTATGTAACTTTCTTTTTTTAAGTAGCTGAATTATGTTAGTGTTTTTCAAATGGAAGTTGAGAGATCAACAGGTAGCTGTTGCACTGCACTGTGTGGGAAAATGGCAGGGTGCATTTATTTTACTCAGGAAAAACATCCACTCTGAAATTACCCAACTTATTAAGGCTATTCATGTTTATATGTACATGCAGGTTTGGTACATTTTACTTGTGTTATTATTATTTTTTTGGTTATGTTGCATTTTCCTCAGTATGTCCAATGTGTTCCAATTTGATGAAGTTGTTGAAATGAGATGGTGTGGAAGAAAAGGCTCCTTTAGCACTAGGGTACTGCTGTAGTTGCAATGTTGCACCATTCAGTTATCTTGAGAGAGATGCAAGAAGTAGCTGGAAGCGTTTCACCATAAAACAGGAGATACCTTTAAAACCACCAAAATGCACAGTTGTTTTTAAGGCTAGCATTAGTCATTTAAACAATTTTCTTTTTGGTTCTGTAATTTCTAAAATGTTGCAGTGGCATTTGGGCTGTAAATATATGTATCAGAAAATAGTGTATAATGCCATCATAATTTCCTCTACAATCGTTTCGTCCGATCATCATTCCAAAACCCACATATATTCAGTTTACTTTCATATAAAACAGAGAAAACTAGCAAATCCTCACAATTGAGAAGTTTGAATGAGATTGTTTGGGGCATTTTGCTTGAAAAATGACTCAAACAAGTAAAGATAATTTTTTCTGCTGATCGAATTAATTGTGCAGCCTTAAGTGACATTAATGCTTTTTAAATACAATGTTTGCTTCCAAACCGTTTGAAGAAATTTAAAGAGGCCAATCCATATGAATGCACCTTCTGTATCAGTTTCCCAACCACCTGCAGACTGTTCCTGTTGCATCCTGAAACAAACAACACTTTATTTCTTAGAATTAAACCACACTAACCTAGAAAATACACACACATCTCGCTTTAGTATTTTACCTAAAGAATGTACAAAGTTTGTGCAAAGTCCTTCAAACTAAATAAAAAAGACAAAGTTAAGACAGAGCTCTCACTTTTCTGTCTTATCCTGCAGACTATTACAGCTCCTCTAACAAATTACAGACAAGAGTCTGGAAAGTTTTTCTTTGTGTCATATACCATTAGTTGATCTGGGTCAACGTTTTAGCTGTAATCTCGCTGTAATAACAAAGGAGGACTGCACAGGGAAAACCAAATGAGCATTTTCCAATAAATCCAGACTGGAAATCCTTTGACCACGGAGCAGTCCCCCTTCATCGTCCTCTTTGCCGAGGAAACATTGCAGTCGCGTGTTTATTCAGTGCTCTGACACCTGTGACTCTGGCTGGAGAAGCCCATTGTTCTTATGTGAAATGATGTAACTCGTCTGCCACACAAATCTTGGAGAAATATTTGGGTTGCTGTAATGTTGCCAAGGGATAATGTAGAAACTGGCAGCTGAGACACACAGAGGAGATCCATGTTAAAATAACACTGTTGTCCTCAGACATAACCCAATGACGGTCTGACATCCTCATCACTTGTTGTGATGGTTCGATGGCCTTAAAAGTCCTCTGGCTGAATCAAATCTCACACTTTCAACCATTTAGAGCGAGAGAGTGCACTGTAGAGATTCTTGTGTTGTGAATGTGATATATTCTGACACCTGCTGTGGAATATACAACAATACAAATAAGTGCTTTGACAGCCTCTTTCCTCTATTGACATGAAGGTAAAAACACCTGGATTTGTGCGTTCTCATCAAGTTTTTAGGTCAAGCTTTGGAGTTATTATGATAGATTATCACTCACTGTACTGTATCTTCTCTTTGTCTTTTCTCTTTTAGGGGGTTGCTGTCTGCTGTAAAGCTTAGGGCCCTGAACAACAGAAATAAACAACACAAAACGTACATAGTGGCAGCCCGTAACCGAGAGAAGAAAAATGTCTCGAACAGAAGAGGTCAACAAGATGACAGAAAATGTCTATAAGGTATGACTCCTCCTCTCTGTTTGTCTGTCCTGTCTGCACCAACAATGATTCTAATAAAGTGTAGTGAAATGGTTAGAAATTTGGAAAAACGTTACGAATTTGCGTGTCATAATTTGCCTGTCCTTATAATTGTTGCCAACAGGGGATTCTGGACCAGTTCAACCCCAGTCTGAAGAACTTTGTGACCATGGGGAAACACTATGAGAAAGCCCTGACAGGTTAGTCAAACACAGGAGAATTCAGATGACACTGGCCTTTGATTTGTCTGAATCAGTTTTCTGACACTGTTTCCCATAAAATGTACTCTCTTCTTCAGGAGTAACTGTGGCTGCCAAAGGGTATTTTGATGCTCTGGTGAAACTTGGAGAGCTGGCGAGCGACAGCCAAGGCTCCAAAGAGCTGGGTGAGTGGGCGGCTGCTGGAGAAGGGCCGTATTGAGGAGAAAATAAAAATAAATTAGTGATGGACCTAATAAAGTTAAGAGAGTCGACGGTGACAGCTGGAGAGAAGATGAAAATAGTCTGTGCTTCATGTGTTGGTGAGGGAGGAGATAAAGACAAGAGGGAATGAGGAAAGGGAAAGAGAACAGGGGAAAGGGAGAGAGTAGGGTCATTGTTGGGAGATTAACAACACCACATGATCTCATTGTAATGCTGAAAACAGCGGGGGAGGCAGGCAGGAGAGTCGGAGGGCGAGATGCCAGCCACCACATACTACAGTGCTGTGTGACCGAGAGAGGGACTCAACTCGACTGACACTTTGTACATGGGAAACTGTGTTAAAACCGCATGTGTTATGACATTTTTACTGATGTTTTGCCCTGCATGTACTGTATGTTGATGTTGTGAACATCCATTATTAGAGCACAGATTTTCTGCACATGTTAAAGATGCACTGTAACTAACCAAAGCAGCTGATCTAAATTTTATATATATATATATATGTGTGTGTGCTTTACTGTTGCTCACAGGAGACACACTGTTTCAGATGGCCGAGGTCCACAGACAAATTCAGGTGCAGCTGGAAGACGTGGTAAGACTCAGTTGCTCTGGACAAATTATTTTTTAGCAACCATTTTAAAATATCATATAATGTTTAAAGTGTCCAGAAAGAGTGCAATTTTTTGAGTTTTTAAATAAAACATTTATTGCAGCCTGTTATCATGAGAGTTTAATTTTTCTTTGATGAATTGTGCCGGGGCCTTTCACATGGATGTCGCAGTGTCAGTATATACGTTGTTTAAAATGTTGCATATGGATCTTTTCTTCAACAGTTAAAGCTGTTTCACTCTGAGCTGCTCGCCCAGTTGGAGCAGAAGCTGGAACTGGATATTAAATACCTCACAGTAAGTGAAAATGTTAATTTACTTTTGATAAATTGTGAGAAAAGCAGGATTTTTGCTTAGTTTAAAATGTTAAGTGGAAGACGAGGCAGTGGTAGGCAAGTTTATTTGTGTAACTAATTATAATTTCAATCATGGAAAAAAAATTATTGAGTAATTTATGGAAAATACATAAATATATAAGAATAATTGTGTAAAATGCAACTGATTAACAGTAATAACAAATTCCCCTTGATAAATAAAAGTGGATTAAGTTTTGCACCACCACACTTAACTCTGAAATATTAGTTCTGACAAACCTCCTTTCATCACACATGAGGAATAAATCCTCTGACTTTTTTTCTGCTTCCCTCTCAGGCCACCCTAAAGAAGTATCAGAGTGAGCGGAGGTCTAAATCGGAGTCTATCGAGCGCTGCCAGTCCCAGCTGAAGAAACTCCGCAGGAAGAGCCAGGGCAGTCGTCACCCGAACAAATATGGAGACAGAGAGATGCAGGTAAGTGAAGGCCAGAGCCATGGGCGCTGGACAAAAATACATATTTAATACATACGTTTTTTAAGTAAAATGCACAAACATGTAAGCTAAAGTTAGAATGATCCGATACATCTCCCTCAGCATTACATCAGATTAAAAAGCAGAGTTGTGTGAGAAATAGCCCAGTGTGAATAAGATTAAAGAACAATCTGCCTCAGCTGATCTGCACAAAACAAGCAACTTAGTGCACAAGCCTTTACGTGAAGAAATATGAATGATATAAGAGGGTGAAAGGATTTAGCCACTTGGAGGGTTATGTTTGAAGAAAAGGTCACCAGGGAAAAAGGAAAGTGCTTAATAATTTGGATTTTGTTATCATTGTGCAACAGGCCGGATATGATCTCGCATAATCCTTTCTCCGTACAATGTGCTTTAAAATGTCACTCCGTCTTTGAGTACTACATGTATGCATGGGATTGTGAATGCAGGACTGTGCGTACATGTTGAAGGATGTTCAGGTTTGCAGTGAGATCTCTCTGACTTTTTCTGCAGTTTGTGGAGTTGATGAGTCGTCGCCAAGGCGAGCTGGACACGCTGGTTGCCTCGGGTTACAAGTCTGCGCTCACCGAGGAAAGGAGACGATATTGCTTCCTGGTGGACAGACAGTGTTGTGTCACCAAACTGCTCATTAACTACCACTCCAAGGTGATCTGTTCACATTTACTTATTTATTTATTTAGCTAGGTAACGTTTCAGCTTTCAGATGTAATAATCCACAGCTAAAAATAGTCCCCAACATGCACTATTTTCTCCTGTTTGAGTAATCAGCTTGGGGCTGAGGTGTCACAGACAGGGTATGGAAGTAAGAAAGTACTAATGGACAGATTAACACATTGTTGGTTTTTGCTCTTTTCATTTGTTTACAAGAAAACAATGAAATCCAGTCTAACAGTTTTGGTTTTCTCTTTTTGTGCTTTTCAATATAATCCAGGTGAGAGAGCTTCTGTCACAGAAGCTTTCATCTTGGCAGCATTCATGTTCTCAGCCCACAAAACTCCCAGAGCGTGCTCTGAATCTGCTGCGTCACACTGCACCTCAAGGCTCAGGGGCTGCTGGGATAGCTGAGGTCTTCCGCCACACCAAGATCGACTCTGCTCAGCCAGAACAGGTCAGAGCATTTTTATTTATACAGTCTCAGATGGTTGATGTGTTCTTTGGACTTTATCTTTATTTCAGCTGCACTGTGGTTGGTTCCCACAGAAGGATTACATGGTGGGTTGATAGTTTGAAACCCACAAAACAAGTGTATTATTAGTTGTTCCTGGTAGAGGTGGGTCATTGTTTTGCAAGTAGCTCTCAAATCTTGACTATGAAGTTATGAATCAAGTCCCAAGTCAAGTCAAAAGTCCTTAACATTTTGAGTTGAGTCCTAAACTAGTCATTATAGAAATAAAAACAGCCACGCATCAATGACAGATACTTAGCTATGATATTGCTGATTGTTTATTGATTTTAAAAGACAACATTTAGGCTAATAAAATCTTGGATGCAGTCTATAAGTCCTTATGTGATCTCAGATATTATCTCTTATCCATAGTCGGCACGCTTTTTAATGACGTGGAGTCCTTTCAAGTTAAAAGGCTAAAATCCAAGTGAAGTCAAAAGTCATTGGTGCAAAAATCAAACTCAGGTGACAAAGTCCTTTTTGATTTTGCCAAGTCTGACTCAAGTCTATGTCAGGTAACTCAAGTCCACACCCTTTGTACCTTGAAATGTAATACCAAAAACTTCAATAAGACTTTCACAATATTAGATTTTTAACACTGACTTCTAATTCCTGGTAGTTAATAGTATCTGTCTTTGATGTTTCAGAGGCTCTCTGTTCAAGAAGTCCCTCCCCTGTTGAATGGAGACTCCAGTCGCTCCCAGCTGCAGCGCTCGCTCCCCTCCTCCTCCCAGAGTGAAGCCTGTCCTCCTCAGGCCTCCCCCCACACTTTCCGCTCTCTCCCCAGTGGAGGAGCTGCTGGAGCCTCATCACGAGGAGCGTCTCCTCAGCACACCAGCACCCCCCTCAGTGCATCAGCCAGCCCCCTCCCTGACAGCAGTGCCAGCAGCAGTGCCAGCCCTGCTGTATCCACTCCCATCACGCCCGGTGGCTTTGCCCAACAAAGCTCTCTCCTCCTGGCCGCAAACACATCCAACCTCTCCCCGAGCCTCATCCCCTCAACGGTGATGTCGCTCAGCCAGAGCTCCACGGCTGGTGGATCCTTGCATGGCATGACCCTCCCCATCTCCCACAGTGCTCCTCACAGTCCGCCGCTGCCCCACAGTGCTCCTCTCTCCAGGGCCATGACTCCTGTGCAGTTACTGCACCAACAGGTTGGACCAGGAGGAAGCAATACCTCATCACCATCACATAATCCCTGGCTGCTGAAGACCACTGACATGTGTGCAACAGCAACACTCCCACTGCCGAGGAGACCTGTCAGTGAAATGAAGCTGGGCGGCTTTCAGGGTAAGATGTGAGAAGTTTCCTCTGTATGTTTGAGTGCCTCCATCATCATTTTTTAAGTTGTAATCCTTTTCGATTTAGTCCTTGTTGATTTGGCCACATCCTCGGTTACTATGGTAACAGCAGGTGCGGAGCCAACACAGCTACTTTGTCAGAAATACAAACAGAAATGCAACTGATGTTACAGTACAGCCAAACAAACCCACGCTGTTTTAATAAAGAGATTCAAAATAACATAAACAGCCTATCTCGCTCCATTTCTCCCTGAAATGTGAACAACTGAACGCTGACAAAAATGCTTTTAATGT
This sequence comes from Perca fluviatilis, assembly GCF_010015445.1. NCBI lineage: Eukaryota > Metazoa > Chordata > Actinopteri > Perciformes > Percidae > Perca > Perca fluviatilis. The sequence continues at coordinate 22,885,078 of NC_053118.1, forward strand.
AAAGCAGCAGCTAATATATAATGTTGTTTTTCATTAGCAGTAACTTAATACAGGTCTTATACAACTGTAGGACAGCTAAAACTAAACAGTCAAGGTTATAAATCACTGAGATAAAATTACAGTAAAGATGGATTACATGTATGCATAATTCCAAATCCCTCGTCCATAGACTAACAATTTGTTTTGAGGATTATAACTTTTGTTCATCTTTCTCCTCTACCTAGGCTCCACTCTCCCCAGGATGCTGCCTTTATCTGGACCTACCCGTGTGGAAGCCATGTTTGCTCACACTCCTGGAGCACCGGAGGGTGGTGGCGTAGGGGGCGGGGCTTGCTTACTGCACTTCCTGCCTGGTGACAACATCACCCTGCTCATCTCTGAGCCCAGAGACGGGTGGCACTACGGTCAAAATGAACGAACTGGGCGGTATGTTTTACAAATCGCACACTGATGTAGAAAACCACTTAATGATCTGCTGTATAACTTCGAGAGGGCCTGGTAATGTTTAGCAATGTTTAAATGCACAAAATCAGAAGACTCTGAAATGTCTCAATGCTATATGACAAGGCTGAATGTTCAGGTGTCACGATAACCTCAACAAGTCAGGGAAACCACTTCCCCTTAACCTTGTGCTTTTTTTTAAGCGTACTGCTAGTAGAAGGGCTTTTTTTCCTTTCTTACTTCAGAGGACTTCTCATATTGCATGATGTGTGCAAGCCTCTCTCCGGCACCAGGTTAACAAATATATTCATGACAATGGAGACTGCGAGTTTTCTTCATCACACAAACCCCTGACTTGTAGCTTGATGCTCTCGTTTCACATCTCGTGGGCACATACAGTAAAACATTTTCCTTCACAGGAAAGGCTGGTTCCCTTTCTCCTACACTCAGTCTTACCCCAGCAAGACGGATCACCTCGAGAGGTAAGTCAAACACTGAAATCTGCAGTTTTTTGATTGATTGTTGATGAACTTTGACACTCTCAATGATAGAAATGCTTCCTTCACTTCCCTTTAGTTGTTTTACAACTCAATACTTTGAAAAGTAGGAAGTTATAACATTAGTTGAATCACAGAAAACGTAATGGGGTCATTTTCATGTTCAAACTAATATGACACCCTTTCCCTTTTTCCATCTGTATTCTCAATAAATCAAAACATCCTTCATGCTAGACACACAGAAAGTGCACAGGAGCACATAAACTGCAGAATGATACTCACTGTTTGCCCACTCAGTCTTTCCACCACCCTTTCCCCAACACGTTCACTTCCAACACCAACAGCTTTGGTGATGAATTAACACAAAAACAACATATCGCCACTCATGTTTCCTTTGTGTTTTTCCTTGTATATTCTTTCCTCTCCATCTGTGACCTTCCCTCCAGCTCTCTCTTCTTATCTAAGGCTAACAGCACCAGTACGGGCCAGCTCGACAAGCTGGTGTCTCCTGGTCTCCCGGCCCTAACCCCTGAATCAGAGGAGGAGCGCTCTCTTCCTCCCCAGAGGGTCAGCACCTTCCGCCCGCGCCCGTACAGCATGGCCGACAGCAACAAGGTCAGAAACATGAAACCTTTGGGAGGAGGTCAAAGGTCACGGTCTTCGCCCAACTGAGTCTCAATGTAAATGGAAGAGATACAGATGCTTTGTAATAATGGAAATGTAGTCGAGATATCCTTTTAATATGATCTCTTCTTCACATTACAGATCACTGCAGAATTGGTCTCTTCACCACCCTCCCCAACCAGGTAACTTTGAGCAATTCAAAGTGTGTGTCATTAAAGGGGCATTCCACCAATTTTATATGTCAGTCAATTTACTAGTCACATTACTCAAGATTACTCGGGTAGATTATCACTTGGCCTTGGGGACTACAAAATAAAAACACAAATTTCAAACTCAAACTCGTGTCTAGGAGCGTGGAGTTAGATTGACGCAGGCATCATGGTAAGTGAAGGATCCACTGTTTTTGACGCTTGACCATCAATTATGACCTTTCTTTTTTAGCCAAGTTAGCGCCGTGGCTCTAGGAATGGCAATGTCGGTCACCACTTTGGTCCCAAATGAAATAACTCTCAACAACTATTAGATGGGTTGCCATGGCATTTTGTAAAGGCATTCATGGTGCCCAGAGGATGAGTCCTAATGACTTAGGTTATCCTCTGACGTTTCATCTAGTGGCACCATGAAGTCGCCTTTTTTGTTTTTAAGTGAAAAATCATCAATTAAATGGATTGCTATGAAATTTGTTACAGGTATTCATGTTCCCCTCAGGATGAATATGTAATAAATATTAGCTAATTACCGAATGTTAGCACGTTAAAATGCTAAACTAAGATGGTGAACATGCTAAACATTATACCTGCTAAACATCAGCATGTTGTCATTGTGAGCGTGTTAGCTTGCTGATATTAGCCTCATAGAGCAGCTAGCATGGCTGTAGACTACTAGTCTTGTTTCTTTTGACCTGTTTTTTGCAATTCCCAATTTAATATGTGGTTGTCATACCTTTCATTTTTATTTTTTCCTCTTTTCAGGGCCAATCCATTTGCCCATGTCCGACTTAGAAGAACTGTCACCAACGATCGCTCAGCTCCTATCATTGAGTAAGAGTTTTATTCCCACAGCAGAAGCAATCCTGTTCTCTGTGGTTTGACAAAAAACGGTTCTTTGGTTCATGTGGATTCTTTACTTGGGATGTCCTTTTTTGCAAATTAATTAAATACAGATTGTTTTGTGTGCAGGAATAGAATTGTTTTAAATCAAAGTATAAAAGGTTGATGTCAGTGGTGTAGTCTACGTGATACGCAGGTATACGCAGTATACTCACTAAGAAAGCTCCAGGATTTCCATATACCCACTTAAAAATGAGCAGACATACAACAACATACTTTCCATCATATTTTTGACATATTTTGAATTGTCATGTGGTTTTTTTTCTTTGCATATGCTAAATAAAGGTATTTCAGCTGTGAATTGGTGCATAAAAGTGTATCAAAATGCAGGAAATTAAGTCTTTGATGCTCAAAATTTCCCTGGGGGAGGACACCCAGACCCCACCCCCCCAAAGTCCCATTCTGTCCCATACATACACATATACAGTACAGTATACCCACTACAATACATTAGACTACACCACTGGTTTACGTGTATGAATATAATTACAGTCAATTCAATTTTGAGGTAGTTAATAGGAAAAAAAAGAAACAAGACCACTATAATGTTTGAAAATTCTGTTTGAGTGAGACATGGACATTAAAACAAAATCTAGGCTAGTTTTAATGTAACAGAAGAAAGGTGTTTGGCTGTACTTAGGTTAGTGTTTGAGACCGACATACTGTATCGTGCAGAATAACTAACATTTTAGGTTTTTCCTGGTCTATGAAAGAATGCCTCTTATATCTCTTACTGTTTTACAGTGAAATTTTTTTCTCCACATAACCTTTAATGTAGTTTTTTTTTTTTTTTTTTTTTTTGTGCCATATACAGAAAAGTTTTCTTTGTTGGGCAGATAGGGACTGGCTCCTAATAGCAGGTTGTGAACTTTCACTTTCACTGTACTGAAGTGTTACAGGATGAGGACAGGCTCCTACTGTAATTGTGCTATTACGGTATTCTATTTTTTAGAAAAGCTGCCAGATTGTTTTTTTTGGTTGTAATGAAGGTGAACTTTTAAATGTATTCAAAGTGTCTTTTTCTATTTTAAAATGTGATTGTTTGGTTGATAGCGACTTGGCATATTTTTAATGATATTGGCAGTTAGTTATTTTTGTGTCATTTTAACCTTAAAATTACTGAACATGGGCAATGCTGTTTGAGTGTTCAAGTCCCTGTCAGCTATATATTATGTTTATGCCAGTTAACACTACACATTCTGCTGCTGTAAAGTCACATATTAGTGTTTTATGAATGTAGATTTTTGGAGTAGTTTAACTCTTTACCTCAAAATACATTTAAAAAAACAAATTCTACCTTACATGAGACTTGTTAGTTTCTGAGTGGAATACTTATTTAATACAGAGCAAATCCTACAAAACACAGAAACAGAAAAACTCACAAGCTTCACAGACACAAACTGTGACAGTTGATAGTTGAACATTTGGATGGTGTTATTACTGAAAGTGGTGTTGTTTTCTTAGAAGGTAGCATGTTGTGGAGGGTTCAAAATGTAAAGAATAAGAGATTTGCATGCTTAGTCTTTGGATTTGATGTCTTCTTGATTCCTTTTCAGTGCCAAATCTAAAGCTAGACAACATCTAGGCTAGTTGATTGTAGTTGCACGTTTACCAATCAAACTGAGCAGAATCTTCAAGAGAGATGTGAAAGGTGAGACAGGCAATAGGATTGAGTTTTAACGGGGAAATGTATCTATGAAAGTGATGAAGAATGCATACGGGAAGTTGACCAACGTCTGAGCAAGTGTTTATGGTAAACTAGAGATATCCAAAGTAATATTCTGTAGCTCTGTTGTCGCCTCTAGAAAACTGTGGTTTAAAGTTGAAACTTTGTATCCATGCAACCTGAAATGGTTTATGTTCCTTAACTGCCTTCAGTTTCTGTGATCTTTTAGTACCTTGAAGATTCAAGATAACACATACAGGGGTTGTAGTATATCATCTCTAACAGCATTTATGTAACTTTGAGTAGTATTGCATCATTTATAAAGGTGACTGCAAAATATCAGAGCTAATGATTACTCATGCTTGTAAATAGTGCTTAAAACGTCTGACTGTGTGACTTTTATTTGACTTCTTTTTGTAATGATATTTCACTTTGGTAGAACATTTTGACTTTGTAAAAGCTGCAGAAACAGTAAAACTCCCTGCACATGTAAGCGGTGGCATTCAAACTTTGAACAGGAGGTAACACAGTGACACAGTGATAATACAGAATTACATATTATTCACCTACACAGGTGTGAATGTGTTTTAAATGGAGAATATTGATTAAAATAGACTTAAAATAGTCAAATTAACTGGTGGCTGTTTTAGTGGCCAGTATTAGTGATTCATAAAATAGTATTAAACATTAACTGAGTATAAAACAAATAATGTTACCCTTATAAATGCAAGATGTGCAAACAGAGTGTAGAAATTGATACAGAGAAAGGTACAACATATAAATATATCTGAAGTGTGTAATATGTTGTAAGAAATACATGGGAAGTTTATTAAAATACAATTGTTATAAATATATAACAAGAAATGTATGGCGAAATAAGTAGACACGTTTACAGCTAATAAATGTTGAAGGTGTGTACAGAAATGTGTAGATGTCTAAAAGATACTTATCACAACTGCAGATGGGAACCTTATGCAAAGAGATGTTACTAAAACGCAAACTTATGCAAAGTCTAAAACACTTCTTCCAAAGTGAAATATTGTTTTACAATAATTTTATTTACACAGTTCCCCAGTTCTGTGAAAAATATGAAGCTATGTAAACAGACTTGTCGGTCTGTTCTCTGAATTGCATTGACATGAAATCCTGGTGACTGCAGAAGATATTATATCATGATGATGAATACTGCTGAGGAAGACATTCTTTACATGAAACACTGAACATTGATGTGTTGTGAAATAAAAGTTCTATGGAGGAAATCTTTGTCCACTTTTGCTCTGTATGCTCATGTTAGTTTATCTATGGGGGTTGAGTACACAGTACATGGGAGACAAACAGGTGTTACATCTTATTGAATAATCCAGTCTCATTTTAACTGTAGCAGCTGGGTCTTTATGTGGAACTGCTCCACATATTGTTCTGGTAACTTTCTTACTCATGCAAGTAGATTACTGCTGGTATGAAACAAGGAATTCATATTTAAAGTTAATCTGATTCCAGCTTTGTCAAGTTAAGCCTCTTCTGAAGGATCAGGGTTGGGTTGAAGCTTAGTATCAAAACTTTCACGATCTGCTCTGGAAAATCAAACAGAAATCTTAATGCCGGGTCATGTTTTCTGACTGAAAAGTGTGATTCTTTTTACATTTGTCTGTGTTTTGAGAGGTTGGTCTAGCATTTTTCTTAGAGAGGAAAGTCAAAAAGATTTTATGCAGACTTCTTGAAAAGAGAAATTGGTCTTTGGAAGGTTTACTCTAAAAGGACTTAAGTATTTAGCTTTATGCTCAAATTTCAACAGCTTAAGTGGGGAAAATTATTGTGAAGTTACAATTTGGATCAATTCTGCCTTAAGTTATTAAAAAAATGTAAGCAAACCATTGAACTTCGAAGTCCAAATCACAAAACACTGTAGACTAGAGGGTCTAGTCTAAAGCCTTGTACAACTCAGGCAGTTAGACTAGAGATTTTTTTTTTTTAAATGTTCATGTGAGGTTATTATGTACTAAAACATGCATCCAATCCAAATGTACTGAATGTATCCAAACCAAACAATGTGGCACAAAAATAGAATTAAATAAATCTTTATTGTGGGACATTGATTGGTGGAGCAGCTATGCAGACACAAATGAACAAAAGAAACGATCAAGTGTTGATCGTGCGAATGTGAAGTTAAAGATTTTTAAGCCATTCCAAGTTGTTTCCTTTTGGTTCACTCGGATGAGCAGGGACATCAGGCATGTTTCCATCATCTCGCACAGGGACTGCATAGGAAAAGTAAGGGGGGCTTTAATATCTGATTAGAAGGGTGTTCAAGTAAATAGTTCAAATACCCAGAGCTGTTTCACAGGCATCAGCATTGTGTAGCATCTTGCAGTGACACACAAACACAACCTGCTGCAAAATGACCGGTGAGAACAGTGTTTACCTGGATAGTTGTATGGCACAGACGAATTGATCATTCCTGTATACTTAGTGATGGGGCTGATTAATGGAAGAGCAAAACCTGAGAAAATACAAAGTTGTATTAACTTTACATACAATACATTAATTAATTGTATATTGTACTTTGTGTCTACATTGGTCAAATGACAAGAAAACATGGTTTAAGGTCACCAGAACAGCTCATGTAGAAACATAGACTACAGAGAGAGAGCACACCTTAGGCTACTCCCATTCTGGGTACACGGATTTAAATTTTTTGAATCAATTTACTGATGCTTATATACTTGCTAGTTCCCAGTAGACTCTGAATATGTAAAGACATCTCAAGACATTAACATCTGAGGTGCTTTTGTCTTGCTTCTTTTAGCAAACCATATCGCATTCCCCCAAATATGTAGTTTTGTTGATCTAGTAGCATAATAGTAGTAACATAAATACATACATGTTTTCAAGTAGACATGATCTCATGCTGTGATTTTGGCTAATGTAACTTCATTTGATTTGTCAAATGGAAAACCAGTAAATGGTGATGGTTTGTTATTATTTACTCTTTATGTAAGGCACATACAGTATGTTATATAATTAATAGAATGAGACTGAACTGAAAACAGTTGAGGTAAAGTAAATATATGCCAGTGGAATCTTTGTGGGTCCATATTTGGGATAGAGGTAAGTTTTTCTTTCATAATAAATGTTGCTTTATTGGCATGGCCATAATAATTAGTTACATTATTTCCAACCAAGTTGTACACTGTTGTGCTTTTTCTATCACACACACATAGGAGACTGTTTACTAACCTATCAGTCCAATAGCACAGGAGGCCAGGATAACAGGCTCCTTATTCCATGCATTCTTCAGGAACGCTGCGATCCCTGCAGACAAAAACAGGCCAGGTTAAAATTCTCCACACTGACACTCAACCTACGGTTAGCTAACGTTAGCCATCGTTAGCAACACATCCAAGGTCACGTTTTTCGTTTTATTTCGAATGGATATAATTGTGTTAGAGTAACTCTGAGACTTAGTTGACGTAGTTACAAATGTTTTAGGTATTTATTTATGCTATCTGGAGGTCTTTATAAAGCTAATTTCACCGGGTGTATGTGCAAAAGATGACAAAATAATCACATACCCGCCATGTTGTCTTCTGTAGTTTCAATCCCGCAGGTGCTCATGGGAAATGTAGTAACTAATACCTGACGTATAATTTCTGCGCGGGTCGCATAAAAACATTAGTGTATCGCATAGGTGTATCGACGAGAATGAGAAGGACGGGCGGCTGCTCTTGCTTCGCTTTACGTTTGATTTAAGCAAAACATGCTCTTAGCTGAACTGACGGTGTAGATCATAGACTAACACACAGTCAGTGAGTAAATACTGACCGTTTGAGACAGTCAGTTTGTAGTTGAGTTTTAAACCCGCAGGACACTGCTGCTGACACCAGTGTTTTTGGACTTATCTTGCAGAAATGTAAGTAACGTTACTGGGTAGATTGATAGCATGTTGATTAGTATTGTAGTCTGTCATTGATGATAAAGAGCTTTATCTAACGAGTATTTTTAGTGTTAACGTTACTCTAAATAACTCAATAAAACGTCGCTGATATTTGAAAATGCCCATCACAAGTTACCACAGATACATTCCCAGATACATACTATTGTTAAAGCTGGGCGATATGGAGAAAATCAGATATCGCAATATTCTTGTCCTAATACCTCAATGTCGATATTGTGGCGATATTATAGGGTTGTCAATTGGTGCTTTAACAAAATATATTCACAATGAGATTTAAGATAAATAATCTTCAGTAATGTAGATATAATGACTAAGTGGGTAAAGGTAAAACTAATAGAACAGTCTGGTAACACAGAAAATGATATCACTTTACTATAATGCAGCCTTTAAAACCAGGAAAAGACAACACTTAAGCCATTTATGATATTACGATTTCCAAAATCTAAAACGATATCTAGTCTTATATCACGATATCAATATAATATCGATATATTTCCCAGCCCTATAGTATAATGTTGAGGTAACACATTACTTGAGTCTTAAAATGTTATGATACTTGATATATACTTCTACTGCACTACATTTAGAGGCAATTATTGTGTTCCACTACATTTATTTGATACCTTAGTTTCTACTTTACTTTGCAGATTTAGATTCTAATACAAACTATAAATCAACTAATAAATGATGATATATTATTATAGATACGCTACTCAGCAGTAACGTTAGCAGTATTTATAATTAGCTCGTCCTTTACCAGCTGCAACATTAGTGTTGCTGCTTACACATTAATACATGACTAATTATAATTCAGTCATCATATATATGATTCTGAAATGGACCTGCATAATGACTTCTTTTACTTTTGGTACTTTAAGTATATTTTTATGCTAATACTGTTGTCCTTTTACTTAAGTACACGTTTGAATGCAGGGCTATTTTACACTGTAGCATTGCTACTTATTCCACCACTATAAATTCCTTAAAACGATTATAAAACATAGCATAAGGAGTACGGTGAATTCATACCTACACATACCGTATGTGCACAAATAATTGTATATATATTTTAATTTTAATTATAAAAACAGAATCATATCTCTCTTCCTTTCCAGATGATGGAGGATTTCTCTGGTTTGGCTCTGCCTCCTCTGTTTGGAGGACACATCCTGGAGGCAGAGCTGGAGCCTGGAGGTGTGGAGCTGGGACCGGGAGAGGTAATAATGTGTTAATGATCATGGTAATGGTAAGGTTGATGTGAGAAATTAAGAACACCTAGTAGCCAGTCCTGAGCCACAAAGTCATGTACCAAATATGACCAATTTTAACACCACCATTTAGCTTGCAGGAATAAAATATTTTTAAATTGGTCTGATGAAGGTCATTTCTGACTGGGATTGTATGCATTAATGACAGAGAAGGGTATTTTGCTTCAAAGTAGGTACATGATAATGAAACCATTATTGTGCAATATAGATATATGTAATATGTTTTTTTCTTTCTGAACACCAATAATAATGCTACAATATTAAGCCACACAATTTTATTATAATAGATTCAGCAGCTCACAAAAAAAGATTTCTTGTGACAACTTTTCCATTTGAAACCCACTGAAAACACTGACACAGACGGCCAAACACAAAACAGAAACAAGGTTTTTTTACTCCAGGTGGAGTTGGGCCCGGGAAGCAATGAGCTGCTGGAGAGTACAGCACAGGAGGATGAAGAGAGAAGAGCTCTTGATAAGAGGAAATATCTGGCTCTGAACAGGAGATGTAAAGACATTGAACAGGTGTGTGTAAGCTTGCATATGCATGCATACAAGTGTGTTATGGTTAGGTTTAGGAATATGGCTTATATGTTTGTTTATTGTCATTTTGTTCCTAATTTTCTCACATCATTTCTAGCTATAGACTTTTTCCAAACCAACACTAATCACTGATAGATTACAGTGCCTTGCGAAAGTATTCGGCCCCCTTGAACGTTTCGACCTTTTGCCACATTTCAGGCCTCAAACATAAAGATATAAAACTGTAATTTTTTGTGAAGAATCAACAACAAGTGGGTCCCAATTATGAAGTGGAACGAAATTCATTGGCTATTTCAAACTTTTTTAACAAATAAAAAACTGAAAAAGTGGGCGTGCAAAATTATTCAGCCCCTTTACTTTCAGTGCAGCAAACTCTCTCCAGAAGTTCAGTGAGGATCTCTGAATGATCCAATGTTGACCTAAATGACTAATGATAATAAATAGAATCCAGCTGTGTGTAATCAAGTCTCCGTATAAATGCACCTGCTCTGTGATAGTCTCAGAGGTCCGTGTAAAGCGCAGAGAGCATCATGAAGAACAAGGAACACACCAGGCAGGTCCGAGATACTGTTGTGGAGAAGTTTAAAGCCGGATTTGGATACAAAAAAGATTTCCCAAGCTTTAAACATCCCAAGGAGCACTGTGCAAGCGATAATATTGAAATGGAAGGAGTATCAGACCACTACAAATCTACGAAGACCCGGCCGTCCCTCTAAACTTTCAGCTCATACAATGAGAAGACTGATCAGAGATGCAGCCAAGAGGCCCATGATCACTCTGGATGAACTGCAGAGATCTACAGCTGAGGTGGGAGACTCTGTCCATAGGACAACAATCAGTCGTATACTACACAAATCTGGCCTTTATGAAAGAGTGGCAAGAAGAAAGCCATTTCTTAAAGATATCCATAAAAAGTGTCGTTTAAAGTGGGAGACACACCAAACATGTGGAAGAAGGTGCTGTGGTCAGATGAAACCAAAATCAAACTTTTTGGCAACAATGCAAAACGTTATGTTTGGCGTAAAAGCAACACAGCTCATCACCCTGAACACACCATCCCCACTGTCAAACATGGTGGTGGCAGCATCATGGTTTGGGCCTGCTTTTCTTCAGCAGGGACAGGGAAGATGGTTAAAATTGATGGGAAGATGGATGGAGCCAAATACAGGACCATTCTGGAAGAAAACCTGATGGAGTCTGCAAAAGACCTGAGACTGGGACAGAGATTTGTCTTCCAACAAGACAATGATCCAAAACATAAAGCAAAATCTACAATGGAATGGTTCACAAATAAACATATCCAGGTGTTAGAATGGCCAAGTCAAAGTCCAGACCTGAATCCAATCGAGAATCTGTGGAAAGAACGGAAAACTGCTGTTCACAAACGCTCTCCATCCAACCTCACTGAGCTCGAGCTGTTTTGCAAGGAGGAATGGGCAAAAATGTCAGTCTCTCGATGTGCAAAACTGATAGAGACATACCCCAAGCGACTTACAGCTGTAATCGCGCCAAAGGTGGCGCTACAAAGTATTAACTTAAGGGGGCTGAATAATTTTGCACGCCCAATATTTCAGTTTTTTATTTGTTTAAAAGGTTTGAAATATCCAATAAATTTCGTTCCACTTCATGATTGTGTCCCACTTGTTGTTGATTCTTCACAAAAAATTACAGTTTTATATCTTTATGTTTGAGGCCTGAAATGTGGCAAAAGGTCGAAAAGTTCAAGGGGGCCGAATACTTTCGCAAGGCACTGTATTGTAGAACTGCTACTCCTTTCAGAAATGCCTTTTGAAATATGATTAATTTTTTATTAAAGACTATGATACTTTATGATTATTCTGCTGCTTTTCGTCTGTCAAAATATCCCGAAAATTCCTATTTAACAATCAGATATTGGACTAATACTTTTTTTTTACGCTCATATCAATTAAGTATTATGGTGTATCTATAATCAGTTCCTCCCTCACCACCCTGTAATCACACACACACACAAATGGGTCTTTTTCAGGTGAATCAGAAGATTCTTGGTCGCCTTCATCAAGTACAAAGAATTACACGGCGCTTGAAGAAGGAGAGACGGTACAAAACCCCATTACAGTCACTCAATTTCGCCATTTCCCACTTGATGGCCCATCTGAAGACTTTGTTAATCCTGCAGGTTTCTCATGAAGACTTTAGATGCTCATGGAGATGACTACAGAAACGCCCAGCTCACTATACTTCTAGAGGTAAGAATAAGATGGACAGAGGTCTGTAGGTGATACATTTAAAAGAAGAAAAGAATGCACTTATCACCCCAATTTTTTGAAAAAATTATCAACAAATTAGCATTGTATTTTTTATATTGAAATTTAAAATTTCACATAATAACTCAATACTTCATGCCTGATACAATTCTATGAATTTCTTTGACAATAGCAGTTGACCATGGGTGGATCAACCTGTTATGGGGCAAAAATGTAGGCCCCTCTTGATTTGAAAATAAAGCATGCAAGCACAATATAAACTAAAATAACTAAGGTCAATAATCTGGATTTTGAAACTGTACCCTTGTACAAGACAGGGCCGCAAGATCCAGGTAATAACGCAGGACTCACTTTAGCTGATATTTGAGTTCAGATGAACAAAACCAATACACACGCAACTAATTTGGGGCATTGGGTTCTCTGAGGGTACAAGGGCAGTTACCCAGCCGGTCTGCTAATTCGTTTGATGTACCATTTAATAAATAAATATGCTCAAGCTTGTCTTATACATTTTTAATGTTTCATCTTTTCTTGTTTAAGGATGAGTCTGGAGCCCAATTAGATCCTGCTGATGGAGTGGAGGATTACCGGCTCAATGGTGTGTCTTGTTCCACTTTGTCTCCAGCATTGCATCATGCTGCCGGACCAAAGCGGAGGAGGCACCGAATTCCACGGCAAGAAAGCGATAAAGACCAACAGGTAGGTGTGTGTGTGTGTGTGTGTGTGTGTGTGTGTGTGTGTGTGTGTGTGTGTGTGTGTGTTTTGTGTGTGTGTGTGTGTGTGTGTGTGTGTGTGTGTGTGTGTGTGTGTGTGTGTGTGTGTGTGTGTGTGTGTGTGTGTGTGTGTGTGTGTGTGTGTGTGTGTGTGTGTGTGTGTGTGTGTGAGATTTGGATTGAAATGTAGCTGTGGATGCATGAATGGGTAGTTTCAAATGCAGATAGGTGTCATTAATGTAGGCATTATTGATTTTCTGTTGACTGAGTTTCTGCTTCTTTTCCTAGACTGAACCAGACATGTCAGTGTTGGCAGAGACACAGTTTGGAGAAATGCCCAGCCCAACCTCTCTGTCTCACTGATAATTGCACTGCAGCCCTAGATATGATGATGATGATGATGATGATGATGATGAAGAAGCACCCAGATTCTCTAAGTTTTCAGTAGATACGCTGCCTCTGTTCAGCCAGGGTTTTGGACTGTTTGTAGTTTTACTTGAACATTGTGAACAGATTGAATTAATGTAAGGTAAAATAAGATGTTTTTCACCTGGGTATTAGGGGTGCATGATTCAGAAAATATCACAATCCGATATTGATTTTTAGGCTCAAGATTCGATTCAAATCGATTTTCCATTCAAACACGATTCTCGATTAAAAAAACAATTCACAGTATGTAAATGTAGTTACTTTTCCCATGTGATTGCAGTAGACATACAATTAAAAAAAAATCGTGTTTTTGGAATTCTATGAATCGATTTAGAATCAGTAGAGCTTGAATCGCGATTTGAATATGAATCTATATATATATATATGTATATGTGTGTATATATATATATATACATACATACATACATACACATATATACATACATATATATATGTATGTATGTATGTATGTATATATATATATGTGTGTGTGTGTATATATATATATATATATATATATATATATATATATATATATATATATATATATATATATATATATATATATATATACACACACACACACACACACACACACACACACACACACACACACACACACACACACACACACACACACACACACACACACACACACACACACACACTTGTTTTGTATACATTATTTGCTGTTGTTGTATTTTGTACTTAGATTTGATGACAACACAGACAGTAATTATGACCAGTGGCAAACTGTGCACATTGCCATGGACAGCCTTGTTTGATAAATATCTGGCAACATAGATACAATTATTGTAGGTTTGCAAACTTATTAATGGCTTTCACAATATATTCCTGGATATTATCAATGATTTTATGATTCATGATTATATTTCAGGAACTGCTCATATAAAATTTGATTTGGCTGTTAGGCTCAATTTTTAAGTTTTTTAATTATTGTGTTTAAGTTTTTTATGTTTCCCAGCGTTTAAAGTTCTGTCGTATAGATTTTATTATGTTTGCTGATGTTGTCCCGAAGCAGACAAAGATTTCACTACTTTTATTGATGTTCTGCATAAACAATTAAAACTTTGTTTTCCATTATGTTTCTATACAATAGTTAAGAATTGTTCCAGTTTCAGGCAGAAATAAAAAATAAATAAAAAAATCCTCACTTTAGGTCAACTTGCTAGGTTTTTCTGGAGCTTTTAGCCTCATGGAACAGTCTTCCTCATGGGATGAAGTTTGCTCAGTTGTCATGGAGATCAACCTCTCACCATAAATGAACAAGGAATTGAATATATATCTGAAGTAACATCTATTACAATATCCATACTACGAGGTTAGGGGTTAATAAAGATTAACTATAGAAATGTTTCAAAAAATAAATATTGGAAATGTCTGATTTCAGATGCAGCTTTGGTCTTGTGTCGACCACAGTTCATCAGACGGCTGAGCCAATGGTCGAACACCATTCCAGCGGATGTCTCTCAGTGACAGGCGTGAGCTCTGTCCAATCAGATCGCGTAGAGTCGATTTAGGGCGGGGCCTCAAGGCGGAGGTGGATTTTAGCTACCGTCCATCTTCAGCTACATTACAGTGAGCGAGCTTGTCGAAAAGAAAACACAATTTGGAAGTAAAGAAGACTTTCTGGAATTAGTTTTGGCTGTATTTGAAAAAGACAAACGAAAGCCCATACCCTAGGTAAATGTCGTAAACAACTATAAGTCTAGATGCTCGGGTTGACCCAGTTTCCCTTTTTCCTAAATTTGGCTAGCTAAGCTGCTAGCTAGCATTTTATGCATTAGCTAGCTAGCCAGACAGTTAGCCATATTAGCTAGCAGGTTAACGATTAGAATGGATTCTGATATACTGTGCCTTTCACAACGCAAACCCACCATATAAAAGCTATACTGGACCCCAACATAATGATGCATGAATATGACGTCCATCCATCAATATGCTCCGTGGTACTTGTTTTGAAACGGGCCAGTTAACCGAGCGAGGTGGACGAGCTAAGATGCTGGCTAATGTTAACGTTAGCTGGCTAGGTGGCTAATTGTAACTGACAACCATATCTGTCATATTGGTAACAGCAAGATCCGCTACGTTCATGAAAATATAACCATAGTTAGAAGTTCTGTTATAAAGTATCCTTAAATTCTGAAGAGATAACGTTATTTGTGCAGCTGAGTTAACTGGCCAGCTGGCTGGATGTAACGTCAACTCCACTCCGATGTAACGTTACGGATGCTCTGTTGAAGGGATTGTGTTTTGTTTGAATGGACGTTTGGTTTTCTTTACATAGCCAACTTTGTGACAGACGGAATGTGGACATTGTCGTAGTCAGAGCCATGGCTGACAAGAGAAAACTACAAGGTATGAATGTTGGTGAACTCATCAGTAATGTTGCAAAGGATCCATCACACTGTCCAGCCTGGCATCTTGCACAGAGACTTGGACAGACTTCATCTCGCAAAGTTTTTGGTGTTTCACAGATTGATGTTGTGAATGATGTTGGACCACATGTTGTATCTCCACAGGTGAGATCGATAGATGTTTGAAAAAAGTAGCTGAAGGTGTAGAACAGTTTGAAGACATCTGGCAAAAGGTAAGAGATCTTTGCATTCCACATTGATACTCTATTTCAAAACATTATGTTGCAAAACCTAAATTATCTAATCTAATGTGTCTACATTTAGCTCCATAATGCAGCCAATGCAAACCAGAAGGAAAAATATGAGGCTGACCTCAAGAAAGAGATTAAAAAACTACAGGTAAGATGAGTTAACTCACGTTGTCCCTTTATCTGCACTCTTGGTCAACAGTGCATGTATTGAAAAACTAATGCGTCTCAATGTTTTCACTGTCCTCTTTCCAGCGATTGAGAGATCAAATAAAAACATGGGTGGCCTCAAACGAAATCAAAGACAAAAGGCAGCTAGTCGAGAATCGCAAACTTATAGAGACGGTATTGTTCTCGATAATTGCCTATTTTTTTGTTTATTATTGTTTCTGTAAAGTAGCATTTAGACATTGACTCATCAAAACATTTGACTCTCAAGGCTTATATGAATTTTCTTTCCTTAGCAAATGGAGCGGTTCAAGGTGGTGGAACGTGAAACAAAAACAAAAGCCTACTCTAAAGAAGGCTTAGGGCTCGCTCAGAAAGTGGATCCAGCTCAGAGGGAAAAAGAGGAAACGGGACAGTGGCTAACAGTAATACATCCGCTATTATCTATACCTGTTGTACATTTTGGTTGCCTGAGTTTTTCTGGCTGAAGTTTTAAAAAGAAATGTTGATGTTGAGCTTGTCAACTAGGGTTTAATAAATAAGGCAGTTTGATAAAAATGCGTTTTAGGAAGAAGTTTTGATTCAATCCATTAACGCTCTTTTTTTCCGACCTCTTTCTCACCTGCAGAATACGATAGACACTCTAAATATGCAGGTGGATCAGTTTGAAAGTGAGGTGGAATCTCTAATCCAAAGTTGTTATTATGGGTAAGAAAAAGAAGGGAAAATTCCTGCAAATATTCAATATAGTGTTTTGCAATGTAATCTGGTAAAGGTTTGGCTAAAATGTTTGTCTTAAACCACATGCTTGTCTTCCGTCATTCATGTAGAAGCAAGATCGTATTGATGAGCTCAAGCGGTTGATTGAGAGGCATCGATTCCACATTCGCATGTTGGAGACCATTTTACGAATGCTAGATAATGACTCAATACCAGTGGATTCAATCCAGAAGATCAAGGATGATGTTGAATATTACATTGATTCCTCCCAAGACCCAGACTTTGAGGAGAACGAGTTCTTGTATGACGACTTAGACCTGGAAGACATCCGTGAGTAGAGCACCGTGGAGTGTTAGCATGATGCTTTTGTTCAGATATCAGGGGGATTATAAGGACAACATCTGATGCTTGTCTTTGTCCTGTCTTTCTTTTATAGCTGCAGCATTAGTTGCAACTTCTCCATCAGGTCAGGGCAATGTGGAGGATGAGATGTATCTCCACTCCAGCAGCACTCCCACTTCCACAACCTCTTCTTCACCCATTCCTCCATCCCCGGCCACTTGCACTGCTGTAAGTTCTTGCGTTTGTATTTATAAAACTTGGGTCAGTATGTGAAAGGGATGCTGTGTAGAAAAAGTACATTCTGACACAATTTTGTATGTATGCATTTTGTTAACCCTTCTACAAGTGTCACTGTGCTGTAATCCACTGCATAGTTTGCTGAATCAACATTTCAAAAGTGGATTGTCATATCAAGATATCTACTTCTATAGGAGAACTCGGAGGACGATAAGAAAAGGGGACGATCGACAGACAGTGAAGTTAGTCAGGTGAGAGGCTCTCATCTGTACTGTGCCAGTAGATAAACAGTTTAGTGCAGCGCTCTTCATCCTTGGTCCTGGAGAGGCACGGAGGCTGAAGGGTTCTCGTGCACTGACTCTGTGGGACCATGCTTGGAGACTTTTGACTTAGTTTGTCCCATCATCTGCATATATGGAAGTCCATAGTTCTCAGTAAACTTTGCTCCTCATACACTTTGTACAGCTGTAGTCACCTTCTGGACAGTTTTGTCTGAAATGCCTTTTTCTGGTGCTTTGCCATTTTCAGTCACCTGTGAAGAACGGCACCCCATCCTTGCTATCTTCCTTCTCCTCCTCCACCACCTCTGGGTCCTCCTCGTCCTCCTCACTTGTGTCCATGGCGAGTGTTGTCGGAGGCAGTCCCGCGGTTCCCTCAAGCAACAGTCTTATAGGGAGCTTCAGCAGTGCGGTGCAGCAACATCAGCATCAACCTGCACAACAGCAGCAACAACCTCAGCCACCAAACCAACCACAGCAGCAGCAGCCACCTCATACAAAACCCTCTGTCCCCTCAAACAACACCCCCAGCCCGCCAAGCAACCCTCTTCTCCCAGCCTCACCTGCCCCCTCTCTCCCCACGCCCAGCACACCCAGTTCATTAGCTCTCAACTCTCAGTCTCAGCTCACATCTGTGCCCACCCCGGCATCCAGTTTGGGACTCGGGCTGGGGCTGGGATTGAGCAAAATTGGCATGACGGGGACCAGCAGTGCCAACCAAATGTCTGGTCTGGGCCTGGGTGGCCACCCCTCTTCTTTAAACACATTGGCAGGGCTCATTTCGGGCTCCACACCTGCCCCTTACGCTCAGGCAGCAGCTTCAGGAGGCTTGGGTTTGAGCAGCACCACCCAGTCCAGCATTTCAGAGAACAGCACTTCCATCCCCACCTCTGGCTCCAGTGGAGTCACCACCAACGGAGCGGGGATAGGGCTCGGTTTGCTAGGTTCCAGCCCAGCCCACAACTCTTTGAGTGGGAGTATTTTGGGTCTGGTTCCTGGGCAAAATGTAGCCCCCGGTGCCTCTCAGATGTCACCAAGTTCTGTCAGCACTACCCCCGGAGTAGTTGGCATGATGGGAAGCAGTGGAGGGAATATCAGCGTGGTTGGAGCAGTAGGGGTTAATGCTCCTCCTGCTAGACCACCCAGTGGACTGAAGCAAAATGGAAGCACAAGTATGTTAACTTATTGTGCTTGGCCTTGTGTGACTCTGTTTAAGTCAAAGTTGTCTTCTCTTTATAAAGGATTGGTCCTAACTTGTCACTCACCTGCCCTCAGGTTACAGTGCTGTAGTGGCAGAGAGCTCCACAGAATCAGCTCTAAGCACACCGAGCCAGTCACAAAGCAGCCAACCCTCATCTCTCAGTTCTTCAACCAGTCAGCCGTGAGTTATTTGTTGGTCACTTGATCACTACTTATTCTTTACCTGATAGTTGTTAACTTGTCTCTCTGTTGTTCCCACTCTACTTGCTGCAGGATGGACAATGGTCCCAGTTTAATCAGCTCCATCACCCTGCCTCCCAGCTCTCCGTCCCCATCGTTCTCAGACAGCACACCCGGAGGAGGGAGTCTTCTCAACGGGCCCCACTCCTACACACAGGCCTCTGAGGCCCTCAAGGTAAAGGACCTTAGCAATGAGATAGAGCATTAAGGCCCAGACACACTAAAGAGACGGTCGGCCGTTGATCAAATTTGGGCTGACGATGAGCGCCCGTCACCCTAGTTTTCCAGGTCTGTCTCGCACCTTCGACCTTCGTCGACTTTTTTTCCGCTGTCGGTCAGAGGATTGACTCCGACGGGCTGTTCGGCTTAAGCAAATTAGTGCACGTCATGAAAAACGGAAGTAAGGAAAGCAAGCAAACAAATAAAGTCAAGAGGGCACACACAGAACGTACTATTAATTTTTCATCTTCATTTCATCAATCCAATACACAAAAGGGCTGTCAAAACTGGCCAAAAAGACGTTTGAATGTTCCTTCTAAAAAAACACACAGGTTTGAACTATTCGAATATCTATTTTTGCAAAAAAATTTCCATAACAGGGCAAACATAACGAGATACATAACTACTTGTGTAGGTACATTTCTTTTAACATAAACATGTCTTTTAAAAGATATACATACCTAAACATTACAATATAAAATACTGTCCTATACCATAAAAAATAATGTAAAGACTGTCTAAACTAAATTATTATAATAATTTTCTTTTGGCCAAAACAGAGGGGATGTGATGCCACGCCACGATCGGCCTTCATCTCCAGTAGCTCTTTGCCCTAGTGTGCCAGCACCATAAGTCTTTGTCAGAGTCACATTCTGGTCTAATTGAGTAGCCAGACTTTGAGGTGTAAACCAGAGAGATTATTATTATCAGGTGTATCTATAGCCTTATTAGCTGACTGCATGGAGAAATTTGGCAGACAAGACAAACAAGCTGTTTGAGATTGTGAGATTAATGTCAGTCTGTGGACAAAAAGCGTTCTGCAGTAATTATTATAGAGTATCTGCCCTTCAATTGCAAAAAGTGAGATTTCTCATCACCCGGTCAGTGCTTGAAGAGTGAAAATTACACCATTCAACATCCCTTACTGTAATTTGCATAAATGCTTAAGATCTAAGGTTACACTTTACTTGAAGGTATCTACATAAGAGTGACATGACACTGTCATGAACGTGTCATAAACATTCTAAACAAGTCATAAACGTTTATGACATAACGCTTCTTTTAGTAATGTCATTTCATTCGGTTTTTGTCCTAACAAGTTAGGGTTAGGTTTCGGGTTCATGTGTTCATGACAGTGTCATGTCACTCTTATGTAGATACCTTCAAGCAAAGTGTTACCAGATCTAATAATGATCCATGCAACTGGATTATTTTCAAATTACTAAATGATTTTGCTGGCATTGGTAGTTTTCGTTAGGTACTTTTGTTTGATACATTACTGGATACATTGATGTGCTCTGCTGTAAATAGCGTTATTAAAATACCCATGGCTGCCCACAAACCTCTGTCCTGGGCCACATTTATACCAAACACAGAAGCCCACACTTACCCAGTGGTACGGATAGAAATCATGTCATGCCTAGACATATTTGGACTTATGCCCAATTCTCTTCACTGCAAACACCATGAAGAAGGCAGTGTTGGACAATGTATCAGTGTAGAATGTATTATATTGTTGTTAGCTGTGCCAGAAAACATTATTAGTATTTATTGAGATTGGTTGATGAATTTTGAATACATTGCTCATTGTATCCAAAACATATCATTGATAATAACTGTTGCTGGCTGTGGGTACATCATTTTAGGCAGGAGTTGATGTTTCGGGGGGGGGGGGCATCTCTTGACTGTTGTAAGTCAATGTAGCAGCTGTAATAGTAGTTGGATTTCATCATTTATTTTCTGCATTTCCCTTCCACTCTTAAATGCCCATACTGGCATTTTCCTCTCTCTTCACAACTTAATTTGACTAAATCAACCAGCCTGTTCTCATGTTGTCTCCGTCTCGTTCACACCCCAGGCCCCTGAGCCTCTCAGTTCTCTGAAGGCGATGGCTGAAAGAGCAGCGCTGGGATCAGGCCTGGACGGAGAGATTCCCAACCTGCACCTAACAGACAGAGGTCGGAACGGTCAGGCATTTTCTTTCTACGCGGTGAACCTTCTGTCACTCGTACACTGACTAATAACTGAAGTGGAGGTGACTTACAATGATATTTCATTTGGTATAAATAGGTGATGTTTGTGAACAGCTGCTGTATTAGATGCAGTAGGGTAAAAAGTCAAAATGACCATAAAGTATTGAAACAATTAATCAGTTGGCCAACTGATTCCAAGTATCCAATTATCAATTAAATATTTGTTAGTTAAGAACTAAGTTAAACACTAAACATTAACTGGTTACTACCTAATACAGTTGCTGCTTCTCTCAATGTCATATCATTGTGATTTGTTCGTGTTAGCCAGACTAATGTACTTAAGACTTTTTTACTTTTTCAGTCAATTGAGCAAAATGTCAAAAGTGTAGTGTATAATGAAAATAATTATTAGTTGCAGCCGTACACTCAGACAAAGCATGTGACAAATATTTACTCGTAAACAGAAATGTGCTCCAGAAAGAAGTCAAAGTTTATGAAAGAGATTTCCCATAAAAGGCACGAGAGGCGGGGTGGTTCTTGAACATAAGAGAATAGTCTGTACGGTATAATTTAGGTCATCGACTGAATCTTTCACTTTTTCTTTGTCCTGCAGATATCTTCTCTGGTTCATCTGCAGCGCCCGGCACTCCAGCCGCCCCCCAGCCGTCCGTGTCGGAAGTCAGCATCCCCCCCTCGCTCGGGGTCTGTCCACTTGGCCCCACCCCTCTCCCCAAAGACCAGCTCTACCAGCAGGCCATGCAGGAATCCGCATGGACACACATGCCACACCCCTCCGACTCTGAGAGGATTAGGTGAGGACACCGCATTTGTTTTACAACCAGTGATGATGCATCTCTCATACTCTATAACTTGGGTAATGCATTACTGTACATCATGGCTCCTGAACAACTATAAGTATGTATTAAAGGATGAGTCTGGTGGTATTCTATATATCTTTCTAAGACCAAAAACAACAACGAATTGATCCTACTAACAAACTAAGTATTGCCTGTTAAGGCATGGATACCCGACCCGAGCCTGACGGCTTCCGACAGTACCTGACGGGCCGGGTTTGGACAGATATTTAGAAATGATGGTCGGGTTCGGGTCGGGCTCGGTCACATCAGCACGATAAGGCATTTGTTGTAAAATTGTGCTGCGGATCCTTTAAGAGAACTGTGTGTGTGTGTGTGTGTGTGTGTGTGTGTGTGTGTGTGTGTGTGTGTGTGTGTGTGTGTGTGTGTGTGTGTGTGTGTGTGTGTGTGTGTGTGTGTGTGTGTGTGTGTGTGTGTGTGTGTGTGTGTGTGTGTGTGTGTGTGTGTGTGTGTATAAAGTGGGCAGAAGAGAGATAAAGAAAGAGGAAGCAGACGTGTTGTATGCGACTGGAGCAGAGTTGGTGGAATAAGTTTAAGTTTTGTACGCAGTGTGTGCGGTGTCCGAAATAAACCCCAGACTGGAAGCCAAGTTCATTCATTTGCTCACCAGAAACAGGATTTTAACCCCGACATTATTCATTTTATAACGTCGGCCCTGGAGGTAACGAGTCTCCCTTGGTTTTCTGATCACGGTTGGAAGCGAAGCAAGCAGGAAAGGTTAACCCATTTTAACAGCTTATTAACGTGCACTTGTTGCTCCATGTGTGCTCATCTGTTGACATTTCCGAATGCCTTCCTACAGTTGCTTAATAAAAGCGGGCTTTCCACACAAAAACGTAGCCTACATGTGTCATTAGTATGAGAAAACAAATGAGATTTTAACTGTGTCGGGCTTGGACACAAATTTCTTAATGCCTGTCGGGCTCGGGCCGGGTTCGGTCACGGCTCTGTCTGACGCGGGCCGGGCTCGGACAGAAAAATTCGGCCCGATCCGGACTCTATTTCCTGTGTAGCTCAAGCTTGGTGTAGCTTCTTTCTCTGTGCCATGGAGGCAAGGAGGGGCAGAGCGAATCAATACGATTTTACCCATTTAAAAAAAAAAAAATAAAATAAAATAAAAATTGAAAAACAATATTAGGTGATCAATGTTTATATTGTGACTGGCCAACACAAATCTACAATGTATGGGAAACACTGCGTTTTTTATGGCACTATACTATGACTATTTTCCACTTTTTACAACATTCTATGCTATGACTTTTTTATGACATACTATACAATGACTTTTTAGAACATTGTTTATGACTTACTATACAGTGACTTTTTATGAAATTTTTTACGACATACTATACCAGTGTTTCCCATACATAGGTTCTACTTGGGCACCCCGACATTCTATCCTGAGTTTTTTTGACATACTATACTATGACTTTTTTCCACTTTTTACGACATTCTATGCTATGGCTTTCTATGACTTTTTTATGACGTGCTATACTATGACTTTTTAGAACATTGTTTATGAAATACTATACTATGACTTTTAAGTGACTTTTTTGTGACATACTATACTATGACTTTTTCCGACATACTATCGTATGACTTTTTTTCGGCATTCTATGCTATTACTTTCTATGACTTTTTATGACATATTATACTATGACTTTTTAAGGTCCCATGGCATGAAAATTTAACTTTGAGGATTTTTAACATTAATATGTGTTCTCCCAGCCTGCCTATGGTCCCCCAGTTGCTAGAAATGGCGATAGGTGTAAACCGAGCCCTGGGTATCCTGCTCTGCCTTTGAGAAAATGAAAGCTCAGATGGGCCGATCTGGAATCTTCTCCTTATGAGGTCATAAGGAGCAAGGTTACCTCCCCTTTCTCTGCTTTGCCCCTCCCAGAGAATTTGGCCCACCCATGAGAGAGAGAGAGACAGCATGGCTTTCAAACGAGCAAAGTGGCAGTCGGTCAAGGCCACACCCCCACCCTCCACCTTGCCCCCCCTCTCTCCTCCTCAATAGCAACTGTTAAAGAGAATAATACTGAAACACAGAGATTTGGTTAAAGTGAGATATTGCAAAGGTTTTAATGTAATTAATTCACAGAGAAGGTACATAAGAAGAAAAAAGGTGTATGATTAACAACTGGCATGTGTGATTTGCATCTGTAACCCATTATGTCAGTGACTGATCATCCTGGCTGATTGGGCTCTCGGCATCACCTTCGCCATCCTAAAAAGAGTAACACTACAGACACAGAAATGGCACATACTATGGAAAGCTCATTGTGGGACTGGCTCTAGTGGCTGTAATTCTGCACCAAGGCTGAATTTCGGGAAAGAGACTTCAGATACAGAGGACCACTAAGGTCTATATAAAAGCATCCAAAGAGCACCATGTCATGGGACCTTTTAGAACATTGTTTATGACATACTATACTATGACATTTAAGTGACTTTTATGACATACTATACACATTACTTTTTTCGACATTCTATGCTATGACTTTTAAGACATACTATAACTTTTTTCGACATACTGTACTATGACCTTTTTTCTACATATGGAATGAAAGGTCAGATGCATGCATGGTTGTGGTTGGTTGGGATCGTGGGGGCTGGTATTCTTCAAAAGTGTACCCCTTGAGGTATTTCTGGGGAGCCTTGGTCACTTGTTTTTCCTATGGATTTCAGACTGTCTTTGTGTCTGTCCTAAAGGCAATACCTGATGAGGAATCCATGTCCCACATTGCCATTCCATCATCAGATACCGCCGCACCACTCGGACTCCATAGAGTTTTACCAGAGACTGTCCACAGAAACTCTCTTTTTCATCTTCTACTACCTAGAGGTAAAATACTCAACCACCAACTTATGTGTGTTGACAACCTTTCTGTTCATCTCCCAATGATGTATTACAGGCTTGCTGTAAGCTTGATGGTGTATTTGACCTCCCCCTCTCTCAGGGCACCAAGGCTCAGTATCTGTCTGCCAAGGCTCTGAAGAAACAATCTTGGAGGTTTCACACCAAGTACATGATGTGGTTCCAGAGACACGAGGAGCCCAAGACTATCACTGATGAGTTTGAACAGGTGCAGACTCCCCACAGTTCACATTTTCTCTTGAAGTTAGAAAGTAGTATGGGGACCAATTGATTGTGGTTTGTTGTTGTGGTGTCAGTTTTTGAATGATTGCTCTTTCCGCTCTGCTGTTTCTCCAGGGCACTTACATTTACTTTGACTATGAGAAATGGGGCCAGAGGAAGAAGGAGGGGTTCACCTTTGAGTACAGGTACCTTGAAGACAGAGATCTGCAGTGACGGACACAGGGAATTGAAAGGACAGAGAGAGACAAAACGTGCTGCTGTTGACATTCCGAGACTGAACTTCAAACTGTGGATAGAGATTGTGATGTGTAGTAGAAACACTCTCCTAAAATGGAGACTGGTGTCTGTATAGGCTGCATCTCAACGTGAAGTCCCTCGCTCCTCCTGTAGCTTTTTGCTTTTGACAAAAAATGCCCTGTGGGCCTGATCAAATGCATCACGCTGCACGGGCTGAGGGGGTTCTCACTAGAGATCTGCGTTTGTGCCTGTCTGTGTGCACACTCAGTATGTGGCATTAGGAAAGCCTACCCCATGCATGTTTCTCATGTTTTGTTTTCTTTTTCTGTTTCAACATGATTCTCTGTACCACCTACCCAACATGAGCCTGGAAGCCTTTGACTTGACACAAAACAAACCTTGGATTTGATTGTTAAGTAAACTGCCCATCTTGTATTTACTGTAATTTGGTGGTTTAGAATGGGGAGGTACAGTGGACATTTAGTCATGGTGTGTAGGACTGGCTTCTTTTAAGAACCTACTATGCCTGTTGAATATGGTCACTATTAGAAATAGTGAGCGGTTATCAATAGTTTTATTGATATTGTCTTGGTCGAGTAAAACGCTGATTGAGAGTGACCACAGGGCCTCTCCCTGTGACAGGGAAAGAGTCCTAATTGGACATGGATTAAATTGCTATGCAATTGAACTGGTCTCCGACTCCCTCTCTTTACAAATAAAATGTTTTTAAGTTAACCTGTCAAAGAAAATGCATTATTATGGCGCATTCATGTTTGTGACAAATTAATAAACTTGTAAAATAAATCTTTTAAAAAAAAAAATATAGGGTTTGAGACATGTATCTACTTCTAATGTATGATTTGTACACCATTGAGGAATTCTCATAATCCTTAATGCCAAAGGGCACGGTAAGCTTAGTGAATGTACCCGTACCCAAATCACCTCACAATACACAAATAGATATTAAATCTGTGTTTGATTTGAGTCAACTTTCCACCTTAAGTTAACATTTTATTCTATTGCTGTCACTTCATCCTTAAATCCAGTGTTCATTTTACCACCTGATAATTTAAGTGAAAACCTATACCGTGAAAGTGCACTGAAACTGTTTACATGTAGAGTGAAAACACAGAAAAAGGAAAATTCTGGTGGTAGATTTCACTTGTGGGTCGAATAAGGAAATGTCTCCTCTGCCGTGGTTGTTCATGTGCTCCACTGAAGAACAATAACATTTAATCTCTGACAGATCCCACCTTTTCTTGGCAGTTTGAATGGGGAGTGTTAAAACTGAATCAGATTTTTTTCCATTTAAGCAACCATGAAAACTTAAGATCTGTACTGCAGTTAAAATTCTATGTTGTGTGTGATTAGTTTTCAGACTTTTTGGGGGAGGGGGGTTGGATTGAGGATGTGAAAAAAAAAAGGAAAATACAGCAAAGTTATGAGAGATTTGCCTTTTATAGATTCTATTTTTGGGGCTTTTAAGGTTTTCAGAAAGTGATGGTCAGTAAAGAAATTGCTAAAATGTGAATTTCAAGACGTATTTACAATTTTTCTCATCACAGTTCTGCATGGGAGATGTCATAAAATGGGGTTATAAACAGGATTGTAAAATTTCAATAAATACTTTAAATTACAAGTCAGTGTGTGGTGTAAAGTCCTGTCATTCCTAAATGGAATAGGGATTCATTTATTTTCCACTCATTTTAGGCTGGATTTGTTCTGGTAAATTTATAGTTTAGAGTGGATTTGCCAAGTATCAAGACAAACTTAGAGCTAATGGGTTAAGATTTGATATATGCATTTACTAAGAGCATCATTTAAATGGCTATGTTTTCCTTCTCTAAAAAGGAAGACAGGACGCTTTGTGAAATCCTTACACGTTTTATTAAAATCAAAGTAAAAACAAAATACAGGACAAAGCACAATGTCAAACGAATTTGAAAATATACTATCACTTTACAGTGTTGAGTGCAACTATCCGTGTGTGGGATGCTGGTGTGTGATGTGCGTATTCACATCTTAGCTTCCTTCTTGACTTTGAGGAACTCCGCCATGTTCGAGAAGTATTTCTGGTTGGCTTCAGCCACCTTCTTCTCTGCAGCCTGAGGGTTCACAATCTCCAGCCCCTGCAGATGAGAGTACAATGGTTAGTTAACTAATACAAACCTGCATAGTGTGTATTCAATAAAAAGAGGGTGATGACATTTTACCTGAAGGGGAGTGAACGCTACACTGGAGCTGGTTCCTGAGGAGCGGTCTCTGACTGTGGACTTTCCTCCGTAGGTCATGCTCTGCTTCTGCAAAGTTCTCTGTTGTGTGCAACAACAACAACAATCTGAGACTTCATGGACTGAAAACCAAAAATAAATTACTCAATAGTGGAGTGAAAATTGCCATAAATGAGTTCACCTGGAGAGATTTGGAGATTCTGGCTTTGGTGGCCTCGTTGACCTGAGCCTGCCTGACGCGCCCGCTGCCGCTCTTCCCCAGCTGACCAAGACTGAAGCCCAGATCCTCCTGATAAGCATCGTCTTCAATCTGTAACACCACATCACAAATTAAGCTGGTCTCCCTGCTTATGATTCTCCCAAAGAAATAGTATAGTAGGTCATAAAAAAGTAAAAATTATGATATAGTATTCTATAAATATTTCATGGAAAAGTATAGTAGTAGATCGAAAAAAGTCATAGTATGTGTAAAAAAAAAAAAAAAAAGTCAGTATGTCGAAAAAAGTCAAAATGTCATAGTATGTCGAAAAAAGTCAAAAACATCTTAGTATAGGGTCATAAAAATGTCATAAAAAAGTCAGCATTGTATGTCATAAAAAAGTCATAGTATGCCAAAATAAAGTCGAAAAATGTAATGAAAAAGTCAGTATAGTATGTCGAAAAAAAAAGTATAGCATGTAGCAAAAAGTCGAAAAAAGTTATAGTAGGTCATAAAAATGTCAAAAAAGTAATGTTGTAAAAATGTCATAAAAAGTCATAGTATGTCAAAAAAAAGTCATAGTATAGTATGTAGAAAAAAAGTCAAGTCAGTATGTTGAAATAAAGTACAGTCATATTACAGTATGTCAAAAAAAAAGTCAGTATGACAGAAAAAAAAAAGTCATAGTATAGTAGGTTGTAAAAATGTCATAAAAAGTCATAGTAGGTCGAAAAAAGTCATAGCATAGTATGTCGAAATAAAGTCACAGTAGGTCAAAAAAAGTCAGTATAATATGTCAAAAAGTCTAAATAAGTGATGGCATGGGACTAAAATGTATGTTGTAAAAATGTCATGAAAACGTCATATTACAGTATGTCAAAATAAAGACATAGTATGTCGAAAAGTCAGTATAGTATGTCGAAAAAAAGTCATACTAGGTTGAAAAAATATATAGTATAGTAAGTCAAAATAAAGTCCTAGTATGTCGAAAAAATGTCTAAATAAGTCCTAGTATGTGACTAAAATGTATGTAGTAGGTCATGAAAAATTCGGTATAGTATGTCAAAAAAAAGGTTGTAGTATAGTATGTCAAAAAAGTCTAAATAAGTCATAGTATGTGAATAAAATATATGTCGAAATAAAGTCACATGTCGAAAAAGTCAGTATAGTAGGTCAAAATAAAAAAAAAAAAAAGTCTAAATAAGTCATAGTATGTGACTAAAACGTAGGTCGTAAAAATGTCATGAAAAAGTCATATTACAGTATGTCAAAAAAAAAAAAAATCATAGTATGTCGAAAAAAAAAGTCAGAGTATAGCAGGTCAGAAAAATGTCAAAATAAGTGATCGGATAGTATGTGGAAAAAAGTAAAAAAATAAAAATCTTAATATAGTGTCGTAAAAATGTCATGAAAAAGTGTTAGTATGTTGTGCAATAGTCAAAGTATAGTATGTCGGAAAAAAAAAAAATCTTAGTATGTCACAAAATTGTCATAGTATGTTGTAGAAAAGATGGGGGAAGAAAAAATAAATAAATCATAATATAGCATTACATCTAAAAATGTCATAGTATAGCAGGTCGTAAAAGTTATTAAAAAAACATGAAAGACAGATTAAATGGAAGTAAAAAGGGACAGGGAGCATAGTTAAAGAGATGAGAGAAAGAGGCCGCCTGATAGACCATATCTACTTACCTCTGCGAAGGTCATCCTGTTAGCATGTTTCCTGATCTCCGTCAGTCCCAGACGCTCCTTCATCTTTCGATACCTTCATAAAGATAAGAGCATTGGAGAAGGTACACACACAAAGATAAGAGCATTGGAGAAGGTACACACACAAAGATAAGAGCATTGGAGAACACACACACGGTACACACACACACACGCATGCTAACACACAGCTTCTTGCTGCTCTGTCGTGTGCTTTGTTTTGCTGTTCTGAAGTTGCAGAATGTTTTATTTGAATACTGCAAGTATCTCCATATTGCACTTTTCTTTTCTTTAAACGTGTGGCCTGTAGAGTACCTCCTTCCTCCTCTCTTCTTCCTCTGTCCATCCAGTGGGGCTGGCAGCGGTTTGACCTGCTTCACTGGCGGAGGTTCCTGCCACTTATCAAACTTCCTTTCTATTTCTTCTTTTAGATCGTAGCCAACCTGCAAATAAAACACAAAAAGGTTAACAGAGGAGTTACAAATTAACTAGATGTTTTCTTTAATATTGCTGCATGCAAAAAATAAAATGTTGAAATGTTTGTAAAACTTTTTTTTAAATACTGAAAGTGTAGCGCTGTCATTTTAACTATATAGCAATGGTTGAGGCTGTAACTTCATACGTTGCGTTCGACTACATTGTATTGTCAAGTGGTCCTCCATATAAGAAAATGTAGACGTCAAGAAAATATTGGAATTTAGCCCTTTTGTAACCAGGTTTTTTTTGTTGCACCACCCAGTTCATGATCTTAAATTCTGCATTCATGTGTATGTGCTCCATATGAACAGTCACCTTGCCGGCTGAACTCTCATGGAAACTGTCCACTCGGGAAGCCAGAGTGCACTTTGCAGACACAAGACGAGCTGCCTTCCTCCTGAGGTCCTAAAGACACAACATGGAAGACAAGTGTTAGCTACAAGGTCCCCTTGCTGAGTTAAATGCACTGCAATAGGTTTATGTTGATATATTTACTGACAGGTGGCAGTGACTGCACAACATCACAGTGGTAGATGTAGCCGGTGTGGGGCAGCAGGGAGGTACTGCTGAAGCCGGACAGGGTTCTTCTCTGAGCTCCCAGCAGCATCAGATTACAGGCGGGCATCTTGGAGAGGTTAGTGAGGCCGCCAGCGATACCTGCAGCCAGAGGGGCGGAGAGAGAAACAAAGAGTGAACAATTTAT